>NC_059283.1:4311011-4366011 GCF_017591435.1 Portunus trituberculatus | reverse complement strand
CCATTTCCCTTCCGGAAGACAGGTCTCCCTTTGCTAATTGTGGAGGAGGAGGAGGAGGAGGAGGAGGAGGAGGAGGAGGAGGAGGAGGAGGAGGAAAGAAAGAGGAGGAAGGGCGTTAATGGGAGAAAATAAGAAGAGGCAAGGGAGGAATTTATTAGCCAAAAGGAAGAAGAGAAAGAGAAGAGGAAGAAGACGAAAGAAGAATAAAGATAAGAATTTAAGAGAGGAAGCGAAGGATGAGGAAAAATGAAGGAGAAAGAGAAGGAGGAAAGAGAAGAGAGAGAGAGAGAGAGAGAGAGAGAGAGAGAGAGAGAGAGAGAGAGAGAGAGAGAGAGAGAGAGATGTATGAGAATAAAATTAGAAGAAAAATAAAGGTGAGGAATAAAAGATGAAGAGAAATGGTTATGAGAATAAAAAAAAAACGAAAGATGAGAAATAGAGGAAGAAGAAGAAGAGGAAGGAGAATAAGAAGAGGAGAAGGAAGAGATGTGAAATATAGAGCAAAAAATAAAGTAGTGGAAGAGAGAGAGGGAAGATAAAGATCAGGAACTGGGAGAAGAGGGAAAAAAAGAGGGGAAGGAGAGAGGAAGGGATGTAAAATAGCAATGTAAGAGGAGGAGGAGTGCGGAAGTCACTTTGCAAGGCGGTACTCTTAACCTACCAAGAGTCCTCAAGAGGTTGGTAAGGGGCAGGGTCATTTTGTGCCCCTTTGAATAAGAAAAAAATCTCCATACATATATTTTTCCAGAGTGGTGACTTATTTTCCAGGCCAGTGAAGGAAATGACACGATTACGAACGAGAGGGAAAAAGTTCGTGTGTGTGTGTGTGTGTGTGTGTGTGTGTGTGTGTGTGTGTGTGTGTTTCAACGTTGTACAGGTGTTAAATGCACCTGTGTGTGTGTATCATTAGTGTTGTCTTGCGCAAGTGTTTTCAAATACGTAGCTAAGATATACAGGAGAGAGAGAGAGAGAGAGAGAGAGAGAGAGAGAGAGAGAGAGAGAGAGAGAGAGAGAGAGAGGAAGGAAGGAAGGAGGAGGAGAAGGAGAGAGAGAGAGAGAGAGAGAGAGAGAGAGAGAGAGAGAGAGAGAGAGAGGTAAACTAACAACACATACCAGTGCATTTTAAGTTAGAGGTGAGTGCGTTGAGATAAACATACAAGGAGCTGAGTATCCTCCAACACACCCTTACGCTCTGTTCTTACCTTCCAGTTTTCCAGTCCTACTCCAGCTCCCTCCCTACTCCTTTCCCTGCGTCTAATATTTCCACTACTCCTCTCCTGAATTTTTCCCTCAGTTTCCTAGTTTTCCAGTTTTTTAGCTCTTAGTTTTCCAGCTCCTTAGTTGTATCTTTCCAGTTTCCCTTTTTTGGAATTGTAGCCTTTTCCAGTTTTTTTTTTCTTGTTTTTCCTTCATCTTCCTACTTTTCCAGCATTTGTTTTACTTTTTTTTCAGTTTTATTTTTTGCAGCTTCTCAATCATATTTTTCCAGCTTCTCTTTTTAGATTTTTTTTTTCCAGTTTTTTTCCCCTCAGTATTCAATTTTTCCGGCATTTGTTTTCCTGTTTTTAGCTTTTCTTTTCATGTTACTTAGTTATTTATACCTTTCCAGCTTCCTTTTTTTTAGAATTTTCCTTTTTACACTTTTTTTGTTTTTACTTTCACTTTAAGTTTCGTAGTTATATTTTTCCAGTGTCACTATTTTATTATTTTCCCTCCAATTTCTTAGTTTTCCAGCTTAAATTTTGGATTTCTAGCATTACTTTTTTATTTTCCTTCTACAATAGCTTTTTTTTTCCTTATTTGCCCACAATTTCCTTTTTCCTTACCATTTCACAGGTTTTATTTAGGTATTTAGTTTTAGTTTCCAGCTCATTTTTTTTTTCCACCATTTTCTTTCTCCAGTTTTTTGCTTCACTTTTCAGTACTTTACTCTTTCAATATCTAATTTCTTTTTTTTTCTTTCTGCCTTATAATTTCCTATCATTCCTCTTTTCATTCTTTATTTTCCAGTTCCTCAGTATTCCTTTATTTTTTTCTTTTTCGCTTCTTAACTGAATTTTCCAGTACCT
This sequence comes from Portunus trituberculatus, assembly GCF_017591435.1. Lineage (NCBI taxonomy): Eukaryota > Metazoa > Arthropoda > Malacostraca > Decapoda > Portunidae > Portunus > Portunus trituberculatus. Next base: position 4,363,942 of record NC_059283.1, on the reverse strand, counting down.
TACTTTTCCAACACATATTTACCTGCTTTATTTTTTTTCCACGGCATCCTTTAGGTCAAGTGTTTAATTTTCCGGTATTTAGCCTTATATTCCAGCAGCGTAGTCTTGCAGGATTCATTTTCCAGCATTAACCTTAATCCCATGGAATTTTAATAGTCCAGGATTAATTTCCCAGTTGTGATATTGCAGTATGCGTGTATTTAGTCCTTTATCTCGTGGAATTAATCTCCCAGTATTAGTGTGGAAGCACTTATATTCTTGGAACCTTATTTTCTTCACTTATTTTCTATTTCAAGCTTTTACGTGAAGAAAATATCGTATCTTATATTTATTTATTTATTTTTTTTTTTTCATAACACGTTCTACATTCTTGATCTTCCATGATAGGAAACGTATCGTCCAGATCTCCCAGCTCAAGTAACCTCTGGAGCCTTACCCCTTCCAGGCCGCACTTTCCAGTATATTAGTCTCCCAGCCCTCATCTTCCATCGGTCAACACTCCTCTTATGCTTTTTTTACCCCTCTTTTCTATGTTTGCTGGCTCCCCTTGGTTACACATACTCACACACACACACACACACACACACACACACACACACACACACACACACACACACACACACACACACACACACACACTCCTCCTCTCTCTCTTGAGCACTATATGAACGTGGTTTTAATTTTGATGATCAGAGACAGAAGTCCCGCACAAGTGGCCACAGAGGGCGTCAGCTGCTTGCAAACGAGGGAGGAGGAAGAGAGGGTGGATGGACCGTGCCTCGTCTTGCTATTCTGTTGGGTCTGTAGTCGTAATGTTTCGCGTTTCCCAGTGTTGTTGTTTGGCTTGCAAGCTGTTCTCTTTTGTGTGTGTTTGGTGGGTCAGAGGAAGGAGAGATACAGGGTTTGTGTTTTACGTGTCTTTCTCCCTTTCCTTTCTTTTTCTTGTTTTGAGTTGTTTTGAGTTGCGTCTCTCCACTCATTTGCTCGCACTGCCGCTCTTTGTTGCAGTTTGTGTTCCTTAGTGTTGCGTTTGTCCCGTGCAGTCAAACTTTACCTCTTCTGCGGAGACGTGTAAGGATGATTTTTCCTTGTAGTTCTGTTGAGTTGCGTCATTGTCAGTCGTTCGCTGCGGCTGTTCGTTGTTACCAATTCTTCCGGTGTTTTCTGGTTTTTTTTTCTTTTCTTTTTTTTTCCCGCGGTCCAAATCAGGGGTTGTAAATGAAGTCTTTCTTGTCACAGCTTCACTCGATCGTCTACCTTCGCTCGTAGTAAATTTTCGTGATTTTTTTCCCCTTTCCCTCATGTCAAAAATGATTCAGTAGTATTCAGACTTTTCTGGCTGAAAATTTTTAATCATCTGTTTGTATCCGTGGTAAATTCCTCTTTTTTTTCCTTTTTTTCCTCTCCACAATTCAGAATCAAGTAATAACAATCATGCTTCCCAAAACTGTGAACTGTAATCATCTTTAGCTTGTATTCACGGTAAATTTTCCCTTTCTCTCTCTCTCTCCCTCTCCCTCTCCCTTTCCTTCTCCCTCTCTCTCTCCTTTCCCCAAGTAAGAATCAAGTAATAACGACCAGAATTCCCATGTTCGTTAGCTGTAATCATCGTTAGCTTGTATTCGTGATAAATTCTTTTGTTTTCCCCTTTTTAGCCCGGTCATTTCCTTTATTTTTCCTTTTTCCCCTCAAACCGAAATAAGACAAACGCAACCAGACTTCTCATGGATTCGTGTACTTGCATTTTTCCCACTTTTTTTTCCCCTCGCGACGCATTCATAATCACACGACTACTACTACTACTACTACTACTACTACTACTACTACTAGTACACTAATAACAGATTCAATGGTATAAATTTCCTTTTGTCTTCCACTTTTCCCTCCCCAAAACCACTACAAGTCACATTTCTCGTGGATTTTCTCGTGTCCTTGCATTGGCGGTGTATATCCTTGTATACCCTTGACTTTCCCTCCTTTCGCAAGTCAAACATGAGGGTCGGGTGGGATGAGATGGGGAAGGGGAGAGAGAGGGGAGTGAGGGGAGTGCTGTATACCTTGCCCAAAACGCCAGAAAGCCAATACAAGTCGTTAAAGGGAAAAAGCTATTCAGTGAGGTGAACGAGGGGGCAAGGCGGACAGCGCACCTGGGTCGGGAAATACATCCAGAAATAGACTCATTTCGCATAAAATGAAAACTAAAGCAGTGGCGAGCGAGGTATAAGGAAGGAGAGGAGCCAGTGGGGAATAGAGAAGTAGGGGAAAGAAAGGGGGGAGGAGATTAAAAGGATAGGGAAGAAGGAAAGGAGAACTGAAATGCAAGAAAATGAAAAAGAAAAAAAGGAAAACAAGAATAAAGAAAAGAAAGAGGGATATTAAGAGGATAGGGAAGAAGGAGAGGAGAATTGTAATAGGAGCAAAGGAAAAATAAAGAGGATGAAGAGTGGAAAACGGGGATAAGGGAAAGGAAAAGGGGAAATTAAAAGGATAGAGAGGAAGGAAAAGAGAACTGAAATGGGAGAAAAGGAATAATAAAGGAAAAGAAGAGGAGAAAACGGGGACAAAGGAATGGGATATTAAGGGAAAGGGGAGATAAAGGGAGGATGAATGAAAAGAGGAGAAAAAAAAGGGAAGCTGATGGAGGAAGGACGAAGGGAGATTAAGAGAAGGAAAGAGGGAAATAAGGAAAGGCGAACAGGGAGGGAGAAATTAAAGAAATTATAACGAAAACAAGAAAAGAGGAAAGATTATGGAAAAAAAGAGGAAGGAAAGAGAATGATAACGGAAAGGGGGCGCCGTGGTACAGTGGAACCATGCGTGCTTTGGGGTCCGAGGGGTCTTCAAGCGCACGGGTTCGAATACTGTCCACGGTCCGAGTGTAGGTTGGGCTTCCTCACTCGGGGCAACGGTTTCCTAGTGGGTGGGCTTTGAGATAGGAGGTACCCCAAAAAAGTACCCCCTTTAGCCCATAAATTCCCGTGAAAAGCCCACATGGTATAAAAAAAAAGAATATTGAGAAACGAAAATGAAAAAGAATTAAAAAGATGGCAGTGAAAAAAAAAAAAAAAAAAACAAAGGATGTCAGAAGGAAATAGAGAAAAATTGGTAAAAGAATAAGGCGATAGGACAATGATAGGAGGAAGAGAAGAGGAAAGACCAAAGGAAAAAGAGAGGAAAAAAAGGAAAAGGGAAAGGGTTAAGAATGGAAAGACTATAAGGTTATGAAGAAGCCACAATGGAAACTAATAACCGTGACTCCTCCTCCTCCTCCTCCTCCTCCTCCTCCTCCTCCTCCCCCCGGTAGTTGATGAAGGGAGTTAAGTATTGCCTCTCGGTTATTTAAATGTGATCGAGTTTTTTTTCATTTCGTTTCGAGTGATTTTGACTTTCTCATTTATTTTCGTTTCAGAATTTCTCGCTACAGTTTATTTCTTATCTCTCTTTTGTTAGTTTTTTTTCTTTTTTTCTTTACGTGTATTTTTAGTTATTAAGGATGACTTAAATTCTCTCTCTCTCTCTCTCTCTCTCTCTCTCTCTCTCTCTCTCTCTCTCTCTCTCTCTCTCTCTCTCTCTCTCTCTCTCTCTCTCTCTCTCTCTCTCTCTCTCTCTCTCTCTCTCTCTCTCTCTCTCTCTCGCCATATTGGGAGTCTTCAAATAAATTTACTTCCTTACTTTCATCTTATCATTAAAATTCCATCACGTATTTTTCGTCTTGTCATTAACGTTTCTTCAAACTTTTTTCTCCTCTCTCTTTTCCAATCCTTTTCCTTCGCCTCGCATTACTACTTTCCTCAGCTTTTCCATTAATTTCACTTTTCCTCTAACCCTTCACTAACATTTTCCTCCCTTCGCCTGCAGCCTTTCCTCCTCTCCAGCCTTTCCTCTCTGTGTTCCCTCCAGCGGCCTTCTTCCTAGGAACCTTTCATCCTTTCCCTTCCTGCCTTCTCGCGTCTTCGTCCATGTTTCCGCCCCTGCCACGTCTGCCACCTTTGGGACCTCGCTGCCCTCCTCCTCCTCCTCCTCCTCCTCCTCCTCCTCCTCCTCCTCCTCTTCCTCCTCCGCCTAGGCCAGCCCCTCCATCCCCACTCTCAGTAGCCTCTGTTCCTCACCTCCCTGCATGTCTTTTAACACAATGCACGTCCGGTCGGAGAGGCAAGAGGCGCTGGATGCTAAGTCCTTATTGTTAGACCAAATTTGAGTCGTCAGTGGAAGGGAGGCGGGCAGGGCGGCAGGGCAGCAGGGAGGCAAGGCGACAGGGAGGCAGAGGGCAGGGCGGCAGCGGCAGGGGTGAGGGTATGCAACGGGGTAGGGTGCGAGTTGCCAGAGTTCACTGTTGCCATACCTGCGTGTTCTTTGTGGCGGGCAGGATAAGGTCACCGGCATTCCCTGGGCGCGGTGTCAGGGGAGCATCATACGCACGGTGGCCACAAGTCGCTCACCCGCGGGTCAGAGGTCAGTCCGCGGGAGGCAGAGCAGCGCAAGGTCAAGCAGCAAAGGTTGTCAAGTCACCGGAGAGGAAGAACCACGCGCGCCTCGCCCTCGCCGCACCCCCCGCCTTGTTGACCCACGTCCCTGCGGCGCGAGGCGGGGGGAGAGGGGGCACCACCCTTCTCGAGAGGAAGAGTAAAATACTTGATGGCCGTTGTTTGGTGAGTTTGGCCGCACAGTTTTGGTGTGGTGTAAGGTTTCGTTCCGGCGCCTGATTTGGGCAGAGGCGCGGCCGTGGGCGGGACACGTGCTGCAGCGCCGCGCCACAGCGGAAGTGGCGCACAAATGGGCCGGGGTGTGTCCACGCCCCGCGCCACAATAAACAAAAGCCGGGTCAAAAGGATGCTGCCGCCGCCCACCGCCGCCGCCACCTCTGGATCGGCGTGCAGAAGGGCGAGTGTCCCCTGCCCCGCCAGCTTCCACCAACGCCTTCAGTCAAGCCCTTCAGTGGCGAGCGGGTGTGGGTGCTGATGTTGCTGGGGAGTGGGGGAGGGGAGGACGGCGGGACGGGTTGGAGTGGGGAAGAGCAAGAGGGAGGTCGAGGAAGGCCTGCACAGTGCTGCAGCAGCTGGCAGTCTGACTGGTGGCTGGCGGGGGAAGACTCGTGTGCGCGCACCTGTTCTGTCGTGTTCACCTGAGTGTGTTGCTGAGCCTTGCTGAGTGCTGGGCTGCGGCGTGCACGTGTTGGTGGAGAGAGGTTCTCAGCGTGCCGTGGAGTGGCGGCCCTACCCTGTCTGGCTGCCGGCCGGTGGCGTTCCCTGGGGCCCAGAGGACGCGCCCGCCTCCCTGTCCTCGCCTCACCTGGCCGCCGGCCTCGCCTTGCCCTCGTCCCACCGCGTTCCCTGGGCTACTGTGGCCCTGCCACAGGTCACCAATATTGTTGTGGGTGTGCTGCCGCCCTCGTCACCTGGCAGCAGGGCGGCGGCGCCTCACAGCCTGGTCTCGAAGCAGCTGCCTGTCGCTCAGGACGACGACTCCTGCCAGACCTGCCCAGCGCTGCCGTGTGACGCATAATCAGGTGAAGCCAGTTCGCCCGTGCCCAAAGCATCTGTGTGTGTGTGTGTGTGTGTGTGTGTGTGTGTGTGTGTGTGTGTGTGTGTGTGTGTGAGGGCAGCAGTGGCGTGTGAGTGGTGAGCCGTCAAGGCGCTGGGCGAGTGAGACGAGGAATGTGCGCTCCCCGGGGCGTGGCCGCTGCTTATGGTCGTCAGGGAAGGGGGGGAGGCTCCGGCGGCCTTCCTCAACAGTTACCTGCACCGCCTTGCTCGCCGCGAAACCTGCCTCAGTGTGAGCCAGGGAGCAGCGACAACGCGACGCGGGTTGTGAGCTCAAACGTGTGCCATGGTGGTGGTGGTGACGCGCCGCGCACACCACACCACACACCACAGCACGATAATCATCATAAGTTTGTGTTTGTAGGCTTCACTTCCGCGAGGCTGTCCTTGCCTTACCTAATCACCTGTCCGCCGGTCTGTCTCACTCCACCTTGTCCTTCGCGACGCTCCGGCGAGGCAAAGCTTCTCCTTCTCCTCCTCCTCCTCCTCCTCCTCCTCCTCCTCTTTTATTTTCACTCAAGTGCGTTGCGTTAGTGCGTCTCCTGAGGACGTGCAGCAATTCAGCGCTTCTTTCCTCAAAACTCAACGCGCCACTGTTTGCGTCACGCCGCTACACCACACCGCGGGCTCTCACGGCGGCGTTCTCCTTGTGGCGCACAGCAGGTAACCGCACCGACCACAGCAATAGTAGGAACGCCACATGACTCCTCTATCTCTCTCTCCTCCCCCTCTCACTCTGTCTCTCCCCTTCTCTCTCTCCCTACCTCCGCGAGCCTCATAACTTATTTCGCTCATATCTCTCTCTCTCTCTCTCTCTCTCTCTCTCTCTCTCTCTCTCTCTCTCTCTCTCTCTCTCTCTCTGACCATGAGTCATATGAAATAACCACCAATCATATAGTTATTTTCATCAATTCCTGCATATCACGTAGTCTCCTCTTCAACCCTTCCAACCTCCTCCTCCTCCTCCTCCTCCTCCTCCTCCTCCTCCTCCTCCTCCTCCTCTCTTTCCTTTCGCTTTCCCTCTCCTTCAGAGCGCCACGGCCAACGAACTAGCTCAGGGAAAATAGTGGAGGCAATTAAGGGCCAAAAGTGATGGTGGTTACTGTGGAATTTTGCTCCTAAGGTCATGGAAGTATTTGCAACGGGATGACAAAACAGCAGCGTTAGTGATGTTTGTAGCAGTAGTAGTAGTAGTAGTAGTAGTAGTAGTAGTAGTGGTGGTAGTTGTGGTGGTAGAGGTGGTAGTAGTAGTGGTAGTGGTGGTGGTGGTGGTGATGGTGGTGGTGGTGATAGTAGTAGAAGTAGTAGTGGTAGTGGTGGTGGTGGTGGTGGTGGTGGTAATTGTCACTATATTAAGTTATTTTAATCCTCCCATTCTTTCATTGTTCGTATTTTCCTTCCTTTTCCCACTTCCCCTTTATTTACTTCCTCTCTCTCTCTCTCTCTCTCTCTCTCTCTCTCTCTCTCTCTCTCTCTCTCTCTCTCTCTCTCTCTCTCTCTCTCTCTCTCTCTCTCTCTCTCTCTCTCTCTCTCTCTCTCTCTCTCTCTCTCTCTCTCTCCTTCCTACTCCAGCCGGGAAATACTGACTGACAAACAAACAAACGATGGCAATATAACAAAACTTTGCCCATTGTGAGAGAGAGAGAGAGAGAGAGAGAGAGAGAGAGAGAGATGCTATTCATCGTACGTATACATAACTCTCTCTCTCTCTCTCTGATAAGACTTAATTTCTACGTCACTGGCTGAGATAATTTGGAATTCCTGACGAAATGTAGTTTGGCGCATCTGAGAAGAGGAGGAGGAGGAGGAGGAGGAAATGGTAGCGATTCTTCTCTCTCTCCAACCTGAGATATTTCTTTCTCTTCTCCTATTTCTCCATTGTTACCCATTTCCTATTCCCATTTTCGTTTCCCCTCTTCTCGTATTTCCCTCTTCTTCCATCCGTACCTTCTCCTCTTACCTCCTCCTCCTCCTCCTCCTCCTCCTCGTCTTCTCGCTGTCCTTGTGTCCTTAACTTCTATACTTCTTCCTCCTTATCTTCCTCAACAATTTTCCTCCTTTTCCTTCCTCCTTTTCATTTTTTAATTTCTTTTTTCTTTCCCTCTCCTCCTCCTTTCCGTTTCTCTGAACTTTGCTTTCCCTTCCTTTGTTTTTATCTTTTTTTCTTCCCATTTTTATATTTTTATTTTAGTCGATTTGTTTTTTTCTCTTTTTTGTCATTAATCCCTTTATAGCGTTTTCTTTTTTCATTTTTTTGGCTTTCGTATTTATTTTCTTATTTTTCATCATCGTCACCTTCTTTGCCTCTTTTCTTTTTTTCCTTATTTTCTTGTTTTTACTTGACCTCTTCTTTCTTCCCCTTTTTCTTTGTTGTTCTTCTTTTTCTTCTTCGTTATATTCTTCTTTTCTTTTTATTTTTTTCTTACTTTTCTTCTCATCTTTTCCTTTTCTTTTTAATGTTTTTTTTCACCTTCCATTTTTTCTTCTATTTTTCTGCCACTATTTTCTTTCCTGTCCCTATTTTTCGTTTCATAATCTCTTCATTATCTTTCTACACTTTTCTATTTATTTATCTTCTTCCACACCGCGGATTCCTTTCCTCTCCTTATTTTATTGCCATTTTCTCCTTTCCTTCTTTTCCTCCTCGTTTTCCTGTCCTTTTCATCTTTTTTCTAACATTTTCTCCTTTTCCCATTGCTATTTTTCAAGTTTCATATTATCTTCCTTTTCGTTTCCTTCTTGTTTTTCTTCTTTTCCTCCTCGTCTTCCTTCCTTTTCATCCTTTTCTATCATTTTCTCTTATCCCACCACTATTTTTCAAGCTTTATTTTCTCTTGCCTTCCTGTCCTTATTTTCTTCTTTTCTTCCTCGTCTTCTTTTCCTTTTCGTCTTTTTTATAATTCTTTTTCCTATTCCTACCACTATTTTTCAAGCTTAACATTCTTTTCCCTGCCTTTCCTTCGTGTTTTTTTTTTTTTCTTCTTTTTTTCCTCCTCGTCTTCCTTTCCGATATGGCTTTCTAGACCTCCTCGCCTCCGCCGCCGCCAACCCGCCGTCCTGTTGGCAGCAGAATAATCAACTCTGGCAGGGAGGCATTCTCACACGACTCTCAGGACGAGTTTCCAATACGTATGTGTGTTTGTGTGTGTGTGTGTGTGTGTGTGTGTGAGAGAGAGAGAGAGAGAGAGAGAGAGAGAGAGAGAGAGAGAGAGGGGAGAGAAGGAGAGGAAGAGGGTGAGAGGAGACTTACCAAAGAAGAAAAGATACAGAGAGAAGAAAAAAAATGAAAGAAGTGATGAAAATGTAAAAGAAAGAGAAGTAAATAATTGAGAAACGAGAGAGAGAGAGAGAGAGAGAGAGAGAGAGAGAGAGAGAGAGAGAGAGAGAGAGAGAGAGAGAGAGAGAGAATACTTAAAAAATACACGCACCGCCACTCCCACTTCTTTTTTTTCTCTCTCTTTATTTATTTCTTGTCTTTCTATTTCTCTCACTCTTTTTGAAGGACATTTGTTTCGTCTCGTATTGTGAGTGGCTTGAAAATCTTTGTGTCCTCGTATCTGGTCTCTTTCTTGTCCTCGTCCTCTCGTTGACTCCTTGTTATTGAGTTTTTTATTCGTTCTTATCCCTTCATTCTCCTGTGTCGTCCTTTCTTTTCTTGTTTTCCTTGCTGATGTTCTCTTGTTGTCCTCATCCTCTTTTCCATTCGTGTTTTTTGTTCTTGTTCTTGTTATTCTTCGTATTTTGTGTTTTTCTGTTCTAAATATTTGTTGTCACTTTCTCATTCCTTCGTTATCCATGCCATCGTCTCTTTTTTCTCTCATTTTTTTATTTTTTGCCTTCGTCTTCATTTCTTGTCTTTGTTCTTGTTTTCATTGTGTTTTGTATCATGTTCAAAATCTCCGTTCTCATTTCCTCCTATCACATTTCTTGGTGTTCTCTTCTTATTTCTCTTCCTCTTCCTCCTCTTTATCCTCGCTGGTGTTCCCGTCTTTGTTTTCTGCCTCGCCTTCGTCTCCTCGTCTCCTCGAAGTCCAGGTGACCCTTAGGACGTGCGAGGTCATTGGAGTTCTCAAGTATCTCACAAACACGTTCGCCTCGCCAACACTCGACACTCGACACCACCTCCTTCCTCCTCCTTTCATCCCTTTACCTCCTTCCTTACCCCTATTCCCTCTCTAACTGCTTTCCTACTCCCTATTCGCTTTTACCTATTCACCTTTTCCTTCTTCGTTTTCGACCTCCTCTTCTCATTATTCAGTTTTTTTTAGTTTTCTTATCTGTTCCTTTACATTTTTTCTCCTTTATTTTTCAGCATTTTTCTTTCTTTCTATTCCCTATTTACTTCCTTCCATCTCCCTATTCTCTTATTTTTTTTTTTTTTTTTTGCTTTTTCCACCTTTTTCTTCTCCCTTTTTCCTTTTATTTATCTTTTCTCCTTTTACTTTTTTGTAGCTCCTTTCTACTCCTTTTCTGTCTTCCTTCTTCCTTCTTTCTCTGTCTTTTCTCTACTCCTTCTATACCTTCCTTCTTCTTATTCCTTCCTCGTCTCCTGTCCCTTTATCCTTCCTTTCCTTATCCGTCTTTATCTTCCTATTCCCTTTACCTCCCTTCTTTTTCTTGCCTCCTTTTTACATCCCTTCTTCTCTTCCTCCTTTCCCAGTCTCCTCCTTCTTACTTCCTCCTTCTTCATAATCTCATATTTATCCTGTTGTCAGTGTGTTTGCTTTTTTTTTTTCCTTTTAATCTTTTTACTCGTCTTCTCTCAAGGAAATGTTGTGTTTTACTGTATATGACTGTCTTTGTCTCTCTTCTCTTCTCTTTCCTATTCTTTTCTTTTCTTCTCTTCGTTATCTCATGGTCCGTCTCTCTTTTTTTTTTATTTGTTCGAAGCCCTTCATGTTTGTTTTGCTTATCATCACTATCTCTATTTCCTCTCATGCTCTCATGTTGTTTATTTTATTATTTTCACCTTCATTTCTCCTTTCCCGACAATTACTACATCTGAAGTGTATCCAATCTTTCATCATTCACTCGTATTTCTTCATCTTTTGCATCCTTTCCCCCCTTCTTTCATCCCTTCCACCTTACTACATCATCCCTTTCCCACTATTTCTTCATCCCCGTGTAACTTTTCCCCTTTCTTGCACTCCTTTCTTCACCACCGCCTCGCCGCGTCCCCTCACCTTCCCCCTTCGCCCTCTCCGGCTTCCCTGACTCACCACCGCCTCGCCACAACAAAGCCATTCACTCTTTCCACTTCTCAGCAAGACTCAAGTGTTCAGTTGGTGCGTCGTCTGTGAGTGAGCGGGAAAAGTGAGACACGGACATACACACTCAGTCATAAGTGTTCGTGGTGACACTTTATATATGATCCACTTGGTTATTGAAAGGGAATTAATTTGTGTGTGTGTGTGTGTGTGTGTGTGTGTGTGTGTGTGTGTGTGTTCTGATTGTATTCAATTATGCGTTTACTGAAAGATGTAGGCACTGTGATATAAGGTTAGATAAGAAGATATAGACATACATGGATCAGGAAGCCTTAAAAACACATGCATTCAGACAGATAGACAGATAGATAGACACTCGTATACAGATGAACATGTAAAGACAATTTCACATAGATGGAGTGAGGTATAGAACACACACACACACACACACACACACACACACACACACACACACACACACACACACACACACACACACACACACACACACACACACACGTGACTCGATACTCTACTGCGACAAGTAATGAAGGTAAGACAGGTGAGCTTGAACAGGTGGACAGGCGCACAGGTGGACAGGTAAACCACCCCAGCGACACTTGACCTTCTACAGTTACAATACTCTCTTGTGAACTCACCAACCTACCTTCGTACTCCGATAATCCGTAAAAAGAACGCCTGACAACCTTTCTCTCTCTTCCCCCCCTTTCTCTCTTTCTCTCGCCCTCTTGACCGTCTTTCTCAGCAGCGTCAAGGATAAACAAATTAAAGCGACTCTTATCAAACCAAGGACGAAGAATTCCTAACAGATCTCAAGCCACTCAAGCCTTCCAGAGTTTCCTTTGTGGTCCGAAATGATTAGTTTGACTCGAGTCCTCAAGAAGGGGTGAGAGTGGAGAGGAGAGAGGTGAAAGGGAGGGAAGCAGGAGTGGCAGACAGAGAATGAGGGTGAGGAAGGGAGGCAGATGAGTCAAGAGGAGGGTACAGGGAACGGGGTACAGAGGAGGGTACAGGTGAGGCAGAAACTCGGCAGGATGAGTGGGATGTGCCGTGTGTGGCTGATACTCTCCTGACTGAGGCTTTTTGTGAGTGCTACGTCGTCACTCGGTGGTTGTCCTTGTCCTGCCCACCTCCTCCCGCTACCCTCATTGTTATTTTGCTTTTATACACACTCTCTCTCTCTCTCTCTCTCTCTCTCTCTCTCTCTTCCACACACGACACACACACGGAAGTCACTCGCCCTCCGCGGAAATACCGAAAAGGAGATTTTGTTTCCCCGTTCATATATTTTCTTAGTTTATTATTTTTCTGGACAATTTGTATATCAAGTATATCTAGGTAATTTCCCTTTTCCCATGTGTGTGTGTGTGTGTGTGTGTGTGTGTGTGTGTGTGTGTGTGTGTGTGTGTGTGTGTGTGTGTGTGTGTGTGTGTGTGTATCTGCACAGCATTTAAGGCACAGACGAGAGTCAGGTGTTGCATACGTGTCACGGTTCAGGCACTTAATCCCATGTAAGCACCGTCTTGGCTTCACTAACACTGTTCTGGTCTCCCGCAGAGACTGACGCTGGCGGGGACGGCCTGGTGGAGGCGGACGCGCCGCGGCCACACCTCCCAGACCTGGTGACGCACCGTTCGCCGCCCACACAGCTGACGGTGGAGAACGTGCGCCACCATGACCAGTTGATGCAGGGCAGGGAGCAGGACCCCTCGGACCCCAAGGTGGCCAAGACGGGCATCCTGAAGGGCGGGAAGCTGTGGAAGAACGGTGACGGCAGGAAGACCAAAGTGAGGGTGGAGGAGGAGGAGGCGGAGGAGCCGCGTCGCTCGGTGAGGTTCTCCGGGCGGGACGAGTACAGCCTGCTGGAAAGTCTGCCGCTTGACAAGATCCCGCTGGACGCACCCAACTCTGTGGCGCTGGCCAGGTTCATGCCCAAGCTGCGGGAGCTCGGCGTGCTACTCGGCGAGCCACGCCACGACTGGCACCTCGAGCTGAGCCCCATCAAGCCTGAGGCGGAGGGCGGCGCCGGGGCGGCCGAGCAGGAAGGTTTGCCAGAAGATAAAGAGAAGCAGCCTCCGCCACAGATGGATGACGAGCAGATCAAGGAGTCGATGCAGCGCTACGACGAAATGCGGCGCCGCATTGCCGCCGCTGAGGGACGTGACAACACCAGCGTCTGCAGCGACGAGTCAAAGAGTTCTTCTGACTCTCAATCCTCAGACTCCACTATGACGGAGACGAGAATCAGGCGGCTAGAGAACGCTGACGTCGCCCACGTGGCGGGAGGCGTCATGAGGACCAACAGCGAGGTGCGTCGAGCGATTGAACGCAATGCGCTGAGGCGATCCCTCATTCGCTTTTCGGAGGCTCGCAAGAAAGACACCAACAAGAATGATAAGAATGACAAAGGGGAGACTTCCCTCCTGGAGAAGCTCAAGTGGCTCACTGCCTCGGAAGACGCGACCAACGGCAACTCCGAGCAGAAGGAGGAGGGGATGGAGGAGCCTAACGATGAGGAGGACGATGGGAGCCAGGACCTGTCAAAGTCTATGGACCCCAAAGTACAAGAGACAATAGCACAATATCGCAAGCTTGCCGAGATGTTCAACAAGACCACGTCACTGCGAACCACCGACATCCTGGTGCCGGGCGACGTGCGGGAGTGGAAGCTCAAAGCCGACCTTTTCCCCAGCCAGGCGAGGGCGGTGCTGGAGGCGGAGGAAGAGGAGGTTCCGGAGCCTCATTCAGGGTCAACGACCCCGACGGTGTACCAAGGCATCATTCCCGCCGTGTCCCTCGCCGACCTCATGACTGACGAAGAGACCGACAAACTTATCTACAGCGGCGGCGTCAGGTACACACGAGAGGGAACACTGCCCCTCGAGGCACAAGGAGAAGGGGAAGAAGCGGAGGGCGAACAGCAGCAGCCGCCAACAACATCCACTGCGGAGGCCAGGAAGCAGTTCCTTTCCCAGATGGCAAGCCAGGCAGGGACGCCTCATGTGAGTGCCAATGGGGTCACAACTCTGCCTGGCGACCGCTCCTCACTTGCCTCCAACTCTGATTCTTATACTTTCGAAGACATCGACGAGGCTCTTCACGACGACCGGTCCTCGTCTGTGCCATCCTCGTCACAGTCCTCCCCGCGGCTGTCCGGCAAGAGTGACGTGGACGGAGCAAGCACCACTGAGAGCGGCTATAGCAGCAACGAGACCAACGGGGAGTTACAGCTGCCCATCAACGGCCTGCAGGCGCTGCCCATCGGCGGGGTGGACATAGACGAGCTGGCAGAGTTTGTGCGCCAAGACGCGAGTCGCATGGAGCGTCTCCGCAGACGCTACGACGCAGGGGAACTGGAGGATCATGGCTTCTCTCGACGACCCTCGGTGCGGGGCATCAAACCTCGTTTTGGGTCCACCACAGACCTCCTGAAGCAGATGGCGACTCAGCTGGCGCCGCCAACCATGGCCCAGCCAGGGATGGCCGGCTCCCACATGACCTGGCCATACCGAGATGTCGGAGACGAAGACTCCCAGCCCGCCCAGAGGCGCCGAGCATCACAAAACAGGGTGGTGCTGCCCGCGCTGCAGGAGGACATCCTGTACACCCCGACGTCAGACCTGTCGCCTCAGGGGGCCCCGCCCCCACCCTCCTCTTCGACTGCGCCTCCTGCCATAACTCTCACGCATACCAAGGCGCCTCGGGTGGTACACGTGTACGCCAGCACGGGCGATCTCAGGGCTCCTCCTCCACCACGGTTGTCCGGCCCACGAGAGTCTCCTCCACCTGATCTGATTCGTCCAGGTGGAGCCCCTGTGCCCATGCGGGCCCTCACCCACTCCCTGTCCCAGCCGCTGCCGGACACCTCGGGCCACGGCCTCATGATGGTGCCGCAGATGCCAACCCCGGCGCTCACTGACCTCCACATGGCGTCATGCAGGCGACCCGCGTCCGTGCACGGCCATCTCCCACCTGACTCCCTAGTGATGCGAGGCGTGCCTCCACCGCCTTCCGCGCGTCCCCACTCCTCGATGTCCCACTATCCGAACCCCAGAGTACCGGTACACTACCACTCCTATGAGGACCCGCCGCCGACACGCCCACCCTACGAGGGGTCGCACCCGCCCTTGGCCCAGCGAGGCTCCTACCCGGGCACCATCCCCGCGCCCCTCGGCGTCCACTACCAGCCCCAGCTCGTGCCGCCTGATGCCATCGGGTTCCCTCAGCCTCCGCCCTTCGGGTCTCAACACTCGCACCCGCGGCCACCACCTCCAGTCTCGTCTCGGGACGGGCCTCCCTTCACGCGCACACTCCACTCCCAGGTGCATCCGGGACCACAGACGTCCTCCATGGTAGCCAATCCCGGCCAGCCACATCAGTGTGGCCCTAGACAGGTGCGGGTGGCGGGCGGGGCAGCAGACCAGGCGTGCTCGCCCGCGTGGTCCCACCAGCAGCCCCACACCCACCAGACCTACGCGCCGCCCTACCCTGTCTCTAGTCACCTCAGTTACACAACACCCATCGTGCCCGAGAGTGTCATGACCTCCCGCCCCTCGGGGCCGCCTGTCGGAGCACCCATGGGGGCTCCCATGAGACCCATCGGGCCTCTAATCGGTCCTCCGATAGGGCCACCGATCATGAATGGCGGCGTCAGTAAATTAGAAGGATTGCGGGACGAACGAGGGGTGCCTGAGGGAGCTTCATCTTCCCCGAGGGGGCCATTGGACCCCCAGTATCCTCAGCACAGCTCCCCGACCCGAGACACCGGCATCCTGCACCGCCATCCGCCGCCACCCCTCAACATGACGTGAGTGGCCTCCCCCCCCACCGGTGCCAGGTGTGCCAGACAGGGCCGCAGTAGTCCGGTGCTGGACACACCTGGTGAGGAACCTCAGTCGTGCATCACGGCGCCGAAGGTTGCCAGTTGGTGTGTCCTGTCCAGGCCGGCGCTGCGTCGCGGCGGCGATGTCTTGCCGGGCATCGCTGTGGATGGAAAAAGAAATGTTCGTTCACGTATTGAAGCTGTCGAGGAGAGACTGGCGGTGCCGGCGAGGCTCCCGCCCTGTCTTCCGGGCTCCCGCGACGCCCGTGCTGTCGCCAAGCTGCTCACCACCAGATGTTGCCAAAACTTGCCGCGCCACGCAGCCAGCACACTCCTCCTCACGCCGAGGGTCGAGACAATCTACAATGATTTTCCTTATTATAGTTCAAGTAATAATCTAATTAATGTACCTAACATGGTTTTACTGGTGTGTCTGTGACAATACGTAGGTGTATTTTACAGTTGATGTGAGTGAAGAGTTTTTATAGAAAACTGTAAAGTGCTGCCCGGACCCTCATCGGGGAAGGGAATATTTTTATCGTAGTTCTCGTGACTTGAACGTTCTCGCGGGATGGTTCCAGGTGCGGGGCGCTGCTCGCTGCCCCCACCACTGTCGTATGATGGACCAAGTTTCCGTGTGCGTGTGTGTGTGTGTGTCTGTGTGTGTGTGTGTGTGTGTGTGTGTGTGTGTGTGTGTGTGTGTGTGTGTGTGTGTGTGTGTGTGTGTGTGTGTGTGTGTGTGTGTGTGTGTGTGTGTGTGTGTGTGTGTTCTCATGCGCATGTAAGTTCAACAGTTAGAAGATACGATAAAAAGACAAAACACTTGGGTTTTAAGGCGCCTCTTCTCGAATTCACTCCACCACCATAATTTTTGAGTTCGATTTTGAGTCTTACTTAATTCCCAGTCAGTCACGAAGGAAAGGAATAAATAAGATAGATGAAATAAATGAATAACCCGAAGTCTGAGAGTGGATGGGAGTGGAGCATTACGTATATACATATATATAAGAAAAACCAATAACAATACATACACACATATATAAGAGAGTTTCGTGCTAAGTATTAAGCAAGATGTATTCATAAATATATTACGTTTCGCTGGTGCAATTATCTGTCATATTTTCGCCGCAGAATATGTCGTGATGATATTAATTTGCGTCGTTCTTCATTTGTTTTGCTCCTTAAAGAGTTTGCTGAGCAGTGTGTTAAGTGTCTTCCAGGGAAAGGTCGGCTCAATAATGTGCGAGGGAGAAGAGGAGGAGAAGGAGGAGGAAGAAGAGGAGGAGGAAGAGAAGGAGGAGGAGGAGTGGAAACCGGAGGGAGAGAGGGAGAGGAGGGAAGGAAAGTGTGTGTGGAAGCGAAAGTGGAGAGAAAATGAGGGGAGAGAAATGGGAAACTGGAGAGAAACTGGAGAGAATGAGTCTGGAGGAGATGAGAGAGAGAGAGAGAGAGAGAGAGAGAGAGAGAGAGAGAGAGAGAGAGAGAGAGAGAGAGAGAGAGAGAGAGAGAGAGAGATATGTCACAATAATGGAGGGATTATTTTTTATCTGTCTTTTCCTTTACACACACACACACACACACACACACACACACACACACACACACACACACACACACACATCTTCCTCTGGCAATACTCCTTTCATTACTGATACCTTTTCTCATTAGGTTCTCTCCCTCACTTGACATCTCTCCATACCTTCCACTCCTTTCCTCCGTCAGTCCCTCCCTCTCCCCTCCTTTGGCTCTCCCTTGCAGTGTGTCAGGGATAGCTTGAGATGTCACCGTATTTTCCACGTCAAGTAAATAGGGTTGTATCATCTCAGGTGCCACAGGTTGAGGGGAACAGAGGATGAAAAATTGATATTCTTTGTGTGGCTAATCTGTTGAACCCTCAGGGACGCTTCCAGAAACTTCAGCAAAAAAAAAATACTGTTGGATTAAAACTTGATGCTATTCCCAATGTCAAAATAATTCTACGAAACGTTCAAAAGGTAGGATTCTTGGATTCGTCGCTCGCACTGGAACGTGTGGAATGTTATCGTAGGGAATGGTGGTCCGTGCGTAGCCCGAGGCAATCACTTAACGAGGTTACAACTTGCGGATGCTTAATAATTGGTGTGATTTGGAAACGATTGTCGCCGAGGCTGGGGAGACGAGACTCGCGTGTGAGGCGGCCGACGGGAGGCAGTATTACGAGTGTGTCGTGTTCAGTGTGGTGGTGACACTTTGCAGTATTAAATAAATGTAAACTGGCTTAGCTGGGGAGCATTGCAGCCTCGCTCCTAGCGGTACGCAGGACAGGGAGGGCCACACGCCGCTCTGGCCCTGCTGCCCTGCAGAGCAAGGGCTGGTGACATTTTTTTCTCTGTTTTATTCTGAAAAGTGTTTGTGTATGCCATTGGTGTGGATGTTGTGGAAGTGTTGTGCAGTCTGGTAGATGGTGCCATGATGGCATTGTGTTGCCATGGCTGCCACGCGCCCTTCTGCTGGCTTCCCACGCCACTCATGCACACGTTCACCCTGTCTCATTCCAACTTCGCAGCTTCATATGTATTGAATGAATTTTTGCATTTTGGATACATAATCAAAAATAACCAAAGATTAGGTTTAGGCGAAATGCTGCTCGGAGGTGCTCATGCGCAGGCGTGCTGCTGCTACAGCACAGCGTGGGACATCCCAGGCAAGTGTGCTGCACCCCGCACCCTCCCCCACCCCACCCACTGGACACTCGTTCAGGGTTTGCAATATGTCACTGTCCGCGCACAACTTATTTCTTACGCTCTTTTAATCAAGACCCTTTACTTTTTACGTCTATCGATTTTCTCTTGCTTACGTCACCGCCGCTTCAGTGCAGCCGAGGCATCTACCGACCGCTCGTGTGTGCCGCGGCGCGACCCGCTGGCCGCGTCTGGAGTAACTGTCCCGGAAGGAGAGATGGGTCCGAGGCAGTGGGAGTGGCAAGCTAAAGGGAACAAGTGAAAAAGTGAAGTAACATCTAAACCATTGCTACTCGTGTGATCAATATTCACTTTTGTCAGAGAAATCTCCATACAAATTTCAATGCTTAACATACGCACCAATCTCCAATGTAACAAAAAACACATTGTACTTTAGCAGTCACCTTGGTAATGCTAAAATTGAAGCTTTTTTTTATCATAATTTTTATTTTGTTGTCTAAACTAGAACCAGAGAGAGAGAGAGAGAGAGAAGGTTCGACCTCAGTGTTAGAAAAGTGGGAGCTCTTCCAAACTGGCACAATGTTTGTTGTTTCAAGGCTTTAAGAAAAGTGTTAATATTAACCATGTGATGTCTGTAACCAATCAAAGGAGTAAGGCTTTGGCATTGGTGCTGGTGGCCGTGGTGCTCTGAGCCGCGCGCCGCGTCAGATAAGACGTCGCCACCCACGACCTCCGAGCCGCCACGCCGACGTATCCTAAAAGTCAGTGAGAGTAGTAACCCTGGAAATAGGGTGTATTTTGAGCTAATTGGGTGACACTGAACCGACTCGAGGATCAGCTCATATTATTTGCTGTAATCAAAATATTCATACTAATATGCTATACGACTACTGAACCATCAAGCGGCGGGGTTCCGCTGCGTGGCCTTGACACCGCCGGCGGCGACCTGTATGGCCCGCGAGTAGTAGCGAGGCGCCGCGCCAGCGACCCACGGCGGTGTACTACAGCCTGACCATCATGTTGCCATTATATTGTTACAAAGCATGATTTTTATGAGTTTTATTAATATGTTGTTAAGATATAGGAAGAATGTTCTATATTTCGGAAAAAATGTACCGCGAATGTTGCTAAATGAGTGCTTGAGAGTGGCGGCTGGCGGGAGGCGGCTCCCCCAGCGCGGGTCATGGCGATGTCATGCCAAAGATGTATTATAGATAGAGATTATATACACTACATAAAGACATTTTAGCCTCCATGGACGCTTTCTGTAACATGTTATCCTTACTTTACACCTCAGCGACGGGCAGCGGCGCCCCAGTGGGGTGGCACGACCCGCGCCTGGCGCCGCCCCGCCGGGCCGCAGTCGCCCGCCGCCGCTTACCTCTTGGTAGACTAGGGACCGTCTTCGTCGAAGCCTCATGTTACTGCGGACATATGACGACATATTTTTCTCAGACCATATTACTTTACCTCGTGTCCAGCAGCCGAGGCAGCCAGTGGAGAACGCTCACTGTCTGCCTCTAGGGGTGCCGCCCCCTCTTCTTGTTCCGTTGTTACGCTCTGTCTGTTGACCAATTCTGTCATGGAATGTACACAGGTTGTAAATATACAATGTAATTTTGTTGTAAGTAGAAAGTAACACATTTTTATCATGTGTTGTACAAATGTACAATCTTTCAATTAAAATAAAACCTTCTGCCAGGACTACTACAGAATGTACTGTATCCTTCCCTTGTGTCCTAGCCTCCCTCTCTACCAGGGCGACACATCCACGCCTGCAACATGCCGCTCAAATGTAACACTGCCTCCCGATCCGCCTACTTCAGTCGGTGGTTCACAGTAATTAGGAGGGCATTTCACCCCCACCCCACTCTCTCTCTCTCTCTCTCTCTCTCTCTCTCTCTCTCTCTCTCTCTCTCTCTCTCTCTATATATATATATATATATATATATATATATATATATATATATATATATATATATATATATATATATATATATATATATACACACACACACACACACACACACACGCAAAAGAGAGAAAATGTATTCGAAGCAAAGTCTCGAAGCAAGGTTCATGATTCGGACCGCCCTGCCCCCTGCTGGAGAACAGGAGTTCCAGTGGAGGCCGGAAGGCGGCATGGCAGTAGGGAGGTTAGCTGGTGTGTGCTGCTACACTAATCTGCTTATATCGCTGGAATCCTTCTGTGAACATCAATTCCACACACGGTACGTAATGCTGGGACGCGTTACTTTGTAATGTTGGGAATAATTAGAATCTGCAGTTGCTGCTGATTGGAATGAGGTGTGTAAACTTGTAAGGTTCACCAACTCTTTGTCCTGAGCACCCAGTCACATATCTGGGTTGCCAGTATTATTACCCTATCAACCCTCTGCAGCGCTGATAATTAGGGATCCAAGGTACCATGCAACACTTCGTGCCTCAATGTTTGGTGTGCAGGGTTGTGGTGATTAGTGACGGCTTTGTGTTGGAAGGGTTGTTCCTGTCATGTTGGGAATCTGGCAAGTATCCAGACACTCCATGAAAATACTCCCAGGGCAGTTAAAAATATGATTTTTACCATGAATTTTTTGGGATTCTTTTTATTTAGGAGATTGACTAATTTATCATTTGAGGGTAAATCAGTGTGATTTTATGTATATCTTTATTGAAAATACTAAGTTTTTTGTTTAAAAACTTAAATAAATACAAAACAATTATATAACAAAAAATTGTAATGCACTAAGCTTGTCCACACAGAAGAAATGATGCTTGAAACACATGTTGAATGATGTGCACACTTGCATCCATGATAGGGTAATATTTCCATAACAGAATCTGTCTTATAACATCTCAAGTGACCACTCAGCCCATCACGAGGCTCCTTAACCATACTAATACTTCAGTGGCTGCAGTACAGACTCACTAACTTGTAGGAAAATGTAGCTACATTCCTCAGTGTTATGAGGAGGGAATACACTCCATCAATGTTTAAGAGTGCAAATGGGAGGATTACCCATCACACCTGCACTCTGTTGTATCAGAGGGAAATGTTCATCTCACATTAAAAACAATAGTACAATGGACCTGTAAATAATTGCTGGAGTGATTATTACAAACTAGCATAATTACCCAGCATTACCTGGATCAAGGGGGAACTCCTACAAAATTTCATCATAATCAATTCACTAATTTTTCTGTGAGAAGTGGGTGCTGACCATGAACTGAAATGAAGTTAGAGAATTGTCAAGGCTTAATGTTTGTGGTTTATTTGAAACGAGGAATGTTAGGGAAGAGAGGTTAGGTACAAGATTCTTTGATATAATTATGCACTATGAAATTAATGTTTCATTATATACACAGATTTAAATCATTGAACCTACAAAATTCAATGGCTGTGCATATACATGTACTACTTTTCATCCTTTCTCATTCATCTGTAAATACAGGAAATAATGAAAGTAAGGGGCAAGTCATCACTTTCTTCTTTTAATAACAAAGGTATGTACATGAAGGCTGAGGTATTCCACCACCACAGATCTGGTCAAACTCCTTACCACTCACCCAGCAATACTTTGGTATCGTCAGTCAAATAGTACATTGCAGTAAATATGAAAAATACCTTAATTTGAGGGTGGCACAGACAGTCATCTGCAGAAATTGATTGATCTGTTGGACAATTCACGTCTACCATACTTCATTTCCTCTCATTCTTAAGTCTCCTCAAGAAATGACAGTCTTCACACGGAATCTGCACACTGATAGATTATAACAGATATGAGGACTAAGACTGAAGAAAAATGCTGAATGTAGTGTGTGAGTGTGGCAGATCAATCGGCTACTGATCACAGCTCAACATCTCTCAGCTGACTCCACACAGCAGGTTGTGGCATCACTATATCCAACCACCAGTAAAACATCAAACAAAACAAAGGTAATGCACAGCACACTACAGGATGATTGTTAACATATGCACATAAAATGATGCCCAGAGAACTAAAGCTTTTGTAGAAAAGAATATACACTTGTTCATCATTCAGTCATTACATAAATGTTATTTACATTGGAAATGTTTTATACAACAGTCAGTGTCTGAAAGGTTCAGTAACAGATGTAGCACAATAGTATAGGCATGAATAATTGAATATTGAAAAGACATTGAAAATACAACCTTAGGCAAAGTGTAGCTCTGTAAATGAGTACAGCAAGTTTCTTACTTTGGATTGAATTGAATTAGACAAAATAATAAAAAATATGGAATTGTATTATATTACCACTTTAATGACTTTATTATTCATATTCATAGTGTAAGATCTCATCAAACTGGATTGCTTTTGGTCAGCACATGATAATGTGTGTTTATCATCAATGATTTTGTCTGGCGTTTACACCAATCACATGGCTTTCTTTTGGGGTGAAATGGAGATCCCTCACTGTAAAGTACAACTTGTGAGCTATCAAGTGACAGTTTCACCATTCAGGCTTGGAATGTGTTGTGAATGACAGCTTTACACTCTCCATACACTGCAACCTCAAACATCAAAGTAAAAACCATTCTTACAAAACAGGAAGAGGTCACACTTTCAAAACAGTTGTTGGTCACATGGAAGATGGTTCAGCATAATGGACCACATTGTACTAGTCACACACCACTCAGGAGCATATAACTGACTTGCAATGCACAACCATTATACTAACAATGGCCTCTCCTGGGAATTGTAACATTCAAACACAATGTATTTCATCAAATATCATACAACCTTCACTCCTTTCTTACCTACATTGTAGTTAAACATAAGCATTCCTTGAGCTTAAACAGATATGATACCACTAATTGCTTACTTCAATAGTTATTGATAAAAAAAATAAATAAATAAAAAATGAATTGTGAAATTATTACTTTGAAAAGCTCTGACAGTAAACTTTAAGCTCCAGTTTCTTGTTTGTGAGAGGTGAACCAATGTGGATGTAAAATAATAATAAATAAAAAAAAATAATAATAATAATAATGTTGTGGAAGAATGGTGAAGGGATACATGGGCTGTGGATGAGTACTTTATTCCTGACTATATAGTTTCGCTGTTATAGCTTCTTCAGAGAAATGATGCTATAACAGCGAAACTAGTCAGGAATAAAGTACTCATCCACAGCCCGTGTATCGCTTCACCATCCTTCCACAAGTTGTCATTATGTTTTTACAATAATAAAAATAATAATGATAATAATAATAATAATAATAATAATAATAATAGTGATACATTTAAGAGGAGTGTCTTCCAAATTTTGACACATCATACAACCTGCCACAAAGCCAAGAGTCAAGTATCACGTCTATTTATGTAACTTATTCTTAAAATTGATTAAAATACCTAAAAATATCAGCAAGAGGAACCACAGAAATTCCAAGAGAAATAACATAGCAATGAGATGCCACAAGCCATTCACGACCTGTCTTTCTTAAATCAAAGCCCGAAACTTGAGTAGCATATCACATGTTCCTCAGGAGAACAATACAACCTAAGAGTGTGTGTGTGTGTGTGTGTGTGTGTGTGTGTGTGTGTGTGTGTGTGTGTGTGTGTTAAACTTAGGGCTAAAACCAACAATTTTGTGATATAATAGTTTTAGAGTTTCAAGCTTTTATGCTCTTGATTGTAATATTTCCAGTGAATCAAGTTTTACTGATTCACATAATATATGCTACAGTAAAGTTTCTATTATAGCAAATCCCTCTAACTTTTAGTGATTATATTCTTTCTTAAAATACTAAATCCAGTGCACTATTAATACTAAATGAAGGATAACTTGCTCTTAATATATCATGAGCACAACATATGTATAATTGCTGAATAAAATCTAATGAGTAACTACTGAATTATGGCTTGTTATGGCTCTCATTGACAAAATAATGAGTAGGAAATGAGTTAATAATTTCATCTACAAGTACAGCTAAGAAACTAGACAATCTTTCTCTGACGGCAACAAAATTTCTCAATAACAGTACTTAAAAATATGCATAGTCCGAGGAATAAGTCTTATTGTCAAGCTGTCAATGAAATACACCACAACTAGTAATGTAACTGGTGCCGTCCCCAACAGTATACATTTTCATTGCATTCTCAAGGTGCAACAATGAATTACACTACCATCAAGACCTTCAGTTAAATCTAACTGGTGTTGTCCCCCAAGAATATGCATTTCCACTGCTTTGGTTCTGTAAAAGTTCTGATAGCTTTCACTATACACCACAAAGTTAAAAGGTAACTGTGGTGCTTTTTACACATCACTATTATTGCAACATTCTGGACTACAGCATCTTCAGTTGTTTGTAACTATTGTGTGAATGTCAAGAAGTACACTACCTTTAATTCTACAAGCATCACAACCTAGATTATCAGCCAGTTTTATATCTGTCTACATAGATTATGAGGGGAGAAATTAGCCTAGAGGGGATAGAAACACACAGGAGGGATCACCGAGTGCTACAGTAAGTTTGGCAGACAGTGATGGGCGGGCGGAGTGTTCAATGGGTGGACAAGGATATGTAGCAGCAGCTTGCTTGCTGTCTGTTAAACTACAGAAGTACTTAATACATTAGTTTTTCATGAGGGTCTTTGTCTGTCTTTGTTAGAGAGCCATTATAAAACAATGACATGTAATCATTACATATATACAAAACATGAATATCTGTGGGATGCACAAGACATACTGACAGATGCGTGCAAGTGATAGGTAATTCCTGTTTACGGTTTGAAAAAGGATTGAATCATGAAATCACTGAGAAAAGAAGTCAAACTGGCATTCAGGAATCACTTGAAGATTTGAAAGTAGTATCTGGGGCAACACATTAGACTAACAAGATGAAAATGAGAAAGGTGCAATGGTAAATCCCTAACGAGCAAGCCCACCTGAGGTTGGACATTCGTATATACACAGAATGTCACCTGTCCCATAAAGGTTTAAATGTGATAAAAATGAATGGCGAATAGAAACAGCTTCTAGAAAGGTTGCATCTTAGTATTACAGTAAGGCAATAATATTCATATCACAGACATGCAAGAAAATTAGGAAATGGGAAGGATCATGGAATATGTACAGAAGTTTAAGCTTATGGATTCAAGGGAGACAAGTTTTGTAGTCACTTGCTTTTCTAGAAATAATACATTGCAATATGATTACTTTAAATGACAAGTTATTTACAGTTGCAGGCGGTGTGGTGGCATTTTAGTTAGCACACTCATTTCACAGCCAAGAGATCCAGGGTTGGATTCCCTTCCCTGGCCAGGTGGAGACACTTAGCTAGTCTCCTTTCACAATGAAGACTGTCCACTTAAATCATTGTTACACTGGAAGCCTTTCCTTTATAAGCTGCTGCTCCTTCCTACTACGTTCTTTCAATGTGAAATTTGTCAGAAAAACTTTAGACTCTAACAAATTATTCTTCAGAAATTTGCAAAGAACCAATTTAGTGATAAATTTGTCATCAAATGATTGCCTATGATAAAGATTCCTTTGCCAAGTCACAATCAAAGGAAAGCAGTGTGCAGGAAGACCAGAAATGCTCCTGTGTAATACTGGCCGTAGCTAGAGTAGGTACGGGTAGGTTAGGGAGCTCTGACCTCACAGTCATCACAAGAGTAAATGGCCAACAATCCTTCCCACCTGTGTGTGTTTTCTATATACATTTTATATAAAAAAAGACTACAAACAATATACACCACACAACACCACAAAAATTGTAGCTGGGTGATATGTATCTTAAAATCAGTTGAATTTTAAAAGAAAGATTGAATAATTCTAAGACTATTTGATACGAAACATTTAAATTCAATATCACTATTTAATACCTTTGATTATAATATTGACGATAACACAAAAAACATTAATGCTTTAACAAATAAGCTAAATGAGTATGAAAAGAAACAACATTGGAATGGATCCATGAGAATAATGAGTGAGATGAGTCCAATGTGAAACAGAAAATGTATATGATTAATTAAGATCTCTGAGGATAATGAGAATTACAAATCATTATGAAAAAAATTTTAAACTTTTTTCACTAGGTAAACTGATATCTTGAAGGATATCGCTTCTCTTTCAATTGGCTTACAAATGTTAGGAAATGTGAGTGAGGAGGATGCTCAAATAATATCTTTTTATCTGTTTTCTAGTATTTTAGAATCTAGATTCTTCCATTTCACCATCAATTTTCAGGAACAAAATGTTTTTACCTGGCCCTTACAACTGATTACTTAGGAAAAAACTGTTGATTTCCTTCACTTTTTTGAGTGAAAGGAGAGTATAATTTGATAATCATCTGGTTTCTGCAAAGCACTTGTTCCCAGGCATTAAACGCACAATGCAAGTTTAATACATACTAATACTCTGAAAGCTATTAAATGGAGACACTTATCAAATGTTTAGAAGAACAATTATGAACAAAAGAATAACATGAAAGATTGTGTATATAAAAATAAGCAGCATGGATATATCAGGGATAAGAGTGATTAAATTCAATGAGCTCCTGGGAGGACATGAAATCTGCTGTCACTCTACACACTAACAAGATGAAGATTTAGCCGTGGTTCAAGACAAAATGGAACAAGACTTGTTCTATGCAGATGAAAGGTAAATTAAAACAGCATAATGACAACATACATACAATGGAAGTTAAATATTAAGAGCCAGGCTGTACTATTGCTTTTGTATCTTGTATAATCAAATATGGTTCATGTCTTTACCAACTTGAAATGATGAGATAAAAGTTATCTGTGTCCTCTCCTCTGAGAGGTCTGTGTCTTGAGAGTTGGTACGTAGTTCCTCAGGTAACTCATGAAATCTGTCATGGCATAGGTGAAGGCTTGTTCCAGCACGTACTGGGGGATCCAGCCCTTCAGATCTGTGTCGAGCAGCCACTGGAAGAAGCATTTTCTGGGTGCATCCTCAGCAGGCTGAAACACCCAGCAGCATGGGCCATTTTCCCCTCTGGAATCACATAAAACTTGTTATTTTGGATTTCATACTGAAGAAGCCAAGAATAAATGGAAAGAAAGAGGGAAAAGAAAATGATAAGACTATTTCAGCAGCAAGGGCTATTTTCTCTGCAACATCTCTAATAACAAACCTGACGATGCTCTTCTGTGGTGGCTCGTCTTTGTGAACCACTGAAATGTTCGCACACACCATTGAGTTGCCAATCTTCTTCCAGTGGCGGACATTAACAAAGTCCCTCGCCGTAACCACGCCGCCCGGCCCCTCCGCTGCCTGCTGGTGCACCACATGAATACAATAACATTTAACAAAACATAACAGCAATTTATACAGAGATTATATACAGCATAGAGTGAAAAAAAACTAAACAAATCTTGCTGGAGTAATATTACTGTAAGCTTGTATATTTTGTTTCCTCTTGGGCCCACCTTGGTGTAGATGGTGTCTCCATGGGAGCTCTCCTTCTCCAGCTTCCAGCCCTGTGATTGGATGGTCTCCCAGGCTTTCTGAAATGCCTCGGCTCCTCTCGTTTGAAACTCTCTCTCCTGAGGGAACGTCATGTATCAGTTTATGAGTAAATTTCACATTGCTCATGCCTGCAGTTTTCGTTCAGTTTGTAATTTTCCATTATATTCAAAGATGACTGTTAAGTATACATATTTGACTGACTATAATAAAAAAAGAAAGAAAAACATGTGATAAAAACATCACGTGTTCATGACAGCTTCTGTAAATATTGATCTGAAGTTAAATCAATCTTACTTGAGAAGTCAACCTTCTATTGACTATGTGTCCCCCATAGTCCTCATCATCATCAGAAGCTGCAATAAAGAAAGATTCCATAAGCTAAAATACAGTAGAAAGGCTGAAATATCTTACCATGGGCATTGTACAAATATTTCTGGAACAAGCATGAGAGGATACATAGATAAGGTCGATAATATTATACAAAAGCTGAAGACATTAACGTTTATTTACCGAGAGGAGATTCCATGGGCGAGTAGAAGTCGCCCACTGTCTCGGAGTAGGCGCTGAGATAGTCCCGCACCCGCTCCAGCCCAGGCAGTAGTGGGTCAGTCTCCTGGTGGTCACAATTACTGGCCGCTGGAAAAGAATTCCTATTAATGAAGGATAAAGGAAGGCAAGTAAAAAATATTCCTTGGGAAAAAAGCTCTACTCTCTGCAGTATGCAAATGTATTGCTTCTCCCACCATCTTACCTTGAGCTCAAGCACACTCTTGGCTCTGTTTTCTTGAGGCAAGACTCTGAAGTCCACAAACCAAGCTTCTATCCATGATATGAGGAAGGAGAGCAGCAGCAGCGTCACCTCAAACGGATAGCTGGATGCATCTTTCCCTTGCCACTGTGAAAGAAAAGATAACACTCATATAGGAACATTCCTATTAAGTCTTAACACACAAAGTTTCATAATTTTACTTAAATTTTCTTAGTCTCATTGCAAATCTCTTCACAAATTACTCACCTCATACATTAAGCTCTTGGATATGAAAAATGCACAGCTTCCTGCTGTAGTGATCTGAAATTGTGAATATTTCTTTGATATTATCAGTATTTGACAAATTATACAATTTATTTTTACCTAAAATGAAATTGATGTTTACAGGAGTAATTACAGATCAAATTAATTAATATCAAAAGAAATATATGATACCAAGTAAATTTTTTGTAAACAATCAGAGAGGAACATAAAAACTATCAACTGATATAAAATGTGGATAAGGTTGAAGATTTATGAGTTTGAAGGGAAATTCAATTTTCTGTAAGGCATCTGCTGCAGGACTTACTGCCACCATCCACCAGTGGTTGATGTGCAGTAAAGCATACAGAAGCAGCAGGAGTGTGAACCGCACGGCAGCAACCATCTGCATCAAACACCACCATCAATACAGGAATGTCAATAGTCTAAAGCTCAGCTTAGTACAGAATTGTCTTCATATATACAAACATATTTTCATCAAAGTTGACACAACTCTCTTAGTTCGTGTAGAGCTATATGGTCTTGGCTACCAAGCTCAGAGGGTTCTGTTATCACCTTTAACTGAAACAGATACAACAACTGACTTACCACAATGTCAAATATAGAGGAACGTTTGTTGTAGTGAATTATCTCCTCAACTAACGCACTATACTTTCCTCCTTCTTTAATCTGTGAGAAAAATTACAATTTACATAAAAATATTTCCAAGCATGATTAATTTGAGTAATGCACAAATGTTTCATGGGTCTCAAATAACCACAGCAGCCTCCAGGAGAGGTGTGGGTTGTGTCACAACTCACCAGCACACAGATGGCCCAAAACAGGCCCGTGAAGAGAAAGTCAAAGGTCACAAACAGACAAAAGAAACGGCGCACTGCTGACATGCGACCATTTATCTGCATTCCTGGGAGCTGGTTTGCTATCCATATGTCTGCAGACACTGTATTCAAACTGCCAGGCCCTCCTACTGCAAAGAGTGAAATTCATTATTAAAGATGAAAAAGAAAAATGGGCTTGAGATAAGATGCAAAAGGAGGATAGCTTGGAGATCTTAAATCCTCAGAGAAAATGTTCACTTTATTAGAGTGAAAATTACCATTAAGAACATTAATATCTGAGACAATTTGTCAGACTAATTTAATAACAAAGTACAGCGTGTAGTGTAGAGATGTACCGATGCATCGGTATGGGAATCGGCGGTATCGGCCCATTTTTTGGGTATCGGTATCGGCTTATTTTATGTCGATACTTCCGATACCTAAAAGGAATTTACTACTTAGTGATACATTTGATATAAGATATTGATGATACCAAATTAATATAATACAGCGTATTAAGTTTCTGTGGTGATTACCGTATGTCATAGAATACTGTTTTCTGTGGTAATAAGCCACAACCTCTAAATTGGACGTGTATGAAACGCGTATAGGCTGAACTCCGGCATCCTGTCACACGGTCGGTCATGAGTCACCACGCATTCTCACTGTCTCTCAGTCAGACGCTGCTATTCCACCCACACACAAAAAAAGTTCACACAGGTGAAAAGCTTATGTTTTTTAACTAAAATCTAAGAATGTCAAACTTCAGATATTGAGAATCCAACAAAATGATTTGGATATATATATATATATATATATATATATATATATATATATATATATATATATATATATATATATATATATATATATATATATATATATATATGATACCAAGTAAATTTTTTGCAAACAATCATAGAGAGGAACATAAAAACTATCAACTGATATAAAATGTGGATAAGGTTGAAGATTTATGAGTTTGAAGGGAAATTCAATTTTCTGTAAGGCATCTGCTATATATATATATATATATATATATATATATATATATATATATATATATATATATATATATATATATATATATATATATATATATATATATATATATATATATATATATATATATATATATATATATATATATATATATATATATATATATATATATATATATATATATATATATATATATATATATATATATATATATATATATATATATATATATATATATATATATATATATATATATATATATATATATATATATATATATATATATATATATATATATATATATATATATATATATATATATATATATATATATATATATATATATATATATATATATATATATATATATATATATATATATATATATATATATATATATATATATATATATATATATATATATATATATATATATATATATATATATATATATATATATATATATATATATATATATATATATATATATATATATATATATATATATATATATATATATATATATATATATATATATATATATATATATATATATATATATATATATATATATATATATATATATATATATATATATATATATATATATATATATATATATATATATATATATATATATATATATATATATATATATATATATATATATATATATATATATATATATATATATATATATATATATATATATATATATATATATATATATATATATATATATATATATATATATATATATATATATATATATATATAGTTAGGCATTTTGCATTATTGTAAATAACAGCATATTCTTATTTGATTTATAATTAACAGTGCTAGTGCTATCCTTTTCCAAGATATCATACTGGAATAGGTGGAAGCTCAAATTATGTATGTATATTAATTTTAATGCAAGTTTAATTTTTTAGTTACTTGTGTTAACCTAAAAATGTAAAAATTTCATAACTAAGAAAGTAACGATTCTGTTTTGTAATCATGTGCATTGTGTATAATTTGTTGCATATTAATTATTTAAGATCATAGCAATACACTAGAAATTTAGAATAAACTAAACTTTTTTCTATTTAATTGAAAAGATTAGGTGAAAGCTCATTTTTCTGAATTGGTCTATTAATGTGTAATGAATTAATATCAAAGGATGTCAGATTTAATTAAAGAGAAAGATACACAACAAAACGAGTTTCTTTTGCTAATATTTTGTCTGTTTTACAATTTTAATAATTTTAAAAATATTTTTGATCGCCAGAATATCATCAATAAAATTAATAATGAAAATCCACAAGACCAAATGGTCGCTAAAGGAGTAAGAAGTAAGAATTTAAAATAACTGACAAGAATCAGAAGACTGAGAAGATATTCATTCCAGTTACTGAGTAATTTACCTTTGCAAATGGCTTCAAAAAGCTTCTAGAATTGCTCCTATTTCACAAACATTCTCAGGACTTACAGCATCCCCCAAAACAAAGCCTCCCATCTGATAACGCTCACCGTCCACCAACTCATCCTGGTGTTCAGTGGAGTAATCACTAAAAGTAGTAGTATCGGTATCGGTAGTAGTATCGGTATTGGCCCAATTAGGTGGTATTGGAATCGGCCAAAATTTTGGTATCGGTACATCTCTAGTGTAGTGTAGGTTTTGAAGTCTTAGAAGTGATAATGTAACAGTATCTTGAGTTCTGCAACTTGTTAATAACTTTATTTTTTTCACAGGATCATCCACTAAAACATCCCTGGACATCACACAGCTGCAAAAACTGGTTATCAGGAGCATTAAACACAACTAGTTAAGTAAAATTTGTGTA
Source organism: Portunus trituberculatus (assembly GCF_017591435.1). Taxonomy (NCBI): domain Eukaryota; kingdom Metazoa; phylum Arthropoda; class Malacostraca; order Decapoda; family Portunidae; genus Portunus; species Portunus trituberculatus. The sequence goes on along the minus strand of NC_059283.1, from coordinate 4,331,536 downwards.
TTTTCTAGTACAGTGGAATCTTGAGTTACGAGAGCCTTGACTTATGAGAAATCCGAGATACAAGCCATTGTTCCGTCAATTTTTTGCTTTGACTTGCGAGCTAAAATTTGAGTTGCCAGCTAGCTCCAGGTACACCGCCACTAGTCTGTACATAAATGTCAGGCATACTGGGTACAATATTTTCAGTAGCTATACACATTTTTTTTGTTTCTCCACCCCTTGCCATGGAAGCATTTCTTGTGTTGTGCTTTTTATGCAGTTGTTTAGTTTAGTTGTTTGAGATACAAGTTCCGTAATGGAACAAATTACACTCATAAGTCAAAGTACCACTGTATTTGCCATTATGTCAAATAGTAGTATAGATTTTATCCTTGTAAAATGGTCAACAATAGAAAGATCCATACATTTTACTTTGGCAAATTAAATAGTATCAGTTTTAAAATCATGTATGATTTACCCAGAGGAGAGCGGTGGCCGGCTAGTGACATGGCAGTGGTGTTGTGTGAGGACTGCTGTGCTGCCACCTAGAAGTCTGCAAAAGGTTAGGTGTTCTTAGAGTTTGTTTTTATGGGAAAGAATGCCATCTGGTCCCGGTCAATTTTCAGTATCACTCGACCATGGAATCTGTGATGTGGCTTATGTTCTTCTGGTGAGAAATATAGTGAATGGATTGATGGTGTATATTATTTCCATTGCAAATGAATATTTTTTGAGTTATGACAATTTTTCGACTCCAACTTATGCCTACCTCTTGTTCCCAGCAATCTTGGGGGACCTGTGGAAAGTCGGAGTTTTTGGGTGGTGGAGCATTAAATTGAGTAATGTGCATTGCAAAAGAGATCGAAAGTCAACAAAATCACACAAAAAAAAATCTCTAAAAGTACTTTGATGATGGAGGTGGCAGCTGGCTGCGGTGGCAGCAAGCATTGCTTTGTTATTGTTGAGTAGCACTACCAATGGTAGACTAAGTTTCTGGGTGTATGCACTACATTTAGTGAAACCACCAAAGGCTAACTAACCAAACCTAGCATTTTATCCTAGCCAGGGAGCTGCATCCCCCCCTATCCCCATAAGGGTTACTAAACAAACCCTAATATTAAAACTTACTAGCCATGGACTGTGCTCTCCCTGGACCCCTGAAGAGTTACTAACCAAACACAACAATATTACCTCTTAGAAGGCCTTGTAATGTTTTTTATGGAACAATTTATAGTTTTTCCCTAAGAACGATTTTTGACGATAATTAAATTTGTTATAATGCTGGGTTTGGTTAGTAACCTCTGAAGGATCCAGATGTAATGTCGGGGGACAGCGAATCGTTGGCAATGCTGCTCAATAATAACAAAGTAATGCTCGCCACACCCATGGCTGCCGCCACCATCAAAAATATTATCAGAGATTTTGTTATGAGATCTTGACTTCCAACCTCTCTTGCAATGCCGATTATTTGATTTAATGTTCCATCACCCAAAAACCCTGACTTCCCACAGGTCCCCACAGATGACTGGGAATAAGAGGTAGGCATAAGTTGGACTCGAAAAAATAGTCATAACTAAAAAAAAAACAATTTGCAACAAAAATTATATATACACTATCAATCAATTCACTACATTTCTCACCAAAAGAACATGAGTCACATCACAGATTCCATGGTTGGGTGGAACTACAAATTGCTCCTGGGCCCTTCTAAGCTTGGATATCAGTCACATTGTATTGACATTATCAGTTATGAAAGTTTGCCCTACACAAGTCACTTCCAGAAGTCTATGGGAAAATGTTCTTGCTACTAAACTATTACCTGAATATTTACTAAAACCAGGAAATAGAAACACATAACTTGATACAAACATACAAACCATGTAACCAGAAAATCCTATACGCTTATAAATATTGATGGTTCTTGCCTCTAAATCTATGCCAGCCCATACTTCCTAGTCACCAAACCAGGAAGCACCACCTCCTAACAAGACAGGTGCATACAAGCCACTTATTTCCAACAAAACACAACTCGAGCTACATTCAGTACCTACCTTAACCTAACCTCACAAACACGTGCTTTTCTAGACGCATACCTTAACAAAAAGAGCATTTATCCCCTTTGTATCTGAGAACTGGGGCACTCCGAGGGTCATAATCACCACCCTTTGTTCTCCTCCCACACCCAAAAAATACCCAATTAACACATTCCCTTTATATTTATCCCCTTCCTATTACCATTTTCTCCCCCTTATGATGTTTAGGATCCTTACCCATGGCTTTACAAGTGGTGTAGGAGTGTAAGGGGCGACCAATAGCCGAGATAAGAACTTGGGAAGTGGTCAGGAGGTGGAGTTTGTTTACAAAATATCAACAGTGCAGTCGGATCGAGTCGGATTCTCACCCGCGAACTTTGACGTCACTGTCTCCGGATTTCACGTGCTTATGAATAAAGGCTGTAACAAATGTAGTATTAGGAAACTTGTGGTACTTTATTTTAGTCTTGGATGATACTGGGATAATTCGTGTCTATATTTGGTTTTGATTAAGTTTATATGAATTCTTTTATCATCGTTATCAACACTTCCATTGTGAACTGGCTACTCTACCTAGAATGTTGGCATGATGGGGTAAAAGACGCAGAAATAAGGTGACTCACGAAATTAGTAAGTTGAGGTTATCTCCATAAATCTCGCAGATTGTATGGTTGTGGTTTGCGAATTTGACGTAATTGTTCCCAGCTTTCATGGTTGATAAGATAATGATAACAATAATATGAACGGTACATATTTTATTGCAGTTTCAGTTATACATACAACACGCAATGGATTCTCGTCAACTTGTGACGTTACTACTTCCAGATTTCGTTGCTTGGATTCAAATATAAGCACATTAATTATTCATCTACTATAAGATACGTATCCATAACCCTTCCAGAATTTTGTATTTCACTAAATGGAGTATTTGTAACGCCTCTGAAAGACAAATCATAAAAAAAAATTGTATCAAATGTAAAAATAAAGCGTTTCAGCAAGCATTCCTTTAGACAGCACCATTAAGTTGGGAGAATGGTGCCCCCATACTCTATGAGACATGGTAGGAAGTATCACGTGAGCAGCAGAGGTCGTGAGTGCATAGCAACGTTGTGGCGTAAAATGTGAACTGGTATCCAACATCTATGTATGTCGCCATTAATGCGCGCTTTGATAGTAGATAAGAGTTAAGAGCACGATTGTTCCCTCAGGTGTTAATAGTGTCTGGTGGTGATAACATGGCGGCAGGAATTGAGCATTACACTTCATTAACATTTAATTTATTACTATAGGATTGCTAATGGGAAAAATATAGCTAGTCTAGTAAGTTTTTATGATGAACAAAACACAATCTCTCTCTCTCTCTCTTAAAAATGATAAATGATAAGTGTACGCGTGTCCCTAATCCACAAAATGAGTTTCCGCATACTGATATTCTACCATTTCCCATTTCCTATGTGGCCTAGGAAGTGCGTCACATGAAGGCCCGCAGCCCCGCACCGCTCTTATATTAGCACAGAGCACTCGATGCCATCACCCCATAATAATATTAGCCATAGACTAACTATACTATTTTCCACCTATTAAGTTCGTTCTAGGTGTGGCAGATTCCAGAATTCCCGTGAGTGCGCCACTGCCATTTTAACTGCCAATTATCAGATTAAAATTGTCTTCCTACCTGCCTACCCACAAGCCTCTCTCTTTGGTATGTATTTTTTTTTATCTATTTATTCATTTTTTTATTTAGGTATCCCATATATGCGTAATCCTGCTTGTTTAATAATCATGTCCCCCATCAGAACATTGTGATACCGACTAGAAATGACACGACGAAATTTGCAGTTGCTATGTCGCGTAGGTCAAGACGCGTGACCTGACACGACCCAGGTGAGGGACCCAAGGGGAAATGACGACCAGGTGAGGACCACCACCACAACCCCACCTTAAATGGACTTCACAACGTGAATAGTGTAGTTGTCTGAATGTACTATAGTACGTACTTCATGCCGTGTTTACGTTGTTGTCGGTGGTGGCAGCTATCTGTTTATCATGTTTCTTTTCTGAAGTTCACAAGGACACGTAAAGGATTTTTTCATCGGATAATCTAATCACTATCGTTTTGATGCTTAGCAGATGTTGCTGCGGCCATGATCAGGGATCAAAATTTAGTGCCGAGAGGAGAAACGGAGGAAGGATGAGGCATTTGCGTCCAGTGTTGCCAGATTGTCAGAAATTTTTGGATATCTTCTGAAATTTTGACATTTTGTCAGAAATTAAGAAATTATTGTAAACTCTACAGAAAATTTGACAAATTGTCAAATTTTGGTTTGTCCTCCCAAAATAAAATTTTAGCAGCCATATACTCCTATATCACGGCAAGACCCGATGACATAATGCCGCATGAACTAATTTATACACAGAAACCACATTCAAGGCTCTCTCGTACCCATAGAACTTGCCAGCCAACCCAGCAATGTATGAGAACCTCCGTGGTGCCAGCGGGCAGCGCCTGTGGTTATCCATTGCTACTGTGTTCATTGAAATGTCCATTTTGGATAGATAATCTTTGTGTATAGAAGTCAATAAGATTGTACACTACCTCGTGGTATAACTACTATATAATACCTAGTAAATTATATTTATATAACCTCAATTACTCGTACCTTAATTTACGCTTTGTTACTGTGTTAGATGAAAGAATGTGTCTTTATTTATGATGATCTTTCTATGTTGTTCCGTAGCAGTCAATGTGGTGCAATTGAATTAACTGCTTAATTTTAATTAATTGATTAAAACTATTGAATGAGTTGACGTGCTGTTATTGAATAATATGCTCTCTCATGACTAGATCTGTTTATGGTTTCTGTGTTATTTGAAAGACTACCTTTTTATTTGTGATATTATGATACACATCTGTAAAATCAGGATAATACAGATGTAAATACATTCATGAGTTATAGATGCAATTGTTTTCAATATCCTTGTAGAAAACATTTCATATGGTATATATTTAATGAATATAAAACAATACGCACTGCATTCATTGTATTTTAACGTATTGCGTCAATATATTTATTGGATTATATCACGGGTGGTGGATATCAATAATCTCTCTCTCTCTCTCTCTCTCTCTCTCTCTCTCTCTCTCTCTCTCTCTCTCTCTCTCTCTCTCTATATATATATATATATATATATATATATATATATATATATATATATATATATATATATATATATATATATATACACGTGTATCGGGAAAACTTAGAATTTTTTTGAAATCTCCAGAAATTTTACCGAGACCATCTGGCACACTGCAAGCAGCGACCGTGAACACACACACACACACACACACTTCGCCATCAGTTCAGCTAGTAGCAATCACCGTACCACACCGTAGCACATCACAGTGATCACACCACCACGCCCACCGCCATCCCATAACATACAACACCATCACTACCATCACATACCATAACATATAACATAACGCCACGCCAGACTACCACCACCATCGCCACACATCACACCACACCGACCATCACCACTACCGCCACACTGCACCACCATTACCATCACATCTGATACCACGCCGCAGCTAGCACATCAGACCACCACTACTATCACACACAATAACACACCACACCACCAATATCATCACACACGATATAACACACCACACCACTACTACCATCGCACGCCATAACACACCACAACCAATACTATCACACACCACACCACCACTATTATCACACACCATACCACCACTTCTATCACACACCATAACACACCACATTACCACTACCATCACACATCATACCACATTACACCATCACACACCAAACCACCAATACCATATCAAATCATAACACACCCATAACAAAGCACACCACCACTACTATCACACCATAACACACTACACTATCACTATCATCCAGGCGCGGATACTGGGGCCCAGGGGGCCCCCAAAATCTCCGCTCCCCTTTAAAAATCTCGACTGTATGCCATATGCTGATAGTGGGTACAGAACAAAATCGCTTAAAATAATTATTGTAATCTGCTGCAACTATAATGCGGAAAGTAGCGGAATGTGTCGTCGGCCGTATAGGTATATATATGCATAATGCAGGCGCTGATGCAGGAGAAGGGGGGGAGATGGCTCGGGCTCGGGCCGCTATGTGGAGGTGGACGGGATACAGTCCCGGATACTATTTTTTTTCTGTATCTGATGCAACTTTTCACTCTCCTTCAGGGCCAGGGCACAGCAGGCACGTGCCCAAAGGCCAGGTCCCCGCACTCATCTAAGAATCTACGCGTATATACTCATATGGGGCCGTTCCCAGCAACCCAGGGACGATGGAGAGGGGCCAAGGGTATCGGACGAAATGTCTGCTAAAATCTGCTAAAATGTCCACTTTCTGTGATAGTCAAAACAATAACTTGTACCTTTCGTTTGCATTTCTGGAGAACTTAGAATTTTCTTTATTTACTTTCAGTATTTAAGTTACGGAAGTCGAAAATGTATATTGTTTATTATAGAACTAATTTAAAGGCCTAGGAAAAATATGTGACCTCATTCCTCACATGCAAGCAATAAGTTAAATTTAGTGGATTGATGAATAAAAAAATAGTTAACCCTAAAAATAATAAATGCTCTTTTATTATAAATAATAGAAAATGACGTTGCACAGCTGATCGGGGGACAAGAAGACCGAGGAGGAATGTAGCACGCTGTATCCAGAGGTGAGCTTCCCTCTCATGAATTTCCGCATTTTCTTGTATTTCTTCCCTCTAACTGATAGTGTATTGTTGTTGAAGATGTCAGAAGCATGTAAATAGGTTATTGCATACAGATTGAAAGTTCAGCTTTGGTCAGATCTTCATGTGTTATACCACTCATAAATGGAATGTGTTTACTGGCATGGCGGCGTGAGACCGTGGATGAGGATGGCGATGATGCCAGGAATCGTCTCTCCACCGACACTTGTTTATAGTGACTACTAATTAGTTACAATCACTGCAATTACTGGCGGTCATGTCTCTATGTAACCACTACAATACGTGCTATTTGCACTAGCAGTAATTTGCAGCTAAAAGAAGGCGAGAGAGATGGGAGGAAGGAAGGAGTAAAAGACAAAGTCCATAGGTGATAGATGGAATTTTCAAGGACAGAGGCAAACACTGGGAAAAGTTGAGAAAAGAAAAGATCAAGGAATCAGAAGGTAATAGATATATAGAGAGAGAGAGAGAGAGAGAGAGAGAGAGAGATGCCATTGATTGACTGATGCCTGATACTGATAGGCATACATGTTTCCTCCAGGTTATAATATTTTCTCCTTAATTATCGCTTTAAATAAGAAAACCAATGTTCGTGGCACAAATTGTTACCAGCACAGTTACTTTATGATGAAGTAGCTTTAATACTGCCAATCTACAAATGTTGACATGCATACTTATATGATAATTATCGTGTATTTTTCACCCGGCTGGCTCAGCCGATTCTGAGCCGAGTGAAAGAGCTGCGAAGGGTGGCCAGGGAAACGAGGCGAGCTCGGCTGTAATAGGAACGTGCAATACTGATAATGCAGGCAACTGTGCATTGTAGGCTGTGTGGCTACTGATGAGGCCATGTTGTAGGCTGTTTTATTTGAATCACAAATATTCCGTTCTTGTACCTCTATATGCTCCAAAATTTAGGTGTTCACAGTTCCCAAAGCTATGAGGAGCAATTTATCAAGTTAATAAGTACAATATATAGTATTGGTTTAATCAGGGCACTGGTATTAAGCATGTCATGTAGGATGCTAAAATTGGCTATTATTCACGAAATACGATTATATATATATATATATATATATATATATATATATATATATATATATATATATATATATATATAACATTATTTAGCTATATGACTAATCTGTCTGACAGAGGCTGATACGTTGACTGTTCGAGAGCTCAGAGCTGAGAATTTTAAGCAAAAAACCGCCATCACTAATCACTATCCATTGGTCTTCACTATCTTGAGGGCGGCGGGCCCCCCCCAAATAGATATTCTGGATCCGCGCCTGCTATCATCTTACACTTTCCAGACCCTTAATTTCAGTCGTGATCCGTTCCACACCCTCTCCAATCATCGTCCCGCTCCTGCTCCGTCCCGCATCTTCTCCACTAATCGCCGCCTCGCTCCTGCTCCATCCCTTGAGCTTGAGTTGGGAGTCACCCAGCACTTGCTGTCGGTGTAACCTTTGGATCGGCGTTCTCCCATACACACCTGGAAATGGAAGAGCGGGGCAGGAAGTTTGAAGCATTAAAGCTTTCCTTCCCTCCCCCCTCCTTCATCATTCAAAACATTCACACCTGTTCCCTATCCCCACCCCTGTCCCTGAGGGATCCCTGCCTTTCAATCATTCTCATACGTTCCCTCCAGGCACTCTCTAAGAAATCTTCCACACCTTCAATCACCCGACCATTTACCTGTCTCTCAACACACAGCCCCAGCAGGTACTCCATCCATTCCCTAGCATTTCTCTCTCTCATCTCACTACATGCTTCTACTCCTATTTCTTCTGTCACTACACCTAACATCCTGTCTCTTGCAAACCCATACCCCTCACACTCCAGCATCAAATGTTCTACTGTCTCATCCACACCCGTCTCGCATACCTCACACACCTTGCTTCCTCCATTCTTCCACCTATACACCCTGCTGTTCACCTCCAGGGACTTGGTCCTGGCTCTGAACAGCAGTTCCTCCCCGCGGCTCCCATCATAAAAAGTTTCACACCTAGGCTGGTCCTTTCTCCGATACCATTCTAGCGTTGTCTTCTCACTCATCCCCCTCCTCCACTCTGCTTTTCCTTTCTCTTCCACACGCCTATTGATTTCTCTCTTACTCGCATCTACACTTCCATGTCCTATGGCTCTTCTAACAAGCATTCCTATTTCACCCAACCAAATTTCTATATTAAACGACTCCTGTGCCCACTGTCCATACACGTTCCATTCGTACACCTTTTTTTCCCATTTACTCCCATCCATCCTCTGCAGTCTAACCCTATACCTCAACACTGCCTTAGCTAACCTTTCCCTAAATGTACTCCATCCCATATCTCCTCTGATCGCCTCCACTGCCACATACCTGTTGGCACCTAATGCTATCCTGCCTGTTATGTTCTGCAGAACCTCTAGCTTATTCAGGTCTTTCCTAGTCCACACTGTTGTTTCTAAACCATACATGATGCTGGGGATAGCTACTCCCTTCCATAGTCCTCTAACTACCTCATACTTATTTGCCCTGCACCGTGCTACACTACCTAGCCTCCCCACCCATTGGTTAGTCCGTGCTATTCTTTCCTGCTTGGTCCTTTCACACCCTCTTTCATCCACCCAAATACCCAGATACTTGTACTCCTTTGTTCTTCCTATTTCCTCCCCACTTAGCATCCATGTCCTGTTCCTGTCTAATGCATCCCCATTTACTACTAATACTTTACTCTTCTCCCTGCTGAATCCAACGTCAAAATCCCTTCCATACTCACTCACAGCGTTCAGCATTTCTTGCAGCTCTGCATGGTGCTCACTAAGGACCACCACATCATCTGCATACAGGAGAATGCTCAGCACATCATTCCCCACTTTCACTCCTAATCCTGTTCGCCTCACTCTCGCTGCCATCTCCTCCACATATAGGCCAAATAGTAAAGGGGAAAGAACACAGCCTTGTCTCACTCCTCTCTCATTACTCACCCATCCAGTCACCAGATCCCCCATACTAAACACCGCTCTTGTATTCTCATACATACTCCTAATGATTCTCACTATCTTCTCACTCCCCAACTTTTTTTAATACCTTGCACAGCATTCTCCTATCTACTCTATCATAGGCCTTCTCTATGTCTAGAGAAGCTAAATACTTCTTCCTACCGTCCTTTCTCGCTCTCCCTATCACTTCATTTACTACATACATGTTATCCTCACCTCTTCTATCCTTCCTAAACCCATTCTGTTCCTCACCCATACCCTATTTCTTTCTATCACTTCACTCAGTCTTTCATTCAACACACCACAGAATATCTTACACACTGAATCACACACTCCTATTGGTCTATAGTTCCTAATTTCCTTCCTACTTGTACTACTTCCTTTATGAATAAGTGTCACTCTACTTTCATTCCAGGTTGCAGGCACTCTTTCATCCCTCCAGATCCTTCCAAACAACTCATGCAGCCCCTCAATCACTCCTCGACCACCCTCTCTGTAAAATTCATTCAGAATCCCATCGATACCCGGAGCCTTACCTCTCTTTAGTTTCTTCACATACCTCTCAATCTCCTCCATACTGATCTCTTCATTCATTCCTTCCTCTATTTTCCTATCTAGGGTGATGTTTCCTAAGTACCTAGCTGGTTCATTTACTCCTCCAATAGTTTTCCAGTACTCTTCTTTCTCTCCAATCATTTCCTCCCTTTTCCTAATTCTCCTTCCATTCACTACTAACTCTTCTACATGGTCTACTTTACTACCTTCCTCTCCTCTTAAAAATTTATACCATTCCCTACCTCCTTCTTCACCCTTTCTCCTAAGTTCCTCAATAATTTTCCTCTCCTCATTCCCTCTGGCCCTCCTGATTAATGCCTTCACCTCTTGCTGCTTACTCCTATACTCATCCCACACTCTATCATACTCTATTCTCTCTATCTCACTGTTCTGTCTGTACCTTCTAAGGCTCCTACATCTCCTATTCAGTTGCCTTCTTTCCTTCCTCGCCCTGTCTATCTCATTGTTCCACCACCTCTTCCCTTTCCTTTCTCTCCCTTTACCTCTTGGTTCTGTCCTACCAATACTCTCCTCTGCGGCTATGGTTAATTTCCTAACTAGACTCCTATTACACTCATCCACTCCTCTCTTTGTCTGTGGCCCGTTCTCATCAGTCTTCCATTCCATCTTCTCTATCGCTTCTCTAAAACTATCCCAGTCTGCCTCTCTAACTCTCCACCTTCCCTTCCCCTGTGTTGTCACTTTTACCTTCTCCTTCACACTCTCCTACTCCAATACCATAACATTATGGTCACTCGCTACATCAATCTTTCTCTCCTCATCCACCCACATGCCTTTTACTCGTTCCCTCGCTTTGTCATTAACCACCATGTAGTCAATGACAGATTCACTTTCTTTTCCACACCATGTCACTCTACCCTCTACCATGGTCACATTCAAAATCTCAAGCTCATTCCTCTCCACAAAATCTAATAACAATTGTCCATTACCATTTACTTCCTCACCCAATACTCTTATATGACCATTCATGTCCCCCATCACAATTACTCTTTCATTCTTATTCTCTTGTACCAGCCTTTCAATAATCCTATATTTTCTTTCATTCTCAGCTCTCGCTTCTGCTCTTTCAACGGTCATGTAGCACACAATTAATATTATTTTCTCTCTTTCCCTACCTACCTTATACTCTAATCTCACTGCCATAACATCCTCACTCATCTCACACTCCCTTACGTCTAACTCCTCTATGTCCACGCCTGCATCTAATCTTACCATTACTCCAACCCCTCCCCCCTTCCTCTGCTGCTTACTCCTACCTTTACCTATCATTCTAAAACCCTCTGACTCCAGTTCTACTCTCTCTCTTAGCTGGGTTTCCGTTTCACAGACTACCTCTACATTCCATACATTCATTTCCCTGCTGAGGTCTTCCATTTTTCCAACATCCCATCTTCTCACATTCACACATCCTATCCTCAGACACCCTTTCTCTCTCATCAGTCACTCCCTTTCACACTCCTGCCTCTTTTCCCTCATCTCACACAATCTCTCTGTCGTGGTCACCCATTCAAGAAACCTTCTGCACATCCTCCTGTCCCCCTCACTATTCAGGTGTACACCGTCCCTGTCATACACTCCAAGTGGCAGGGCACCGTCCAAGTCTAGAAAACTGACGCCGTAGTCCCCTTCCCTCTTGCTACATTCTATCTTTAGGTCTAGCACCTCCTGTTTAAGCAGCCTATTGGTTTCCTTCCTCAATTCCTCATATCCTCCGCTCTCCTTCGGCCTACCCAACACCCCAAACACTGCCACTCGCACCTTCTTCTCCCTCTTTACCTCCCTCACACACTCCATCACCTTCCTGACTGTCTGCTCCGGCCCCAGCTGCCTGAGGCCGTTGCCACCTCCCTGGAGTATGAGCTTGCCTTTCTGCAGGCCTCTCATATTCTCCCTAGCTGCCTCTACCACCTCCTCTACACCTTTCCCACTCAAGCTCACCAGCTTGCTCTTCTCCCCCCTCATGGCCATGTACGTGTGGGCCCTCTTCACCATACTGTCCCCACACACACTATGGGCCACTTTGACTTTCCACCCTGGGGTACCCTTCGGGGAAAGGCCGCCACAGCCGCCCTCTCCTTGGCAACAGGATGGGCCTCAGCACCTCTTACCTCCGCCACTACTGCCACCTCTGGGTCTTTCCCAGGAGGGGTAGGTGAAGCCCCTTCACTAACCCTGATGGAGTCCGCTGTGGCCGCTACCCCAGGCTTGGCTGGGGCAGGCAGCATATCCTTAGCTACATTAGCATAGGTCTTCCCAGCCTCCTCTGTCCCCGCCTTGAAGACCTCGGCCTCTCTTTCCTGACTCTTCCCTCAAAGACCTATTTTCCCTCTCCACCACACCAAGACTCCATTAGCGCCTTGATCTCGCTGTCTAGCCTGTGCTGTTCCTTCACCATAGTCTCTCTCTCCTCCCGCATCCTCCTCACCGTTTCCGCATATTTTTTCGCCTGGGCGATGTACCTAGTGCACACCCAAGGCATCTCCTCTTCCTTCTGTAGTTCCCTATACAGCCCAACTCCCACCTTTTCGCATTGGGCATGTAGCCACATTTGGCACAGGTCGCATTGCAGGCCATTATCCCTGTCCTCCACCTCCTGGCTGCATACCCCACACAGAACCTCACTACTTTGCTCCGCACATCTCCCACATTTTTCATCAGCATTAACCTTGCCAGTTTAGTTGCACACCTTGCAAGTCTTATTCCAGACATACCTCATTCTAGCAACAAAACAAATAAGTAAATGGTACAAAAATGACAAAGGGGGACGGACAATACACTCACCCTGCCTGCCTCATCTCTCACTCATTACAGGCCAGACAGGTCACAAAGTGGACCCATAGGCCTAATCTTTCATGTCAGTTGTTGAGATATATCCGCAATTACCTGATTTGTGTGCTATGGAGGCTCAGGGAGAAGAAGCGGGCCTACCCATGACGTCACGAGCCCCAGGCTGTGACGTCATCACCAGCTCCCGCCCAAAATGCCGGTCCCAGATGCTCGACTTCCACTATTATTTATATTTGTCTCAGTTAATTTATTTCGAGTCACAAGTGCCTTTTAAGGGTTTCTAATGATAGTTCGCAGTGTTTTACGTCTCTTCCATGCTTGAGTTGAGTTAAGTACGGTGATGTAGAGGGTGTTTATGACTTGAATGGGAGGGCCAAAATACGCTAAAATTTTTACCTCCGCTATCTGTGATTTTTTATTTGAGGTTGTAGCGAAGTGTTTGTGTTTTCAAAAGATGGTTTATCATGAGAAAAGTGTGCAAGGCTCCTGAGAAGTTAAAGATGTGGACTTTAAGAATGATATGTAGTCCTGTTAATATTGTAAACAACGTCATATTTTAAATATTATTTTTTCTAATAGGGCGAGTTGCCAAGTTTTGATATATCGAAATGATAGTCATAATTTTTGAAAAACGTTATCGATTCAGTTGAATGAAATTGGTGGGCTTTGAAATTGTGTTTAAGCAAGTCGAAGTTCTAATACTTTATTTAGTATATTTTTTAGCTATTTTTATTATTCCTTTTCTCGGCAATGTTTTTTGTATTTTAGAAGTTAGTTTCGATTGATAACGAGTCGGAATTTTTATAACATTCGTGTCCAGCTGGCTTTTTGGGAATCCTCATTTTCAAAATGATTTGCGTAACGAATATATGTGACGTCATCAAGGGAGGGCCGACCCCACCACCCCCAGCTGGACCCAGGGCGATACCTGGCTCCAGGCCCGAGGGTGTGTGTGTGTGTGTGTGTGTGTGTGTGTGTGTGTGTGTGTGTGTGTGTGTGTGTGTGTGTGTGTGTGTGTGTGTGTGTGTGTGTGTGTGTTTCACTGTTTGATCTGCTGCAGTCTCTGACGAGACAGCCAGACGTTACCCTACGGAACGAGCTCAGAGCTCATTATTTCCGATCTTGGGATAGGTCTGAGACCAGGCACACACCACACACCGGGACAACAAGTGTGTGTGTGTGTGTGTGTGTGTGTGTGTGTGTGTGTTGCCTTATCTTTCGTTATGAGGGAGCCCACCAGCTGGAACCACTGACACCCAGCTCCCAGCTGGAGGGTGTTGGAGGGGAAGGTGGCTGTGTGTGTGTGTGTGTGTGTGTGTGTGTGTGTCATTTTCTTTCATGGTGTGTGTGTGTGTGTGTGTGTGTGTGTGTAATTCACTATGGTCGCTCGGTAGTCACCCACCCAGCCTTCCCCATTACGGAGCAAGCTCAGAGCTCATAGAGCGATCTTCGGATAGGACTGAGACTGTGTGTGTGTGTGTGTGTGTGTGTGTGTGTGTGTGTGTGTGTGTGTGTGTGTTGCCTTTATCTTTCGTTATGAGGGAGCCCACCAGCTGGAACCACTGACACCCAGCTCCCAGCTGGAGGGTTTTTGAGGGTAAGGTGTGTGTGTGTGTGTGTGTGTCCTTTTCTTTCATGGCAGTTAGCGTGTGTGTGTGTGTGTGTGTGTGTGTGTGTGTGTGTGTGTGTGTGTGTGTGTGATTCACTTTGGTCGTCCGGTAGTCACCCAGCCAGCCTTCCCCATTACGGAACAAGCTCAGAGCACATAGACAGATCTTCGGATAGGATTCAGACTGTGTGTGTGTGTGTGTGTTGTGTGTGTAATTCACTGTTTGATCTGCTGTAGTCTATGACGAGACAGCCAGACGTTACCCTACGGAACGAGCTCAGAGCTCATTATTTCCGATCTTGGGATAGGTCTGAGACCAGGCACACACCACACACCACACACCGGGACAACAAGGTCACAACTCCTCGATTTACATCCCGTACCTACTCACTGCTAGGTGAACAGGGGCTACACGTGAAAGGAGACACACCCAAATATCTCCACCCGGCCGGGGAAACGAACCCCGGTTTGACTTGGGAAGCCAGCGCTCTAACCACTGAGCTACCGGGCCGTGTAGTGTGTGTGTGTGTGTGTGTGTCGTTATTTCACCGTTCTGTATACGTTTCATCTCTGGCGTCCCTCTTTATTATCCTAGTCTGTCAACACAAACTGCAAGTAATAGCGTATAGCGAAATGTGTCCTATTCTTAGCGCTTATTGAGCAAGGGGAAGCTATGATATGTAGGAAACACATATCCTGGAGCAAAGCAAGGTGCCTCTATCGCCTCGCCCCGCCCCGCCGTGTTAACCCCTGCAGTAACATGACGTGTTTTCATATTTATTCTGGCTATTACTCAATGATTTTATACAGCTTCACAAACTTATGTGGGGATTGAAATAGTGAAAACTGGCCATTAATCTGTGACACCGTAGACCCTTCTTATTGTAAGCAAAATCATCTAATCACACGCAAACTATCGTAAAAATGCCACTTAAGGGATTAGACTCGACTCACTCAGACGCCCATAACTGAGTGCATGGCGGTAATTCAGTGCTGGAGATCTTAATGACAACAGTGCCCACAGAGATAGATTGAGAGTTTATGGACGACAACAGTAACAACACAGCGCCTTGTTTTCACCCGATATGTTTCCACTTTCCATCGTCGTTCGTGGAGTGGCTGGCGAGAAGAAATCAAGGTTCCTCGCAATTCTTTTACCTTGATTTTTGGGTTTGATTAGGCGCTTTTATTGACATTAGGAAGGGTCTATGGAGGTCAGAAGATTAATGGCTGGAGTCTTCACTATTTTAATTCCGCACATAAGTTTCTGAAGCTGTATAAAATCACCAAGTAGCAGAATGCGTAGGGAAACGCGTCCTGGTACTGAAGGGGTTACGGCAACGCACACCCTAAATAGCTTGGATACTAGTTAACCCCAATGAATAAGTGTATGCAAGTAACTGTGTGTGCTTGAGATCTTACTGAAAACAATGCCTACACATCAAATTGTTTTCACCTATTATATACATATTTCCACTTGTATCGCTGCAAATGAATGGAATAGCTCTCTCTCTCTCTCTCTCTCTCTCTCTCTCTCTCTCTCTCTCTCTCTCTCTCTCTCTCTCTCTCTCTCTCTCTCTCTCTCATAATCCTAATTCAACATTCCTCTTAGCTCTTCACAACAGACAGATGAGAAAGTCGGAGTAATGAGTGGAGAGATTTGGTAAGGCTTCCAGATAGTAAGTATGTGTGTGTGTGTGTGTGTGTGTGTGTGTGTGTGTGTGTGTGTGTGTGTGTGTGTGTGTGTGTGTGTGTGTGTGTGTGTTGGTTACCTGGGCAACGCTCCCCAGGTGAACCAAGCTACAGTGGTCGCCTCACTACCCACTCCTCTAGTTTAGCTCTCCCGTCTCGTCTCTACCTCACTCATAGTTCACTGGGGTCTCCGTATCTCCCTGGCTGGCTGGCTGGCTGGCTAACGTGTTGCGTTCCTCCCTCGTTCCAAATGCCAAGTGAAGGTAATGTAATATCCCAAACTGTCTTAATCCCTTCTGTACCATGACGCGTTTCCATATCCATTGTGCTGAACTATTTGACGATTTTATACAGCTTCATGTGGGGTATTAAAATAGTGAAAACTGTGGCCATTAAAATTCTGGACGAGACGTTAATGGTACTGACACCTTACCGGGACGGGAGCCCCGCGCGGGGCGCGAGCCAAGCGGCCTGAAACTGAAGAAAGAGTGGTATCACTGAGTCAGTTATCAATGAGTATTGACCATTGACCACAATTATTTTGTTTTTATTATCATGAGTACATGCATGCATACATACATACATACGTACTACATACACAAGAAGATGATCAATATGATGAAAATTTGGTAATGCATTATATATATATCAGAGACAGACAGACATAAAATGATGAAGCACTATGCCACGGTTGATGAAAAATAACGGCACTAACTACCCCTAACGGTCTCAGCCGTCAAGGACGAATGACCAAATCTATAGGGATGCTGACAGTTGACTTGACACCTTCCTCACACAACTGAGAGGACCCGCGTTCGATTCTTAAGCGGGATGAGATAATTTGGGCTTGTCTGTAATATTCGTACACTTAATCCTATGTGTAGTAGTAGTAGTAGTAGTAGTAGTAGTAGTAGTAGTAGTAGTAGTAATAGCAGTAGAAATAGTAGTAATAGCAGTAGTAGTAGTAGTAGTAGTAGTAATAACAGTAGTAGTAGTAGTGGTAATAGCAGTAGTAGTAGTAGTAGTAGTAGTAGTAGTAGTAGTAGTAGTAGTAGTAGTAGTAGTAGTAGTAGTAGTAGTAGCAGAAACAGCAGCAGCAGCAGCAGCAGCAGTAGTAGTAGTAATAGAAGTAGCAGTAATAGTAGTAGTAGTAGAAGTAGAAATGCAATGGTAAAATGCCGGCCAACTGCAGTGTTACTGCACCGCCAGACGCCAGTCCGCCAGACCGCCACCCGTCCCGGCCACCTATCCGCCGTGTGGTGCCGACACATTATTCATTTTTAGCGGTAGGAAGCAGCAGAGTCCCGGCACAGACGCTAGACGGTACAAGCGTCAAGCGGTACCGGAAATGATGCCGGCACATTCAGTTGTAGCAGTACAGATGCGTCTCGCCGAGCTACCGAGACCACGCCGACGCGCCAGGGCAGCCAGTTGGTGCCAGTGTGGAGCGGTACCGAGAGTGAGAATGACTCAATGTTACCGTCTTACCCATCACTGCTTGCCTTGAGCCACCTCCATGCTGTATACAATTTGCTCAGTACCGTTTCGGCTATTTACTAGTACGGAAAATTTTAACCGGTACAGTACCGTTAAAGCTGGTACCGGTATTACCTGTACTGGTAGCGGAACTTGCCCACCAGTCCGTGAGCCGCGCTGCACTTGGCAGGACAAGGCGCTGGCCGTGAGGGACAGTGAGTGGTGGAGATGAAGATACCGATAATAGTGATATCTAGCCTCTCAGTAATCAGAGGTTAACTATTTAAACATGGTTGAGGACAAAAAGTGGACAGTGGAGTGTGGGTGCCTGCTAGTGACACGGACAGCCGCCGCCGAGCAGTCTTTGGTTAACGTAAGTAATATATTGGTGTAACTCATCATTTCACGGTGGTGCCATGTCATAACCTAACGTTGGTAACCTCCAGGACAACATATCAGTGAACTAACACCTGCACATACTTATAAAAACCAAATAATTAAAATCTTGAAAACGTAAACAAACCGATCCCCTGACCCGCCGCCTCTCTCTCAGCCATTATCTGCCTCATCTCTCACTCATTACAGGCCAGACAGGTCACAAAGTGGACCCATAGGCCTAATCTTTCATGTCAGTTGTTGAGATATATCCGCAATTACCCGATTTGTGTGCTATGGAGGCTCAGGGAGAAGAAGCGGGCCTACCCATGACGTCACGAGCCCCAGGCTGTGACGTCATCACCAGCTCCCGCCCAAAATGCCGGTCCCAGATGCTCGACTTCCACTATTATTTATATTTGTCTCAGTTAATTTATTTCGAGTCACAAGTGCCTTTTAAGGGTTTCTAATGATAGTTCGCAGTGTTTTACGTGTCTTCCATGCTTGAGTTGAGTGAAGTACGGTGATGTAGAGGGTGTTTATGACTTGAATGGGAGGGCCAAAATACGCTAAAATTTTTACCTCCGCTATCTGTGATTTTTTATTTGAGGTTGTAGCGAAGTGTTTGTGTTTTCAAAAGATGGTTTATCATGAGAAAAGTGTGCAAGGCTCCTGAGAAGTTAAAGATGTGGACTTTAATCAGACGTCATATCGAGCTGGAAAGTACATCATTGTATTCAGAATAACACAGAGAAAATAATTATCAGTATTCAAACTGTGTTCTGACAATTTTTAGGTGTACCATTTTTCCCCGTCATTAGACAGGAAAAAATATTTTAATCCCCGGAAGTTAAGGGTTAAGAGTAACGAATATATGTGACGTCATCAAGGAGGGCCGACCCCCGGCTGGACCCAGGCCGATACCTGGCTCCAGGTATCGTGTGGGTGTGTGTGTGTGTGTGTGTGTGTGTGTGTGTGTGTGTGTGTGTGTGTGTGTGTGTTGCCTTTATCTTTCGTTATGAGGGAGCCCACTAGCTGGAACCAATGACACCCAGCTCCCAGCTGGAGGGTGTTTGAGGGGAGTGTGTGTGTGTGTGTGTGTGTCCTTTTCTTTCATGGTACTTAGCGTGTGTGTGTGTGTGTGTGTGTGTGTGTGTGTGTGTGTGTGTGTGTGTGTGTGTGTGTGTGTGTGTGATTCACTTTGGTCGTCCGATAGTCACCCAGCCAGCCTTCCCCATTACGGAACAAGCTCAGAGCACATAGACAGATCTTCGGATCGGACTCAGACTGTGTGTGTGTGTGTGTGTAATTCACTGTTTGATCTGCTGCAGTCTATGACGAGACAGCCAGACGTTACCCTACGGAACGAGCTCAGAGCTCATTATTTCCGATCTTGGGATAGGTCTGAGACCAGGCACACACCACACACCGGGACAACAAGGTCACAACTCCTACTCACTGCTAGGTGAACAGTGGCTACACGTGAAAGGAGACACACCCAACTCCCCCCACCCGGCCGGGGAAACGAACCCCTGTCATCTGGCTTGTGAAGCCAGCCCTCTAATCACTGAGCTACCGGGCCGTGTAGTGTGTGTGTGTGTGTGTGTGTGTGTGTGTGTGTGTGTGTGTGTGTGTGTGTCGTTATTTCACCGTTCTGTTTACGTTTCATCTCTGGCGTCCCTCTTTATTATCCTAGTCTGTCAACACAAACTGCAAGTAATAGCGTATAGCGAAATGTGTCCTATTCTTAGCGCTTATCGATATGTAGGAAACACATAGCCCGGAGCAAAGCAAGGTGCCTCTATCGCCTCGCCCCGCCCCGCTGTGTTAACCCCTGCAGTAACATGACGTGTGGGAGGTGGAAGGCAAAGGTGGAGTGTGAGAGTGAGGGCAGGGGAGGAGTCACTCATTTAACGTACAAAAAAAAAAAGCATCTCTGCGTAAGGGTAAGAATATTTCTCTTTTATGGATGGAATTGGCATTGTTTTGATGTTTGATATATTATCAACAAAGTAAAGCAAGTTTGAAACTGCAATAGAATCGAAACTAGGGTTGTTTTTGTTTAAAGGAAAAATAACATTAAAATCTGCATTAAATATAACTTTTTTAATTAGCACGCCTAGGGTTGTTTTTGGTGCTTGATGTGACACTTAAAAGATATGAAAAACATGGCTCAAGTAATAATATTTCATAAAATCTGGTCTAAATATTCGTATTTTCAAATTCAAAATTTT
>NC_059283.1:4307245-4310511 GCF_017591435.1 Portunus trituberculatus | reverse complement strand
GCCAATTAAATTTTCACAATTCCATTTCCATTCCACTCAATCTTTAATCCATTTATTAGTTTTGAATGCAACTGTTTACTAAATTGTTTCATTCTTTTTTCATTTTGTATTTCCTGAAAAAAGGGGCTTATATGGAAAATTCCAAGCTCAAATGCATGATACGTTATTTTTTCCCCATTATTATTATTATTCCTAAAACTTTTCTCTGCTTCATTTTTGCATTTCCATTTTTCATATAATTGGACGCTGGATTTTTTCATTCTTAATTTCTGTACTATTTGCAGAGTCTCGTATAAATTATTTTCAGTTTGTGTTAGATATCTTTTTTTTTCATCTCGAATATTTCCTTTATTAAAAGCGTCACAGAAATACCTCAATTCCCATATTTTCCGTACAACTTTTACATTTCTCATTGCTTAAATTCCACGTCATAAATTTTTACGAGACAATAATCCACGTGTGTATGTGTGTGTGTGTGTGTGTGTGTGTGTGTGTGTGTGTGTGTGTGTGTGTGTGTGTGTGTGTGTGTGTGTGTGTGTGTGTTTTGATGCAAGAACACGTAGCGCACAACAAACAGAGGCGTAGTCAACAACAAACGAATAAAAATAGATGAATGAATAAAATAAAGTGCACAAGAAATACATGAAAAAATAAATGAACAAATAAGTTAAAAAAAAAAGTAAATGAAGAAATAAATAATAATATATACACAATTAAATACATAGCAACTCATATCAAATCAAATAAAAAAATAAAAAAGAAAACTGATAAAAGTAATACAAAATAACACCCTAAAAAAATAACAGAAAAAAAAATTACACACACACACACACACACACACACACACATACACACACACACACCCGGTAGCTCAGTGGTTAGAGCGCTGGCTTCAAGCCAGAGGACCGGGGTTCGATTCCCCGGCCGGGTGGAGATATTTGGGTGTGTCTCCTTTCACGTGTAGCCCCTGTTCACCTGGCAGTGAGTAGGTACGGGATGTAAATCGAGGAGTTGTGACCTTGTTGTCCCGGTGTGTGGTGTGTGCCTGGTCTCAGGCCTATCCGAAGATCGGAAATAATGAGCTCTGAGCTCGTTCCGTAGGGTAACGTCTGGCTGTCTCGTCAGAGACTGCAGCAGATCAAACAGTGAAACACACACACACACACACACACACACACACACACACACACACGAGAGAGAGAGCGCCCCCTGATGAGTTACATTGTCAGTGGTCAAAGAGTGTGCTAGGAAGTAGAGGAGGAGGAGGAGGAGGAGGAGGAGGAGGAGGAGGAGGAAAACTTGGGTGGCTGTTAAAGAGAGAGAGAGAGAGAGAGAGAGAGAAAAAGGGTTTCGTACATAAGGACTCTCAGATGACATGCAACACAAAATTCTTTACACATACAGTATTTGTGTTGCGCAGTTTATCACCTCTCTCTCTCTCTCTCCCCCCCAAATGGAAGATAAAGGATATGAGGCAAATGACAAAGCACCGCCGCTCCTTTACTAGTCACCATTTCCAGGAACGGCAGTGAGACGCAGCCAGACGTGTACTGGACAGGTAACATCCGGGAACTTCACCTGCCCCTTAATTATTTCCGCGGCGTGGCTAGCGTTGCCGAGGAGGAGGGAGGACGAGGAGGAGGAGGAGGAGGAGGAGGAGGAGGAGGAAAAGGAGAAGGGAACATGAAGCTATAATGAGCAACGTGGCCTCATTCTTATTTTCTGATTCTTTTTCTTTTTTCTTATATGTGGAAAGTTTTGTTATTTGAAAGAAAGAACGGGTGACTATTTTGCCTCCCCATCAGTACACGGAAGTCCTTTTTCCATCAACTCCCTTCTCAGCTTTCACTCACTGTCTCCCACTTCCTCTCTCTCTCTTCATATTCCTTCCTCCCAGGGCGGTTGATGAAGGAACACTACAAGAGAAGCTTTATAAGAGAGCAACATTCTCCTCTCACTATAACACACACACACACACACACACACACACACACACACACACACACAGGGTACTCACCATACCCTTCCTGGTGGCGGTGAGGCCATAAAGAACAACATTCTCCTCCACAAACACACACACACACACACACACACACACACACACACAGGGTACTCACCATCCTCCCTTCCTGGTGGCGGTGAGGCCGAAGCAGGATTTTTCGACGCTGGCGCGCACCCCAGCGATGCCTTGGCCCTGCGGCGTCACCACTCGGCCGCGGATGACAGCCACTCGCCTGTCCCCCGCGGGGAGGGACGAGAGGTTAGAGCGATAGGTTGGTCATGGTGGGATGAGGGGCCAAAGACGGGCCTGCTCAGCGGGGTCCCAGGGGCGGTGAGGGACACACTAGGGAGGCGCCTCCTCATTACAGGGACTGGGAACTGACAACTGGAGGCCCTCAATGTAATTTCTCTTGAAAACTTGTTGAACCTTCCCAAGGGAACTGACTGACATTCAGTGAAATGTTCGACTGAGCAAAGACAGCACTGTAAGCTTGGCTCCTGACTATGTACACACAAAAGATGTGGATCATTATCAACAACAATGTATCATGCCATAGCCTAATCAACCCAAGGAATGTGAGCAGTACGGTACTGTAATGCATTATGATTAAATTAATCATAATAAAATAGTCCATGCATGGGGTAAATGCATAAATATTATATAAAAGTGCAGAATCTTGGTTTCTGTGCAAATCCATTGCAGTCCCGAGGTGAATCAGAAGAGATGTGGGAGAGAGAGAGAGAGAGAGAGAGAGAGAGAGAGAGAGAGAGAGAGAGAGAGAGAGAGAGAGGCAGGGGAGAGTGTAAATTTTGAAAACAGGATATGGCTTTAGTGAGAAGTATCAGAGTCTGGTGGAAAAATCTTGACATAAGTAAAAACAAAAACTGCGCATGGATGTATCAAAATGACAGTAGAATCAGTCGGGTCTGTTCCGAGGTTGGGGATCAACACAGTGTCTACTGATGTCCCGCGTCCTCGCCGCCTCGCACGGCCTGACCTCGACTGTGGCGAGACAACACGCTCTGAACCAAGGCGGCGAGGGACGGGCCCTGCCGGGGCTTTGACTTAAGGAAATCAAGGTCAGTGTTGCGAATGGGACATTGGAAAAAAAGAAGTTTGTCTTGTTGGCTACAATTCTAAGCTACAATGCATGGAATTGGGAAATGTCCTGTATCAGAAAGCCACCTGTATCAAAACAGAGTACATTGCTGAAATATGTAGAACAGTAATCATTCTGGGAGAAAAAATCCGAAGAAAGTAGTCA
>NC_059283.1:4252684-4301745 GCF_017591435.1 Portunus trituberculatus | reverse complement strand
AACCAAAATTGCTCTACAGATTCATAAATGGAAAAATAAGACAAAAAGAAACAATAAAGGTTAAAAGGAGAAAACGGAATGGTGGAAGACCCAAAAGTATGGCAGAACTGTTAAATAGTAAATTTCATGAGGTCTTTACTAAGGAATCCAAATTTGAAAGACCACAGGGTAATAGAGAGACTGTCCATATGAAAGAGATTAAAGTAACCAAGCTTGAAATAAAAAAGTTGATGTCAGAATTGGATGAGGAAAAGGCAATGGGACCGGATGAAGTCTCAGGCAGAATACTGAAAGAATGTAGGGAAGAACTAGCAAGTCCAATATACAACATCATAAAATGCTCAATAGAAAATGGAACAGTGCCAGTGGAGTGGAAAAGAGCTGAGGTGGTTCCCATATATAAGAGCGGAAGGAAGGAAGAATCTTTAAATTACAGACCGGTATCACTAACTAGTGTAATATGCAAGATGTGTGAAAAAGTAATAAAGAAGCAATGGATTGAGTTTCTTGAAGACAACAAAATATTATCAAATAGCCAATTTGGTTTTAGAAAAGGTTGGTCATGTGTGACAAATTTATTGAGTTTCCACTCTAGAATAGTTGATAAAGTACAAGAGAGAGAGGGGATGGGTTGACTGTATTTATTTAGATCTAAAAGAGGCTTTTGATAAAGTGCCACATGAAAGATTACTATGGAAGTTAGAGGAGAAGGGTGGCTTAAAAGGAAGCACATTGAGATGGATGAAGAATTACTTAAGGGGGAGAGAAATAAGGACGATAGTTAAAGATATGAAGTCCAAGTGGAGAACAGTAGACAGCGGAGTGCCACATGGGTCAGTATTGACACCAATACTTTTTCTCGTATATATAAATGACATGCCAGAGGGAGTGAACAGCTACATAAATCTGTTTGCGGACGATGCGAAACTGTGCGAGTCATTAAACAAAAAGAGGATTGTGAAATACTACAGGAAGACTTAAACAAGATCTGGAAATGGAGCAAAAAATGGGAGATGGAATTCAATATGGACAAAAGCCATGTCATGGAAATGGGAAAAAGTGAAAGACGACCAGTGGGAATCTATAAGATGGGAGATGGAGTAGAACTAGAAAAAGGAAAAAAAGGAAAAGGACTTGGGAGTGACAATGGAAGAAAATAATCAACCGGTAAGCCATATTGATAGAATTTTCAGAGAGACGTATAATTTGCTAAGGAATATTGGAGTAGCATTTCACTATATGGACAAAGAAATGATGAAGAAATTAATAAGTACTAAAATAAGACCTAGATTGGAATATGCAGGAGTTGTGTGGACTCCCCATAAAAAGAAACACATAAGAAAATTAGAGAGACTACAAAAAATGGCTACAAGAATGGTTCCAGAATTTAAAGGGATGGCATATGAGGAGAGACTAAAGGCAATGGATCTACCAACCTTGGAGCAGAGAAGAGAGAGAGGGGATCTGATACAAGTTTATAAATTGATTAATGGAATGGATGAAGTGGATAATGAGAAACTGATCCTGAGAGAAGAATATGACTTTAGAAGCACAAGATCGCATAGTAAGAAACTAAGGAAGGGACGATGTCTGAGAGATGTTAAAAATTTAGTTTCCGCAAAGATGTGTTGAGACTTGGAACAGTTTGAGTGAGGAAGTGGTGTCAGCAA
Organism: Portunus trituberculatus; assembly: GCF_017591435.1. Lineage (NCBI taxonomy): Eukaryota > Metazoa > Arthropoda > Malacostraca > Decapoda > Portunidae > Portunus > Portunus trituberculatus. The sequence continues at coordinate 4,300,075 of NC_059283.1, read as the reverse complement.
AGAGTGTGCATAGTTTTAAAGAAAAATTGGATAAGTGTAGATATGGAGACGGGACCACACGAGCATAAAGCCCAGGCCCTGTAAAACTACAACTAGGTAAATACACACACACACACACACACACACACACACACACACACACACACACACACACACACACACACACACACACACACCCGGTAGCTCAGTGGTTAGAGCGCTGGCTTCACAAGCCAGAGGACTGGGGTTCGATTCCCCGGCCAGGTGGAGATATTTGGGTGTGTCTCCTTTCACGTGTAGCCCCTGTTCACCTAGCAGTGAGTAGGTACGGGATGTAAATCGAGGAGTTGTGACCTTGTTGTCCCGGTGTGTGGTGTGTGCCTGGTCTCAGACCTATCCCAAGATCGGAAATAATGAGCTCTGAGCTCGTTCCGTAGGGTAACGTCTGGCTGTCTCGTCAGAGACTGCAGCAGACCAAACAGATCAAACAAACAGTGAATTACACACACACACACACACACACACACACACACACACACACACACACACACACACACACACATTCAGTCTTTTTTATAAAATTTTTTAAGATAACAAAAACCAAACACTTAATTCCATCACAAGACTCACCCCCATACAAGCAGCAATATTTATTTCACTGCACATTCTTCATTCATTCTGAGCTAAGTAAGTGAATGACTGAGTGAACATTGAAAGAATCTGTTAACAAGCAGACCATATTTCTGTTCAAAGAATCCAACCCATGTACTTTGGGTGTTCTTCATTGCTACATGTCTTGTCTGATACTGTGGCTGTTCTTCATCACTCTTGTTGAAGGTTTGTGGTTTGCCTTCAAGGTGCAGTGTTCCTGGCATCAGTATCTAATTAGCAGCATTCAGGGACTCTTGACTTTCCTGTAATGAGAGGTACACTGTTTACATTTTGTATGATGTGTTTACAAATGAGAGCCAACTTTACACTCAGAAGTGCATCACATCACAGTACTAAGAACAACATAATTGGCAGGATCTTAAGATGGTGTGTGCAGCAACACATGACAACACTCAACACTAACGAACAAACTGTGTACAACTATTGAGCGGGAGATACTCAGGAGTCATTCAAATCCAAAAGGGAAGGAAATATGGGCCAATAATGATGCACACACCCCAATGGCTGGCTGGCTGACTGACATCTCTGCAAAGATCCTCTTCCTGGTGTTTGGTGTCATTTCCTGAGTGATGACACTCAAGTCATATTTCTCCCAGTTTATTTTTGCAATCTGGAAGAAAACAATGAAATTAGAAAAGTGATCAAATTGGCAATGCATAGAAGAAAAGGTAGTTCCATTCCACAATTCCTTGGCACTTAATAAGTGACAGCATGAGTCTTCTGACACACACACACACACACACACTAATACACACCACATAGTGTTGTGTAACCTAACCCGACCCAACCTAATCTAATCCAACTTTACTTAATTCAATCAAACCTAACCTAATAAAATCCAAACCAACCTAACCTAACTTCCCCCACCCCTTCAAAAAAAAAAAAAAAAAAAAAAAAAAAACTAAACTTAAACAAATTCAACCTTACCTAGCTTAACCTAAAGCCGAGAAAACACAAGCGTCTGTGGACAGTGACTGTGGCAAGCTGTCACTCATCCCCGCCACAGCGTAGCACACAGACAGTTACATACCACATGTGGCGCCAGGATGTAGTGCCACAGTCGCTAAACCCCGCCACAACCCTAAACCAAAACCAACCTAATCTAACATAGTTCAACCTAACCTAATGAAGAGCAACCTAACCCAACCCAACCCAACCTTACCTAATTCAACCAAACCTAAAAACATCCCAACCTAACGTAACCCAACTCAACACAACCCTCCCCAAAAAATCCAACCTAACAAACCCTAACCCTAAACCAACCCAACCTGACCTAATGAGATCCAACCTAACCTAACCTAACCTAACCAACTTCAGGAGGAAGAGGAGGAGGAGGAGGAAAAATATTCAATTGTAGGAGGAATTAAAAGGAGAGAGAGAGAGAGAGAGAGAGAGAGAGAGAGAGAGAGAGAGAGAGAGAGAGAGAGAGAGAGAGAGAGAGAGAGAGAGAGAGAGAGAGAGAGAGAGAGAGAGAGAGAGAGAGAGAGACTTATAAAATGACATAATTTATTCTTATTTCACCTTTTCTTTTTTCTCTTGATTCCTCTTATCTTACTCCTTCTCCTCTTCCTCTTCCTCCTCTTGCCTTGGTCTCTCCTTCTCCATATCTTACCATAATCTGAAAGAAATAAAACTGGATTAACATGAGAGAGAGAGAGAGAGAGAGAGAGAGAGAGAGAGAGAGAGAGAGAGAGAGAGAGAGAGAGAGAGAGAGAGAGAGAGAGAGAGAGAGAGAGAGAGAGAGAGAGTTGATGGGGGTTTGTCATTATTATATCTGGACAAACTTTAATGAATGTTGTTGTAGAAATGAAATACACAAAATTGTCACTTTTAAACAACACAGTGTAGATATTTGGATAAAAAATTGACACTGCATGAGATATAGAGTGGAATCTTTACCATTATAAAGCCCACAGCAAGTCTTGATACACACACACACACACACACACACACACACACACACACACGATGTTGAGAGAGGAAAACTTAAATAGAACTACAAGATCGCATAGTAAAAACATAGCCAAGGGAATATGCTTGAAGGATGTGAAGAAATATAGTTTCCCACAAAGATGTGTGGACGTGTGGAATGGTTTGAGTGAGGAGGTGGTGTCAGCGAGGAGTGTGCATAGTTTTAAAGGAAAGTTGGATGTGTGTAGATATGGAGACGGGGCCACACGAGTATGATACCCAGGCCCTGTAAAATTACAACTAGGTGAATACAACTAGGTGAATACAAATGGTGCAGAGTCATAAGTGGAGTTCCACAGGGAATGGTTCTGGCCCCTATTCATAGTGTATATCAGTGATATGGTTGATGAGGTGGACAGTTATATAAGCTTATTTGCAGATGATGCGAAGTTACTGAAATGAGTGGAAAATGACATGGATTGTGAAATGATACAGAAAGACTTGAATAAGATACACAAATGGAGCAAGGAATGGGAAATGAAATTTAATGCAAAAAAGTGCAAAGTGATGGAACTAGGGAAAAGCAAAAGAAGACAGAAGAGATCTTAAACTATGGGAGGGATAGAAATTCAGAAAACAAAAGAGGAGAAGGAATTGGGTTTTACAATAAATGACAATTTCCGGAAAAACACATCAACAACATAGTTGGGGAAACATGCGAGTTAGCTACTAAGAAAAATTAAATGGGCATTTACCCATATAGATGAAGAGATGATGAAGAAATTAATAAGATACATGACTCAACCTAAACTAGAATATGCTGCACTTATATGGTCACCAAATAATAAGAAAGATATAAGGAGGATAGAAAGGATTAAAAAAGCTGCAACCAAAATGGTTCCAAGTTTGAGAGACCTAACATATGAAGACAGATAAAAGATATTAAAATTTCCAACATTGCAACAGAGGAGAGAAAGAAGATACCTAATTGCTATATACAGGGCATGGAAGGGGATGGACACAGTTAACAAAGAATACCTATAGGTGTGTGACTCAAAAAATACAAGGGACACGGCATGAAATTGAAAAAAAGACCATGTGTAAAAGTTATAAGAAATGGGTTGGCGGTGTAGGGAAACTCAGGAATCGCAGGAGTACTTTATTACTCTAACGTTTCGCCTACAGGGCTTTTTTAGAGATGTGGAAGTGGGTGTGGTACCGTGAGTGGAGGAGTGAGGTGAATAGAGTCCTGCCCTGCACAGCTGGCTTTGGACCATTGTGTGGATGTGTGAAGGGACAGCAAGACTGAGGAAGAGAGAGGGTACCAAGGGCCCAGAGGAAACTTTTTTTTGAGGATGAGGAAAGGGGAAGGAGCCACCCAGAGAGTTGCAAAGGAGAGGGCTCTGTCTACAAAGGGTGTGTGGGCTTGATATGGCAAGGGGCCATGAAGTGGCTCCCTGCCGTGCTGTAGGAGGAGGGAGTGGAGGGCATGACATCTAGGGAAGGAGGCAAGTTTGGTGTAGGTCCAGACAAGGAAGGTGGAACGTCTGTGTGACAGGGAAGGGAGGGAAGCCACTACCTGAAGGGCACAGACTGGGGAGAACTTAAATGCTCCCAGTGCAATACGAAGGGCTGAATTTTGTATGACGTCCAATTTACGGAGAAGTGATTGTGAGGCCGCTCCATAAACCTCACATCCGTAGTCCAAGTGGCTCTGGATATAAGTACAGTAAAAATGGAGGAGAGTATCCCTCTCCACACCCCACTTGACATCAGCCAGGGATTTCATTAAGTTTAGCCTATTAAGGCATGAGGTCACCAGGTACTGTATGTAGCAGCCCCAGGTTAGGCAGAAGCTATCCAACAGTAGGCCAAGGAATTTGTGACACTGTTACTAGTTAATGGGAAAGTTAAAGGGGGTTGTGGGTGGACCATCTTCCTGAAGAAAGACCAGGCTCAGGAGACTGAGGTGGAAAAAGACAGGGAAGCACATAAGGAGGCCCACGCTGAGCACTTCTCATCAAGAATAACACGCCTGCACTGGGCCTCTAGGTAATGAAAACGTTGGCGAAGTGGAGGGGTTGGGTTCCTTCGCCATGCTGCAAAGGCATGGCGCTTGGCCTGAAGGGCCACCGTACACTTCCAAGACAACCAGGAGATTTAAAATGAACAGGAAAGGGAGGAAGTGATAAAGTGAAAGTGGTGGGATCCCAACGTCACCAAGACAAGTGAATTTTGTCATCTGATGGGAGAATCGTGGGTGGGACGATTGATTTTAACTCTGTCTGAAAAGATATCAGGTCTCCCTTTTTGAATGACCAACATGGTCTGCGTGAAGTGGGAGGGGGTGGTGGTATTGATGGGAAAGCAATAATCACAGGGATGGTCAATCCCCATGTAAGAGCCAGTAGTTATAGTGGTGAGGAGTGGGCCATTCCCCAGGCACAGGTCTAGAGTGGAAGGGTTCCCTGAAACTGGGTCAATCCTGGTAGGGAGGCCAGGAAGTGTGAGAAGGGAGAGGGAATCACTATCTGCCAGAAAAATCAAGTGACGCACCTGAACGGTTTCTCTGGCTCCTGGGGAGGACCAGTTCCCAGAAGTCGTGATGGGCATTAAAGTCGCCCATAATTAATGCTGGGGAGGGAAGTTGAAAAAACAAATGTTGAAATTCCTGAAGTGAGATATGAAGACATGGATTGTAAATTAGCAGAATGTTTAAAGGGTCCGAGTCAAAGGTGACAGTCACTCCCAGATGCTCTAATCCACCACCTGTGAAAGAAGGGATAGAGAGAGGGCTAGAAGAAAGGGACTGGTGGATCAGTAGAAGTAGGCTGCCTCCTACTTCGCCGGTCTCCCTGTCCTTCCTGTATGAAGTATAGTTTGGAAAGGAAGGGGAGAATGGGTCTGTGAGCCACGTCTCACAGACACCGACAACGAGAGGAGAGTACGATGAGAGCGTGGTTTTAAAAGTTGGAAGTTTCCTGTACAAAGACTGGGCATTCCAGAAAGTGGATCACTCACTGCATGAGTGATGTGATGAAGGAGAGGAGTCCTGGCAGGCACCGAAGGAGGCTCTCGCTGACTGCTATTGGTGCTAATCCCTTAATAAAAGCAGGCCATGCAAAACCCGGAAGCGAGGAAGTGGATGGTACAAAACCTGCACTACCAAGCGAGGGCAAGGGCTGTTGGCTATGGGGCTTTTAGCTGGGGAACCTTTGGTGGGTGGCATTGGTGTAGAGGGGTTGGTGGTACAAATTCCCCAGCATCTGTCAAGTCTGTCCTGTAGGGGCCCTCAGGGGTGAAGGAGGGTCTGGTGGTGCGTCGTGGTGTGACTGTGTGGTGTAGTTTGTGGTGGTGGCGGCTCCGTTGGGCCTTGGGTGAGGGTGGTTTGGCAGTTAGCGATACCACACTAATAATGGGGCTCAGGGATTTGGTGGGAGCAGGAGTAGGATCAGGAATGGGAGCTGGGATGGAAGCCTGGATAGGTGTAGGGCGAGGAGCAAGGGTGGGGGCAGAGGTGGGGGTTCTGGGTGTGTAAGGTGTATGGGAGGAGGTTGAGGGTTTCCTGTTTTGGAGGGTGAGTGTGATTTAGGTGCAGGTTTTGGTGGGTAAAAAGTGCCCAGGAGGATTCCTCTCATTTTTCATTTGAAGTCCAAGAGGGAGTGGGCCCCGTCATGCTGCACTGCCTGGATGTGAGGCGGGCACTGTTTGGAGGTAGGGTGGTAGCTGGGGCCACAAAACAATGGTCCTCCCTGACACACCCGTCAGTGTCATGGTAACCACTGCATTTCCTGCAGTGGGCACGCCCATTGCAGGAAATGTTGCCGTGGCCAAACAGGAGGCAGCGGGTGCAGTGCATGACTGGGAGGGTGTGGGGCCTAACATGGTAGACCATGTTTCCTATGGCCACCCTCTTAGGGAGGGGTAGACAGAATTTCAGGTGTATGGCCAGGTTTTGGACAGTCTGTTCGTCCTTGTCATGGTCTGGGAGGCGTAAGGCATCGACAATCTGAGTGGGGTAGCCGTCTAGGATGGTTACCCGTGTCATAATGTCATGTTTAGTCATGTCAGTGAAAACAGGGTAAATTCTACCAAAGTCATAGGTAGGGTCATTGTCGGTGGCCACCCAACACTTAACAGGCCACTCCCCATTCGGGTCACTGACTCTGGGGCCTGCTCCAGGCGATCAAGGTTGGCCACCTCAAACTTGATTCCCCGGCCACCTCCAGAGATGGCCAAGGTTTGTTCAATGTACTTTTTACATATTGAGCCACATACAGCCATGGATACCTTGGCTGGGTGGATGAAGCATCTACTTCCATCAAGGGAGCGAATTAGCACCACCTGCTTACGAGTGTGGGGCGGGTGTGAGGGGCCCAGCAGACTCAGCAATGCGACGAGTGGTAGAGGCGGTCACACATGCATAGGAGCAGGTAGCACAATCCATAACAGTCTTTGTGGATTTGGCAGATTTATTTGTCTTACCAGGTGATGGTGTTCGGGTACACTTGATGACCGTGGTGGAGTAGTCCATGTGGTCACCTGGTGAAGTGGCGCCGACGCTTGCGGGGTTTGGGCCCGGCTGGACCGCTGTTTTTCCACCAGTAGCATCACCTCCACAACATCATCCAGCTTGTCCGTTGTTCTTTCCACTGTATGCTCTGCTGGTGGCGATGCTTGAGCTCTGTGGGTGAGGGAGTGTTACTGCTAGTCGGCACGGAGCTGCTCGGAACCTACGTCTGGTCAGTACCCTGGCTAGCTTGACATCACACAACTATCTTTGAAATGACATTGAAGAGAGAACAGCTGAGCGCGCCGTCACCCAGCAAGATAAGGTGCCACATTTTTTTTTTCTTTTTTTTTTTCCTTCCCTGGCAGTGTAGGCCTATCCTGCATGCACTTTATACACACATGTACACAAACAATCAACACCTGTAAAGCAGTGAAAGAAAGAAAGGGGATCAGTTACACTCAATGATCTCATGGCAGTATATTTTTATCTGACAATGACACTATACACACTGACTACAATAAGCACACTGACACTATACACACCCATACGTACACGAAACACGTCTCTAAAATTCAGGATATTCAGTAATAATGATAGTTACAGCTGTGATACTGTCAGGGATCGAGTATATAATATTCAGTATTCATTGCCACTATCATACTTTTTTTTTTTTTTACAAAAGGGTAAACTGGCCAAGGGCAAAAAAAAAAAAAAAAAAAAAAAAAAAAAAAAGGCCGGGAGGGAGGGGGACTGGTGGGGCGGGATCTGGGTCCAGGTCATGGTGGGCTCCGGCCGGTCTAAATGGGGTAATACATAACTATAGATCGCTTTATTTAACACAGTAATAGGCTAGTTATCTATTTTGTGGTTGATTCTGGCTTTGCTTCACTGTCTGGGTCTGGAAACACGGGAAGTGCAGACGTACATTGGTGGACTGACCTGGGGAAAGACAGGGCTGAGATGCCACTGTGGTCCAATATTTACGTACATAATTCATTTTAAAAACGGCCACAAGAAAAAAGGCACCCAGACTGAAATGCACAACATTTTTAAACGCGATAAATACTTTAACAAATAATTGAAATACAATATCCTTACCGGGTGGTTTGTTTACATAGCGCCGTCCAATGAGCGGTCTGTGTGTCAGAATGAGGGCCCCAAAACACATCATAAAGTCGAGATGGAAAGCAAAGCCGATCCACATTATATTACATATTCTGAATATGAAAAAAAATATGTCTTCCAGCCAAATAGAAAATACGGATTCCTTGTCGTATATAAAAAATAAATATATAAATAAATGTTTCCTATTTTATAACCATTAGATGGTGTGGTGTTATGGTGACTGCGTCTTGTACTAGTAATGAACAGTACATGATGCGAGTAATATAGTGGGGGAGAGAGAGAGAGAGAGAGAGAGAGAGAGAGAGAGAGAGAGAGAGAGAGAGAGAGAATCAGAAGGCTTGCGGGTAGGCAATTAGAGAGATCATTTTAATCTGATAATTGGCGGTCAAATTCCCATCGCCGCACTCACGAGAATTCCGGAATATGCCACATCAAGAACGGACTGTATAGGGAGAACAGAGCATAGTCCAGGGCTGATATTATGGGGTGGTGCCATCATGCGCTGCGTGTGCGCTAATAATATAAGAGCGAGCAGTGCGTGGCTGAGGGTCTCCCTGTGACGGGCATCCTCGGCCACAAAGAAAAACCGCTGCGTAGTCTGTCTAGCCTCGTGATTTATGGCTAAGTGATAGACTGCATTTTCATGGATAGTGAAAGTGCCTAACCCTTCCAGTTTTGGGAGGGATGTAGCTTCTACGCACAAAACTTCCCTTAAACTTGGGCTAATCCCGCCTTTTTCTACATTCACCTCCAGGGCATAAATTATTACCACCACGCATCAGGATGTAGTACTTTATTTATTTGTAAATAAACCGTTTTACTGCAAAGTCTTGCAAGTAAATACATATACATGAATTTTTTCTCTATTTTTTGGCTTGTTCCAGAGAAGTGATGGTGGTGGCCAGGCCTGAAGGCAGTGGTGCTTGTTGATCATCGCTTCAACAGGCAGGGGGAGAGGGAAGGAGGGAGAGGAAGAGGGAAGGGGAGAGAAGTAGGGAGGGAGAGAGGGAAGGGGAAGGAAGTAGGGAGGAGAGAGGAAGGGAGGAAGTAGGGAGGGAGAGAGGGAAGGGGAGAGAAGTAGGGAGGGAGAGAGGGAAGGGGAGAGAAGTAGGGAGGGAGAGAGGGAAGGGGAGAGAAGTAGGGAGGAGAGAGGAAGGGAGAGAAGTAGGGAGAGAGGAGGGGAAAGGGAGAGAAGTAGGGAGAGGAGAGGGAAGGGGAGAGAAGTAGGGAGAGAGGGAGAGGAAGGGAGAGAAGTAGGGAGAGAGGGAGAGGGAAGGGGAGAGAAGTAGGGAGAGAAGGAGAGGGAGAGGGAAAGGGGAGAGAAGTAGGGAGAGAGGGAGAGAGAAGTGGGAGAAAAGTAGGGAGAGGGAGAGGGAAGGGGAGAAAAGTAGGGAGAGAGGGAGAGGAAGGGAGAGAAGTAGGGAGAGAGAGAGGGGAGAGAGGGGAGAGGAAGGGGAGAGGGGAGAGAAGTAGGGAGAGAGGGAGATAATTGGGAGAGAGGGAGAAGGAAGGTAAGAGAGGGAGCGGGAAAGAGGGAGAAGGAAAGAGGGAAAAAGGGAGAAGGAAAGAAGGAGAGGGAAAGAGGGGGAGGGGGAAAGGAATGGTGGAAGGGTGGAAGGGAGCGAGGGAGAGGAATGGTGAGAGAGGGAGGGGGGAGGGAGGGAAAAATAAGTGAGTGGGAGAGAGGGAAGGAGTGAGTGAAGGTTTGAATGAGAAAGATAATGCATGAAGGTGAGAGTGAATGTGAGAAGGCGAGTGTGAGAAGATGAGTGAGTGTAGTTCTTGTTTCTTCTTGCTTCTTGCTTCCTTCTTGTTGCTTCCTAGCGGTACTCCTTTTTCTTCTTATGACTTTTTCCACTTCTTATGGTTTGAAAGTCCTCCTTCCCTTCAGTGCTGTGTTGTCTGGTCCTTTCAGTCTCTGCTGAAGGAAAGCGACGAGCACAACACAGGGAACATATATATCTCCGTTTCCTTTACCCCCATACCTGGAACTCTTTCACTGTACTTACTATCCTCTCTTTCTCTCCTTGATCAAGGCTCAGCACCCTGAGAACTCCACAATTCTCCTCTTCTAATCTCTCATTGCACTCTTCCAATAATTAGTGATGGAGTTCTCCAGTAACTAGTTATGAAGTATAACAACCTGTCTCCTCTTCATATCTGACACACAACCAGGAAATGTTGTACAGTTTTCGTCTCCCCTCTACAATTGCTATGTCCCTTCTCTATCTCTTCCCTATTCCTGGGCTGGTATTCCACTATTTCAAAAGGCTTTATCTAAATTTACATGAATTTCAAAGGTGTTTTTACGGATCTAGAGGCAGAAATCTTTTGAAATGGGCGCTAATCATCTATGTGGCCTTGTAAAATAGTTGTGGTGTAAGAGGAAAGGGTTTCTGGCTTTCATGTGTCCTACTAGTATAATTTAGTTTCCCATAACCTGTTTTCGTTCTCTCAAGCTTTGTGATGCCTAAAGAAAACGTCTCTCTCTCTCTCTCTCTCGTGTGTCCTGCTGAACTCCTCCCTGGCTTCCACCTACAGAATCTACGATGCATAGAATCACTCGGAGTGGCGGCAGCAGACGACAAGCCCTTACCAACCAGTTTGTTTGGCTGGGAGACGCTGCCTTCCTAAAACTGTCCCCCTCTATCAGCCTCCAAGATTAAATGTACATCAATATGCATGACTCCCCATTAATATGTATGGAACCATTATCAAGGGTCTGACCTGCATCTTCCTGTCCCTCGAGCCTCCAAAATATTACAGTTTGGCCTACGAGAGAATCTTAGAAAACCTGGAAATATTGTCAGTGAAGTTAGAATCTAAGGTGACTCTACATACAGCCTCATAACACTTCTGCGCTTCACCTCTTAAACTCTATCTAAATTTACACGAGTTTTTTAAGGTGTTTTTATGGTTCTAGAGGCAGAGTAACAAGATTTCTACACTATTAACTGGCAAAACACTCTTGAAAACCTCGCTAATCATCTTTGTGGCCTTGGAAAATAGTCGTGATGAGAGAGAGCAAAGCGTTACTGAATACGTTCTCAAAAGTAATGCGTTGTAGTAGTGAAATAGAGCAGTAATTAGAGAATCTACTGAAAAACTGATGGGTTAAAATTAAAGTGGGTTGTGAAAAAAAATAACCTGGGATTCTGATTAAGTTTATGTTGTGCATTTGAAATAAAAATACTTGAAATTCCCTTGTGAACTTAAACCTTTTGTAATGAAATACACTTACCTCAAGCTTTAAAATGAATGAATTACAATGAACGTAACACTATAACTATGAATAAACCACTATAGCAATGAATAATGAACCACTATAGCAATGAAGGCAACACTCACCCCAAGCTTTAAAATGAATGATCAGACAACGAAACATACATACCTTTAACTTTGCAATAACACCATTGAAGTATCCAACAACGGAACTATTTTGCCAACACCACCATAAAATCACCGCACCGGAACACGACTGGAAGAAAACGAAAAGCTACACAAAGGAAAAGAACACAGTATGAAAGGAAACGAAAAGAAAGAAAAAAACTAAACATAACAAAACAAACGAAAACCCAGAACAAGGAAAAAAAATCAATCAACTCCCTCAGTGCCAGGACGCGTTTCTATATTCATTCTGGTTACTATTTGGCGATTTTATACAGCTTCAGAAACTAACGTGGGGATTAGAATAGTGAACACTCTGGCCATCATTCCTCTGACCTCCATAGACCCTTCTTAATGTAAATAAAATGGTCTAATCGTACAAAAAAACTCATGGTAAAAAAAAAAACGTGTCGGTACTGAAGGGGTTAACCTATCACTTAACAAGCACACCACAAAACACACTCCCTTTACTATAGTTTGTCTACTCTAAAGTGGCTCCTGGGTCTCAGTCTGAATGGTATCCCAGGGAATGCGTGGTTGCCAGATCTTGAGGAAAAACCGAGAGAGATCTTTGTAAGTGCTTTGATCAGCAGAAAACAGGTATGAATTACGTTATCAATAAGCTACAATATGTTTTAAATCCAGGAGCGATTTTAGAGTAGACAGACTATAAGTAAGAGAGAAACCAAACACTTTACACCAGACTCTGTAGATGAAAGCACCGATGAAGGGAAAAAGTCAACCTTTCCTGATTTAAGAGTGGATTTTCAGGCATCAAAGGTGAGGATGGGGAGGATAAGGGGAACTGGAGAAGAGAGGGAGAGGGAGTGAGAGGAGGCGTGGCAGGAGGAGAGTTGACAGGCTTTGATGTGCTGGGTCTTGAGAGAGTCTGGGAGGGTCTGGGAGGGTCGGTCTTCTCTTGGGGGTCTACTCTTGGGCTTCCCTCGCGCGGGTGTTGGTGATAAGCGTGTCAGGCAAGGGAAGCGGAAAAGGCATGGTGGAAAGGTGGAAAAGGAAGGAAAGGATGGGTGTAAAAAATGAGACGGGTATAGTAGGAATAGCGAAAGGGAATGACAGCATGGATGAGGGAAAAATATAGGGCAATAGAAGAATGGGGATGATGAAATAGGGAGAATACTGTATAGAAAAGGAAATAAACAAGGTAGATTGAGAAGCAAGGGATGAATGAAGTGTAAAAGGTGAAACTATAAATAAAGAAATGGTGAGTGATGAAAAAACAGGTTGACCATTACAAAAACAGAAATGAAAAAAAAAAAGGAAGACAACCCCATGGAAATAGAAAGCTGAACTACAAATTAGATACAAATATTTTTCACTATACACTATTCTCTCCGTATTATCACATATTCCTCCTTAATTTCCCTTCACTCTCCTTAAAATTGAATTACATTTTAGTTATAAATTTCATACCAAGATTCAAACACCACTTCCCCCCTGACTTTCACCTCTCCATCCCCCACTACTGCTATGTTCCTCCCCCCCCTCTCTCGCTCTGGAGCTCTCGTTCTCGTTCTCGCTCTCTACTACAGTACCACCTCTCTACCTTTCCCTATTTTCCTGCCAACCATTCTCTCCCTCTCTCCCTCTCCTCTCCTCTCCTCTCTAACGCCATTTCTACGTACCGGCTTCTTTGTAATTTATTCTGCATCCATCTACTACTACTACTACTACTACTACTACACACACACACACACACACTTTTCATATCCTCTTGTCACAGCCCCTCCGTTTCACCCTCAACACCTCCACAACCCTCCTCATCCACCCCACACCCCACACTCCTCCCTACTCATGCCTCCACCTCCTTCACCGCCCCTTCCCTCCACCCTCCTCCTCCTCCCTCCCTCCTATTCCCCGTTCTCACTCGCCACTGGTATATGTTCAAAACTTCAATAAAACTCTGCACCCGTGGATGTTTTGATGCGTGACTTACCGGGCCTCCCCCTCTCTCTCTCTCTGGCGTCTTTTATTGAATATATTTTTGTTGTCAAGTGCTGCATCGCTGCCTGCTGCAACATAGGTATGGGGAGAGGGGAGGAGATAGAGGAGGCTGGGTTGGACTCGGAAGGGGATGGAATGGAGGAGGAGGAGGAGGAGGAGGAGGAGGAGGAGGAGGAGGAGGAGGAGGAGGATAAAAAAAGGAGAAATGATGAGATTTAAAGAAATGGAGGAGGGAAAGGAAGGTAAAGGGAAAAAGGGAAGAATGAAGATAAGAAAACGGGATAAGGGAGTGGAGAAGGAAAAGATTGAATGAAAGAGACGATAGAATGAAAAGGAAGAAAATGTGAGATAGGAAGAAGAAAAGGAGAGGAAGTTATAGAGGAATAAGATAAAAAGGAAGTGAGGAAGAAGGATAAAGGAGAAATAATGGAGAAGGAAGGAAGGAGGGAACATAAACAAGAAATAAATAAAAAAGGTAAGAAATATAGAATGAAAGAAAAAAGTTAGAAATATAGAATGAAAAAAAAATGTGGCAGTAAAAAGACAAATTAATAAAAGGTAAAAAAAACAAAGGTAATAAATATAGAATGAAAAAAAAAAAAAAAAAAACGGTGATAATAAGAAAATAAATAAAAGGTAAGAAAAAAAAAAATAAACGTAAGAAATATAGAATGAAAATAATAAAAAAAGTAAGAAATATAGAATGAAAAGAAAAAGTAGTAGTAAGAGAAATTAATAAAAAAGTTAGAAAAAAATAAGGGTAAGAAATATAGAAAGAAAAAATAAAACGTAAGAAATATAGAATAAAAAGAAAAAAAATGTGGTAGAAATAAGGAAAAAAAATATAGTAAAATATAAAAAGAAAAAAAAGAATAAACGTAAGATATATAGAACGAAAAAAAAAAAAAAAAAATCGTGGTAGTTATAATCATGTTTAATTTTTCCAGACAACACATGAATGCCTGAGCTAATATTTATTCATACCCTCTCCCGTTTTCTTTCATTATTTCAACGCCTGTTTGTCTTCCTGTGTCTGTATGTCCGAGTGTCCGCCTATTTCTCTCTCCCTTGTTATTCTCCTCTGTTTTCCTGTTTTCCTCAGTCTCCCTTCCTCATCCCCCACTTCCCTTCCGTCTGCCTCACTCCGCTTCTCTCTCTCTCTCTCTCTCTCTCTCTCTCTCTCTCTCTCTCTCTCTCTCTCTCTCTCTCTCTCTCTCTCTCTCTCTCCTCCCTCCTCCTCTCTCCTCCTCCTCTCTCTCCCCACCTAGCCTCTCTCTCTCTCTCTCTCTCTCTCACCTAGCCCTCTCTCTCTCTCTCTCTCTCTCTCTCTCTCTCTCTCCGCCAGCTTCAGCACTCACTCAACCAAATTGGGCAGGTCATGGGGGCCAGCGCTCCCCTCACAACCCTCCCTCTCTCTCTCTCTCTCTCTGGACCGTTGGCGCACACTCGACTAACGTACACACACACACACACACACACACACACACACACACACACACACACACACACACACATTTATGTATGTATGTATGTATATATTTATGAATGTATATATGTATGTATGTATGTATATATGTATGTATGTCTACGTATACATGATTCTCGTATTTTTCTTTAGTTGTGAAAAAATCGATTTGCCAAGAGTGACTAATTAACATCTTTCAATGTTGACCCTGAGAGGAGGAAGACATGGGTGTTGCATTGACCCTGAGAGGAGGAAGACACGGATGTTAAGTTATCATTAATTCCTTCACCGCTATATCATTCACTTCACTATCGCACTTCAGTATTCAAATCACCACTAACTACCACATCACCATTTCAAACCTCCACCTAACTACCACACGTCCATCAATTACCAATTCATCGCTACCATCACTACCTCAGCGACTATCACACTATCACCACCACGGCTACTACCACCATCATTCATCACCACCAACACCATCATCAACACTATCACCACCATCACCAACACCACCACCATCACCACCAAAGCCACTACCACGATCACCAACACTATCACCATCACCAAAGGTACTATTATCATAACTATCACCACCACAGCTACTACCACCATAACTATCACCATCACACCACCACCACCTCACCATCAACATCACCACCACTTAGAACTTACTTGACACCACTCCGCCACCTTCCGTATCCTTCGTAACCAGTAGGACCAGCAGGCACCCAGCAGGACTCCTCCACCCGCACCACCCCCCTCCATCCTCCACTCAACCCTTCTGTGGAGAATCCTAGCCACCCCGTGAGGATTCGTGGCTTCGGAACTTCACTGGTGGTTCCGAATCGCCTCTTTGATCCCTTATTCACTCAGGTTTTGAAGCAATGACTCGAGACTTCAGTGCTTCGTGTTTCGAGTTTGCTGTGAAAGAATTTGATTTCAGATTATTTTGGGGGTTTTCTTCTATTTTCCTCTTTTTCTTACTTCTACACCTACACTTCCTTTTCCTCTTCCTCTTTCTCTTCGTCTTCGTTGTTTCGGTATACCAAAATCAGTCAGTGAAGCTTCATTCTTCTTCCCTTCTTTATTTTCTTCTATCTCTCCTCTCATTTCAGTCGTCGTTTCCATCTCCCTCTATTTATTACTGTTCGTCGTCCTCTTCCTCTTCTTTCTCCACCTCTTAGTTCTCCTACATCTCTTTTAACGTCTTCCTCTTTATCTTCTACCTATAGTTTATTTCCATTTCAAATCACCATCCTTCTCCTCTCGTCTTCTTACTCTCCTTTCCTCATCAACATTTTTTCCTATCTTCACATCATCAGCCTTCTCTTCTTACTCCTCTTACACTCTCTTCTATTACTCTTCTTCTCTCTCTTTTTCCATCTCTACCACCACCATTTCCTCCTCCTCCTCCTCCTCTTCTTCCTCCTATAGAGCCACAGAGGACGATTGAACGATTTGTTTCTTGTCAAGTTCTTGTATTTAATTACTCACTGCGAGGCTCACTGGGGAGTTGCCTCGACTGCCGGGCTTCTAATTGAATTAATCACGCATAAGGAAGCTGTGACTCGGCTCTTAGTTCCCTCATTACGTGTTCAGGAGTAATTATGTTCTCGTGTACGTGGCTCTCAACCTTATTTATTTTGGCTCAGATGGGGATGGATGTGGAGTTTATTTTTTTGTTTCTTTCACGAGATTTGGTTGTATTTACTTGATGTTATACTTTTTCTTTTTCATGAGGTTCTATTTACATTTTGCTGGTTTTGCTGGCATTGTATATTCATTAACGCTTTTTTCTCTCTTTATAACTATTTCAAAGAGCTACAGAGATTACTAGTCAGGTTTTCAGAGGTGATTTTGCCACTGTTAATGCAGTGGACTCGTCTAACTCTAACTACACTTATTCAAACAAACCTGAAATCCCAATGACTTGCATTACCGCCTGGCAAAACCATTAATAAACACACGAGTACCTTTAACCCTTTCACTGCGAGACGAGAAAATTGCCAGAGGAAATTTACAAAGTCTTTATAAACATCTACAAGAAAATTAGCGAAAAAAAGGAATGTATATTGGCTGCAGAACAAGTGAAGATGTGTCAGAGTGATAAGTAATTAGGGAACGGTGTACCAGGTGACTGTCAGAGAGTTAAAGACTAAGGCAATTATCAGTAAAGCTTGTTAAACCCTTCAGTACCGTGATGCGTTTCCATACTCATTCTGCTTACTATTTAGTGATTTTATACAGGTTCAGAAACTAATGTGGAGAGATTAGAATAGTGAAGACTGTGGTTGCTAATCTTCTGACCTCCATAGACCCTTCCTAATATCAATATAATGGCCTAATCGTACATAAACCTCAAGGTAAAAATGTGTCGCAGTATTAAAGGGGTTAAACTATAGATAGACCGACTAAATTCACAACAGAAAGCCTCAATAACTCCCTTTAATAGCCTGTTGAAAAATACATGCAAATTAGAAAGCTGTACCAAGAGAATATCAGCGTTAAAGATCAAGAAAATTATTACTAAGACTGTTAAACTATGGACTAACTAAAATCACTCTTAAGTCTCAATAACTTTCATTAATAGCCTGTTGAAAAATAAATGCAAATTAGAAAGGTGTACCAAGAGAATATCAGCGTTAAAAACCGAGAAAATTATTAGTAAGACTGGAGGAGGAGGTGAAGAGAAACACAGGTATAGGGAGGTGAGCTTATTCCCGACTAGTTTCGCTGATGCTTCTTCAAGGGAATTCAGCGAAACGAGTCGGGAATAAACTCACCTGTTCCTGTGTTTCTCTTCACCTCCTCCAACTTGTCTAAATCTCTGAACATTAGTAAGACTGATAAACTATTGACTAACTAAAATCACCCCTAAGTCTCAATAACTTCCATTAATAGCCTGTTGAAAAATAGACGCAGTTTAAGAACACGAGCGTCAGATTCTTGTGGTATTAATGCAAGTCAGCGCCATCTACTGAAAAAATATTGAAATGTGGCGGCCATTATGAAGCTTTGGAATCAGTGAGTGACGGGATGATGGTTAAGTTTGATGGGCCGTCACTCAAAACACTGGCCTCTTTCTCCTCCTTCCCTTCCTTTCTCTCTCTCTCTCTCTCTCTCTCTCTCTCTCTCTCTCTCTCTCTCTCTCGCCAATCCTTGTATCTGTTTTCTTTATATTTTTTTTTCTGTCTAGTCTCTCTCTCTCTCTCTCTCTCTCTAAGGAAAGAAGCGAAACAGATGGCATGATGAGAGAGAGAGAGAGAGAGAGAGAGAGAGAGAGAGAGAGAGAGAGAGAGAGAGAGAGAGAGAGAGAGAGAATGTGGCTTAGGGAGAGGGGGAGAGGGAGGGAGGGAGGGAGGGAGAGTGAGCCAATTTTCAGCTTCGAACAAAATTAAGCGGATTCTTTAGATTAAGTTGGATAGCAGAGGAAACTGAGTGAGGGAGAAAGAAGAAATGGAGGAAGATAACACTCACCCGGGGAAGGAAACTGGAGGAAAGGAAAAAAAAAAAAAAAAAAGAAAAAGAAAAACGGACATGAGGCGCAGAGAGAGAGAGAGAGAGAGAGAGAGAGAGAGAGAGAGAGAGAGAGAGAGAGAGAGAGAGAGAGAGAGAGAGAGAGAGAGCATCCGACTAAGTGCTTTCTCTCTCGCTCACACGTTTCCCCTAACCTCTACTCTCTCTCTCTCTCTCTCACACACACACACACACACCATGCAGCACCAGCCGAGCACATAATCAGCACATTCCAGGAAGCACAGACTTACTAATGACGCGCTGTACAAAGGAAACACTCAAAGAAACACGCTGAGGTAATTACAGAGAGAGAGAGAGAGAGAGAGAGAGAGAGAGAGAGAGAGAGAGAGAGAGAGAGAGAGAGAGAGAGAGAGAGAGAGACTCGTTAACTAACCACCACACAAACTAATACTCCTACAGCTCTTACTTGGTACTACTATTGCTGCTGTTCATACTACTACTACTACTACTACTACTACTACTACTACTACTACTACTACTTTTTTTCCTCCTATGTACCTACCACAAAAACTCTCATTCCTTTCTTCTATGACAACAACAACAACTAACTACCACTACTACTACAACTACTACTACCATCACTTCACTACTATTACTACTGCTGCTACTACAACCACCACCACCATCACCACCACCACCACCACCACCACCACTATTACTACTACTACTACTACTACTACTACTACTACAAGGGGACGTTTGGCAATAGCGCAAACCCACCATTGATCTTCCTTCATCAGTATAATGTGCAGGTGGCGGTGACGAACTGTTCCTCTTACACCTGACTGATTCCCATATTTTCCCGCTCATAAGACTTATACCCCATTTATTGGAAAATTATGCCGGGAAATTACCTTAAAGTTCTCTCTCTCTCTCTCTCTTGCTCTCCCTCCCCCTTTCTCTCTCTCTCGTAAAAATCTCTCAAGGTTCAAAACTAACAAATACAGTAAAGAGATAAGAGAGAGAGAGAGAAAAAAGAGTCAATCACATAAAAGTAGAAAAAAATAAACAAGAAATCTCAGAAATAAGAAAGAAAAGCGAGGCGTAAAGGGAACACGAGTGAAATAAAGCGAAAGAAAACAGGCCCGCAGAGTAAGATAAACAAAGGGTTAATTCGATAAATTCTAGAACGAAACGAAGAGAGGCAGTGAACGAAGCTTTAGTGTGTCGGGGAAGGCGCGAACACTGAGGAAAAACACGGAAAACTGCACAAATTGGCCGAGAGAGAGAGAGAGAGAGAGAGAGAGAGAGAGAGAGAGAGAGAGAGAGAGAGAGAGAGAGAGAGAGTCGTATATACCTACATACAAATATATAAAGAAGATAACCATACATACATACATACATACATGCATACATACATGAAGAGAGACCCATATAGGCAAAAAAGACAAACACATACATACATACATACATACATACATACATAATAAAAGGAAGAGAAACGTATGAAGTAAACCCAGAAAAGCAAACACACACACACACACACACACACACACACACACACACACACACACACACACACACACACACACGTACAAACATAAAATCTGTAAATACAATCAGTAAACACACATATACAGAGTGAGTGAGTGAGTCTTTTGACCATACGAGCATTACAAGAACATCAACATCAGAATCTAAATTGAAACAGTGAACCAAATCTCAATAAACAAGACTCACTAGAACAGCAATAAAAGAAACTTGCCTCAAAGAAGAGATAGTATAAAACGTTCCTAACCTTGAAACTACGATATTAGCAATGCACAAGACTAAAGGCACTATGTAAAATCTTTCTGAGCATCTATGAGCAAAAATGAGGGAACAAAGTAGATTACCTAATATTTAAGTAATGTGGTGATCAGAGGTGGCCGAACAACACTTAATAAATAAATGAACAAAGACAGACAAAATAACTCGAAATTAAAAGAAATAAAAGAACAACGTCACAATGAAAGGAAGAGGTAAAAGGAAAAGTTACAAAGACGAACTCAGAAAAAAAATATGACAAAAGAAAACGGAAAAAAAGGTCAAATGTCTCAGTTTAGTTTGTGATTAAGAAAGTAGGTCATAACACATATAAACATAAAAAGAAGAGGGAAAAAAATTAGATTACCCAATATTTAGCTAGTGTGATGATCAGAGATAATCACAGAACACTTGCTAAATGCTTCAGTATATTTCGTGATTAAGAAAGTACGTCATAACACTTTTAAGTAAGAAAAAACAAAAGAGCAGTTTTCCCAGTATCTATCCAGTTTGATGATCAGGATGGCCGAGAAGCACTTCACCCTTCAGTACTGGGACACATTTTGTCTATGATTAGATGGTTTTATTGACATCAGGAAAAGTTTATGAAGCTCAGAAGATTGATGGCCAGAGTCTTCACTATTCTAATCACTGCATGAGTTTCTGAAGCTGGATAAAGTCAGCAAATAGTAAACAGAATAAATATGGAAACACGTCATGGTACTATATGGATAAAAAAATGCAGCAGAATAGTTCGTGGATAAGGAAGTACGTCATAACATTGAAGTGGCTTACAATAAGGCATCTAATTGCTAACAGACATGAAGCCACAAGTCTCGCCTGCAGCAAGTCGCCAGTGGATCGCCGAGTCTAGACAGATATTTAATTGTTGGTGAATTAAGACCAATTATAAAATCATGCTCCCTTTAGTAACTCTCCTGACTCTGCCACAGCAACACAGCCACGTCTCTGTCTCTGCCACAATAACACAGCTTGCCTCTCTCTCTCTTCTTCAACACAGCATCGTCTCTATCTGTCTCTTTCCTTCCTTATCAACTTCTATATTCCTTCTCTCTATCCTTGGTAACACTTCGTCCTTCCTTTTCCTTTGTATGGTAACATTGTCCGTCTGCTTTCATCTCTCTTCTCCCTGGCCTGGCAACATTGCTTTTCCCTTCCCCCCCCGCCCTCTCCCTCCTCCCCTCTCTCTCTCTCTCTGCCTGACAACACTCCCAGCCTGCCTCTCTCCTTGTCAACACTTCCCTCCATTGTTACTCTCCCTCCATCCCTCTCTCTCCCTCTCTCTCTCTCTCTCTCTCTCTCTCTCTCTCTCTCTCTCTCTCTTCGATGAGGAAGTTTACAGTGATCAGTTTCACTTACTTAGGGAAACATGTTGATATTTTGAGCACGCACTCATCCGCTGGGAAATTGCCTAAGATGAGTGACAGCAGCAGCAGCAGCAGGAAGAGGAGGAGGAGGAGGAGGAGGAGGAGGAGGAGGAGGAGGAGGAGGAGGAGGAAGACAGAAAAGGGTTAAGCCTAAAGTAGAAAGGGTGTGATGTAAAAGGAAAATATTGGAAGAGGAGAAAGAGGAGGAGAAAGAGGAAGAGGAGGAGGAGGAGGAGGAGGAGGAGGAGGAGGAGGAGGAGGAGGAGGAGGAGGAGGAAGAGGAGGAGAGGGAAGATATAAGAGGAGAAAGATAGAATAGCGTTACGTTTAAAGGAGTAAAGATGAGATAGAGAACGACAAAACTGGAAGAGGAGGAAGAGGAGAAAGAAAGAAAAATATATAAAAAAAAAAAAAAAAAAAAAAAAAAAAAAAAAAAAAAAAGATAGAAAGAGACAGGTAAGTAAAGAGAAAGAGATAAAGGAAGAGGGAAACAGGGAGGGATGGAGGGAAAGGCGCCTGGAAACAGCAGAGTGAGTTTATTAACTGCTTTCCTCCCATGAGAGACTTGGAGGAAACTTTATCAGGTTCATCCGAGAAAAGAATGATTGGAACCTTAACTTCTAAGCGATGGAATTTTTGATGCAGGACACAGGGGTCCGATCAATATGGCGGAAATACCCGAAAAGAGGAGAAATAATGGCGTAAATAGGGGGGAAAATGGTAATAGATAAAGGGGAGATAGGAAAAAAGAAAATAATGACTGAAATTTTAAAAGAGGGGAAAAGAAAATGAAAAAAACTGAGACTAAATACTAAATCAATATATCAAGAGATGAAAGATAATGGAAATAATGACGTAAATAGGGAAGAAAATAGTAATAGATAGGAAGATAGGAAAAAGGAAGATAATGACATGAATAGAAAAAAAAGGAGAGAAGGAATCATGATACTAAAAAGAACAACACATCAAGACGAAAAAAAAGGGAAATAATGACGTATATAGGAAAAAAAGCAGTAATAGATAAAAAAGGGAGATAAGAAAAAAAGGAGATAATAACAGTGACAAAAAAAGATAAGAAAAGGAATGATATGAAATAAAAAAAAAAATCAATACATTAAAAAGACGAAACAAAAGGGAGATGATGACAAATAGGAGAAAAAATGGTATATAATAGATAAAGAGGAGATAGGGAAAAACGAGGATAATGACACATGAATACAAAAAGAAGAGAAGAGAAGGAAAGGAAAGGAAAAGGAATAATGGCGTAAATAGAGGAAAAATGGTAATAGATAAAGAGGAGATAGAAAAAAGAAGATAATGGCAGAGATAGAAGAAAAGAGAAAGAATAATATGAAACACTAAAGAATAAATCAATATATCAGAGACGAAAGAAAAAGGGAAATGATGAAATAAATATGAGAAAAATTGGATTAGATAAAAAGGAGATAAGAAAAAGGAGGATAATGACATAAATAAAAAAAAAGGGAAAAGAGAAGGAAAATAATTATGTGACGAAAAAATTAATTAATATATCAAAGAATAAGAAATAATAAGTTAAAACGAAAAAGCAACAAAAAAGGATAAATGAAAAAGGAAAAAAGAGATAGAAAATAGAAAAAAAGATAAATACACCAAAAACAATCAAATGAATAGGCGGAAGAAGAAGAAATGAATGGAAGGAAAAAAAAAGAAAAAGAAAAATGGAGAACTGGAGACACGCGAAGGAGAAAGTAAGATGAGAATGTAACGAAAAGAGAAGATGAAAGAGAAAAAAAAAACACTCACAAAAAATAAGGAAAAGGAAGAAGGGATGATGTAGAGAAGGATGTAGAGAAGAAAGCAACGAAAGAAACAGAGAGAAAAAGAGGAAGGAGGCAAGAGATGAAGAAATGAGAAACAGGACAGGTGTTAGTTAATTAATGGCAACAGCAGGTATAGAGAGGTAAGGTGAGAAGATCAAACGCCCTCCATCAGCCCCCTCTCTCTCTCTCTCTCTCTGGTGTTTACTAGCAAAGGCACCAAGACCAGAGGGATCAAAACGACCTCCCCCACAGTTAGTCTTCCTAATTAAGCGCTTCCTCCTCTAATCACGTGACCCAGCGTCCCTCAGGCTGGTTATTAGCGCCTAATTGACTTATCTGCGCCGTCAGTTGACCCCACGGATAATTGATAGCCAAGAAGCAAGATAGACGGTCTGACCCGGCTTAGACTGCAGAATCCCTCATTACTCACGATGCGGCTGCAATAATACTGTTGAACTCTATTAAAAAGATATTCAACTCTGTCATAAAAAGCATTCAACCCTATCATAAGGTATTTAGTGATATTATAAAGCACTTCACCTCATCATAGAACAATGAATCAAATTATTAAACGCTAAACCCCATTACGAAATTTTGAACCCCACTAAAGAACACCAAACAGCATAAAAAATAACTCGGTCTTATCATAAAGCATTCACTCCCACTACAAGGTACTCACTATCATTTCAAACCTTGCAATTCCTTTATGGGGACATTCAATCCTCTTATAAACCTCCGAATCCTATTGAAAGGCATTCAAGGCAATTATAAAGCATTGAACCCTCTCTGGTATTGATTCTCCCGATGCTTCCCACTCTGTCAGTGTTGCCTGAGTGACGATGTTATAAGGCACTGAACCCTATTACTGATACTCCCTGATCCTTTTCAAGTCACGATCGATTTGAAAGGTGAAAGTGATAAGGGATAAAAGTGGAGGAAAAATAAGGAATAGAGGAAAACAAACTCGATGAAAGTGAAGCAATAAAACACCAAGGGAAACTGAAGCAGAAGGAGGAGGAGGAGGAGGAGGAGGAGGAGGAGGAGGAGGAGGAGGAGGAGGAGGCCTTTATCCGCCAGGTCTCGGAGACAACACGCGGCCAATTAAACGAGTGAGCGAAGTAATGAGTTCACGACCTCTCTCTCTCTCTCTCTCTCTCTCTCTCTCTCTGCTAGTATGCTTTGAAAATAGAGAAAATTGATGATAGGAGTAAATACCAAAGTGGAAATGGTAAATAATTGAAGCTCTCTATTATTTTACTATTTTTAAGGAGAGAGAGAGAGAGAGAGAGAGAGAGAGAGAGAGAGAGAGAGAGAGAGAGAGAGAGAGAGAGAGAGAGAGAATAAAGAAAAATTACTATAGACATCATAAATCAAAGCACATCACTATAAATCAGGACACAGATAGAGCGGAAAACTGAGAGAGAGAGAGAGAGAGAGAGAGAGAGAGAGAGAGAGAGAGAGAGAGAGAGAGAGAGAGAGAGAGAGAGAGAGAGAGAGAGAATCTACACTAGTCATCTTTCTCACTACCTCTCTCCCTTCCTCCTCCTCCTCCTCATTTACATACTTATTAAGGACTTTTAAACTCGTATGAGCAGGAACAAGAGCCACTAACTTCACCTTGGCGCATATTCAACTTCTGTATCTCATTTGCTTAAGTTAAAGAAAAGGGAAGGAGAGAAAAAAATATTAATACAAGATACGTTCGTGTTGTGATGCTCAAGTTTTGCGGGTAGAATTCTTCATGGCGATCTGTTTCTACACGTTTCTTTCTCTCTCTCTCTCTCTCTCTCTCTCTCTCTCTCTCTCTCTCTCTCTCTGATCCAATTAGCTTCCATTCACGTCATCTCTCACTTTCTCTACCCACTAACCATCCAGATCTCTCTCTCTCTCTCTCTCTCTCTCTCTCTCTCTCTGTCAAGTGACTAAGGTTGATTTTCCAGGCATAATTTAGTACCGCATCTTCCTTCTTGTAATCTGAAGTAAGGAAGGGAGAAAGGAAGAAAAGAAGGAAGAAATAAACCCTTACTTTTCTCCTCTTCCTTCTCTCCTCTCTCCTCTCCCTTCGCAATCTTCCTCCAACTTTTTAATTGGTTTGATTTTAGCCTTATGGATTCATTCTTAGCATACAAGCTCCTTTTTTTCCTTCAAGTTGGCATTCTTTGGCCAAACGAGGGATAGGGAAGAGAAGAGGAGGAGGAAAGGAAAAGGGTAAGAACAAAGGAATAAGGGAAAGATGGTTTAAAGAACAAACATTTAAGCTTCTGCTGGAAAATTTGTGCTTTTCCTTTTTTTTTTTTTTGTCTCCACCTTTTTTTCATCTTTCGTCTCCCCTTGTGTGTCTTTCTCCCTTTCACTTATTTTTCTCTTGCTCTTCGTTCTTTTTCCTTTTATTCTTCTTTCTCTGTCTTGTCTTTCACCATTTTCTCTTCACTCCGCGTGCGTTCCTCAACCTTTTCTTCTCACATTTTTCTTCACGTCTTTTACTGTTATTATCTATGTATCTTTCCCTTCCATTTTTTCCAACTTCTTTCACTTCCTACTTCCTGCTTCGTTAGGTTATGTTACATTAGGTTAACTTCCCTGTTTTTATTCTTATTTCTGTATCTTTCTCTTTTTTTTCTCTCCAGTTCCTACTTCTTGCTTCGTTATTCCACCTTGCTCCACTTGCTCTTTCTAGTTCCAGTTATTCCACACTCCTTCCTTGACTTTCCTCTCCAGTTCCTTCAGAGTCCTAACATTTTGCGTCCCTCCCTTCACTTCCTTCACTGAGGTTGAAAGTAAACAGCCAAACAACGACGATGAAATAAACCAAGAAAAAACCTTAGAAAAAGATCAACAACTGAAAAAAATACACATATAAGAAAACACTTGGCAAAAAAAAAAAGAACAGGTAAATTCTCACTAATTAACAACTAAACGCATGGGTTCACTTTCAAAGCCAAAAGGAATATGAATTAAAATCTACAGGTAAAAGAAAAGAAAAAACTATTGAATTAACGACGAGAATTAAAAAAAAAAAAAAAAAAAAAAAAAAAAACAGGTAAAGGGAGTAAGGAAGTGTTAGAAGCACCGACAGTCATTAGAACTTCAAGCTAACAAGAGGAAGACACACAGGTAAAGACTGAAGGATAAGAAAAAAATGAAAATATGACAAAAAAAGTGGAAATTGACGAAGAGAAATGAAACACTGCTTTGAGTTTGGATTTCCGGTTGTCTCGAGGCCCGAAGAGAAACCTCCTGGAAAAGCAAGTCATGAATGTCTGGAAAGATCACAAGTCGAGAGAGCGAGAACGAGAGCGAGAACGAGAGCGAGAGAGAGAGAGAGAGAGAGAGAGAGAGAGAGAGAGAGAGAGAGAGAGAGAGAGAAAGAGATTAAACCTTTTCTATCTTTCCACACAACAACACATTTGGTATACAACGATGAGCAAACTGAAGGAAACTGAAAACAGGATGTGACGAAGACGGAAGAGAAATTTGATGGACAGAAAGAAAATGTAAAGAAAAATGTTAGATAAAACCGAATAACAGAGCATAAGAATTGGTAAAAAAAAAAAAAAAAAAAGGAAATACGAAGATGAAGACGAGATAAATCATAAAAAAAAAATTGGGAAAGAAGGAAAATAAGGAGATAAAAGTATAATAAAAAAACATTAAACAGAAAGAAAACGAAAAAGGAAAATAGAGATAAAAAAAAAATAGAAAGAGGAAACGACAACTAAGAAAAACAAGGAAAACAGAAAACAGTAAGAAATGAAACCAAAAGAAATGGAAAAAGGGGACAAAAGATAAAGATAAGAAAAAATAAGATAATACAGCGTAACTAAATATAAGAACTGAAAAAATAAAGACGGAATAAAAAAGGAAAAACTAGAAGTGCAAAAGCAAGACAAAGATATAAAACAGAGTAAAGGAGAACAGAAAAAAATGGGAAAATGAAGATACAAGATAAAGAGAGAAAAAGAAAGAAAGACACGAGAAGGAGAAAAGGAAGATAGGAAGATGTGTGAAGCTAAATCTGTAAATAAGAAGAGAAACAAAGAGACAAAACAGAATAAGAAAAAAAATGATGGAGATACAAGATAAGTAAGAGAGAGAGAGAAAAAAAAAATATGAAGACGCAACAAAGAAGAGAAGAGGAAGATAAGGAGATGCATGAAGATAAAGATTTGTGAAGATAAATACATAGAGAAGAAGAGAAACAGAAACAAAAACTAGAGAAAAAAAATCAAGGAGATGCAAGATGAATTAAAGATAAGAAAGAAAAAATGAAGACGCAACAAAGAGGAGAAGAGGAAGATAAGGAGATGCATGAAGATAAAGATTTGTGAAGATAAAATACGTAGAGAGGAAGAAAAATAAAGAGACAAAACAGAATAAGAAAGAAAAATCAAGGAGAAACAAGATAAGTAAGAAAGAAAGAAAGAAAAAATGAAGACGGAACAAGGAAGAGGAGAGGAAGATAGGGAGATACGTGAAGATAAATCCGTAGATGTTGACGCGAGGGGTTGGAGAAACATTTCCCTTGTATTTTTATTGGAAGGTAAACTCGCTCCTGGATTCCGCGTTCCAGGTTTCCAGTATTTTGGAAGCGTGTTTTCTTGGGTCCTTCTGGTTCTGTCCGGCGATCGCTGTTCATGCTTCTTAAAATGCGAAAAATATGTTACGTTTTTCCATGCATTGCCCGTTTGCTTGTGTCCTCCTCCTCCTCCTCCTCCTCTTTCTCCTTCTCGTCGTCTTCCTCCTCCTCCTCCTCCTCCTCCTCCTCCTCCTCCTCCTCCTCCCTCTTCCTCTTCCTCTTCCTCTTCTTCCTCCTCCTCCTCCTCCTCGTCATCCTCCTATTCATCCTTCTCTTTCTCTTCTTTTCCTTGTGATTTGTATTATGCAGATACACAGAAGGTGGTGAGTGAGGTTGGGTAATGGAAGAACGAATGGAAGAAAGGAATATGGAAAGAATGACATAAAAGGAAAGGCAAGAATGATGTAGAGTGATATGAAATGAAGATACAAAGATAGAAGAAGAGGAATAATGATAATAATGATGATGATGATGATGATGATGATAACAATAATAGTGATAATAATGAGACGACGGTTGATGGTCTTTGTGGCCTTTGAAAATATTCATTGTGAGAGGAAATTTTTTGTAAAGGTGTATTTTTATGGTTCTAGTGACAGGTTAATGAGGTTTTTACATAATCAACAAAGAAAACAGTCTCAAGAAGACATTATACATCTCGGTGGCCTCTGAGAGTAGTCGTGGTGATAGAGTAAGTTGTTTTTATATGTGTTGTTCATGGTTCTACTGAGAGACTAACAAGATTTCTACGTTACTAACAGGGGAAATTCTTGAGAACCTGGTTACTCATCTCAGTGGCCTTTGAAAATAGTCGTGAAGAGAGGCAAAATTGTTTTAAAAGGTGTTTTTCTATGGTTTTAGTGACAAGTTTAGAGGATTTCTACATTATTAACAAGGGAAATACAGCAAATCATCTCTTTTATCTCTTGTTTTTCTATGGTTTTAGTGACAAGTTTAGAGGATTTCTACATTATTAACAAGGGAAATACGGCAAATCATCTCTTTTATCTCTGAAAATAGTCGTGGTGAGAAGGGAAATTGTTTTAAATGTGTTTTTTATGGTTTTAGTGACAAGTTAAGAGGATTTCTACATTATTAACAAGGGAAACACGGCAAATCATCTCTGTGGTCTCGAAAAATAATCTTAGTGAAAGAGCAAAGGATCTCAAAATACCGGTAAACATTCAATGCAGGACAAGTCGGAACAAAAACTAATCTGGAAAAATAATGATCAGCAGGTAAGAGAAGAGGAGCAGCCGAGCGTCTCTCAGGTGTGTGGGCTAATTATTCACATCTGGAGACTCAACACCTGAGGGAAGGAACAGATGAATAATATGGGGTCGTGTACCTACCTTTCCCCCCTTTCTCCTCCTACTCACGCCTCTCTGTTCTTGTCTTGGTGTTTTTTGTTCTTTTTTGTGATTATTTGTGTTCGTGTGTCTTTGTCATTTTCTTCCTCCTTTATGTTGCTTTTAATTTGTTTTATTTTTCGTATGTGATTCCTTTACTTTTGTTTCATTCCCTCTCTCTCTTTTTTTTTTTTTCACTTTTCTACTATTCGGTATTCAGTAAAGTAAAGGCAGAAAGAAAGCTATCCATTATGAAAGTGACGATTGTAATTTTGAAAGAGCTTTTTGAATCGCAATATTTATTCTATCTTTTTTCCGCAGGTCAGGACTTTAACTGCGCCTCGCTTTTTCTCTGAGTGTGTTAAAAATGGCAGAAAAGTAAGGGAACAATGCATGGTGTAACTTGTGAGTGAAAGAATGACTCGTAATGGTAGTTCTTCATTCCAGAAACGATGAAAACGGTAATCAATTCACTTATTCCTGGCAGTTAAACAATACAAAATACGGAAAAAATAGATGGAGTAATCTGAGAGAATAAACTAGAAAAAATTGTTAATCATACAGGTGATAGAAAAATAGTAACAAACGTAATGACTTTCAGAGCTTCACAAATAACGCGACAGGAAATCATAACAGACAAACAAAACAAAGAACAACTGAAGAAAGAACATTAAACGAAAAAAAAAATAAAACCTGAAGCAAGAAGCACACCATGACTTAAGCTTCAGTAGAACAGCACGTGCAATGAAGCCAGTCAGTGATGCGAGGACAGAGTGGCTGTTCCTCTTTAATAGACAAACAAAATAAAGAAAACTGAAGTAAACGCTTAATGAAAAGGAGAAACCCATGTAACTAAACCACGTGACATAAGCTTCAGCAGAAAAACACGTGCAATGAAGCCAGCCAGTGTTGGGAGGGGTGAGTGGCTGTTTCTATAATAAACAAACAAAATAAAAAAAACAACAACTACAGAAAACACACACAAGAAAAGAAGCACACCATGACTTAAGCTTCAACAGAACAACACGTGCAATGAAGCCAGTCAGTGTTGGGAGGGGTGAGCGGCTGTTCCTCTTTACTCGACGGACAGCGGCACGCACGGACAGCGGACAGAATCAGTATGCGGCTCCCGGGACGCTGCAGGACTTAAAAATTGGATCTTCATACGCTGACAGCCGGTTGCCCGCTAGCCGTGTCGTGACGGACGCTACATCCTGGCGACAACAAATTCAATGATTGGATTTTGAAACTTTGTTATGTTGGCGCACCTTGCGATCGTCACGGGAAATACAAAAGAGCCGCCTGTCCTTCTTTCCTCATCTAATGTCTCTCTCTCTCTCTCTCTCTCTCTCTCTCTCTCTCTATTTTTTATAGTTCATAGTATTCATAATTCCAATTTTTCCTACTTTTTTTTCTAATTACTATTTTAATAGATGGATTACAGCGAATCATCTCTCTCTCTCTCTCTCTCTCTCTCTCTCTCTCTCTCTCCATTTCTTATATTTTTCTCCTTCATAATATTCATAATTCCATTTTTTTCCTTTTTTTATTCTACTATATCAAAAGATGGAAGTTTACAGTGAATTACTCTCTCTCTCTCTCTCTCTCTCTCTCTCTCTCTCTTTCTCCTTCATAAAATTCATAATTCAAATTTTTCTTACTTTTTTTTCTAATTACAATGTTAGAAGATGGAAGTTTACAGTGAATTATTGTCTATTATCTCTCTCTCTCTCTCTCTCTCTCTCTCTCTCTCTCTCTCTCTCTCTCTCTCTCTCTTATACGAATGCTTCCCACACAATTAGTTACATACAGATTTAAATTTGCTGATAAGAAAAAGGCAAGGAAAATAATCTTGATTTGCCTTCAAAACCACAAAATTCATGTCGTCTCGCACTCAACACTATCATCACAGTCATCACTATTTTAACACTAATTTAACACATACACACACCCAAACTGCAACTTCTTCAGAACTTCACAACAAAAAGAAAAACAATCATCACCATTAATTCATCACTAATTCATCAATCTCAAAATATAAATACACCTTAACTTCAACTTCCTCATCAAAACTTCATAGAAAAAATAAACAGAAAAATACTTATTAATACAGAAGAGATTTTTTTTCTACCATTTTTTTTCTTTTCCAGGTAATATTTTTCCTCTTTTTCAGTAAAACGGAAGAGAGATTTTTTATTACCATTTTCCCTTCTTCCAGGTAATACTTTTTTTCCTTCATTTTCCTTCCTCTTTTCATGGTTAATTCTTCTTAATATCAAGGCATTCCCTGAGGTCATTCTTCCTCTCGTTATGTTATTATGTGGTTATTCTCCCTCCTAATTAGGTTATCTTACTTTTCCTCCTCTCCTCTCCCTCATTCTTCTCCCTTCATACGTATTAGCTTGGTTTTCTATACACGTCTCTCTCTCTCTCTCTCTCTCTCTTACCTCTTCTCACTCTTCTATTTCCATTTATTTTCTCTCCATTCTCCTATTTTTTATATCTTTTATTCCCTGTCATTCTTTCACCATTCCCACAATTATCAATTTTCTCACACACGTGTCACTTCTTTTTCCTTCTCCTTCATTTTCTTTTTAGTCTTCATGTAATAACAGTTTTCAATCGCAAATGCCTTTTCTCTTTTCTTTTCTTTTCTCTTTTTTCTTGTCCTTCATTATCTTTTTCTTCTATATTCTTTTCTACACGTTTTTAGTTTTCTTTTATACAACACTGTATTTCTTCTTCCTCTTCCTCCTCCTCCTCCTCCTCCTCCTTTCTCCTTCTTCTTCCTTCCTCTCTTCTTTTCTTCCTCCTCCTGAACCTTATCAACTTTTTTTTTCTGCATTACGTTTTCTAATAATTTTTAATCAAAGTAGTGAAATAATTTGTGGACTCAAAATGTTTAATAAAAGAAAATATAAAAACAAATAAAATATGCTTCAAAAGTAGAAAAAAAAAACTTTACTCTCGACAATTTAGTTTTTTTCTCTGATTTTCCTTTTTTTTCTGTTATGATCTCTCGCACCTGTCCGTCACATCTGCGAACCTCACACCTGTCTTCCTTTTTTCTCCTTTTTCCTTTTGACTTTTTTTTCCTCGCTTCATATTTTCCCCCGTATCTGTTTCCATTCATCTTTTTTCCCCTTGATATCTGAATGGCTTCATTATTTTTTCCTTTCTTTTGTTGTGAATTTTTGTCCCATTGTTGAATGAATACTCGGTAACTCTCTTTTATCTTCTTCTCTCTTTTTTATTCTCTTTTTCTTTCGTTTCCTTTGTTTACTTGCTTCGTTTCTTTTCATGTTTTTTTTTTCTATTGTTTCTCTCTCAGATTGACTGGATGTGGATTTTTAAGCTACCTTCTTTTTTTGTTCTTCCTCTCTCTCTCTCTCTCTCTCTCTCTCTCTCTCTCTCTCTCTCTCTCTCTCTCTCTTCTTCTTCTTCTTCCCACTTCTACTTCTTCTTCCTCTTCCTTCTTCTTCCCACTTCAATACTCTCGTTTCTTCCTCGTTCTGTCATCCCTCTCTCTCTCTCTCTCTCTCTCTCTCTCTCTCTCTCTCTATCCTTAGTATAGCAGAGTCTTCCTTCTCTCCCTTTCTATTATTTTTTCTCCTTTCTAAAACTAATTTACAAACTCATTAAGGTGGTGTTTCCCTCCCTCTCTCTCTCTCTCTCTCTCTCTCTCTCTCAATCTTGTTTCTTTTCATGTGTTGCTGAATCGAAATTTACATCACGTTCAGCATTAGTGTACGTACATATTCCACTTGCAAGAAATAATCGTTCATCACAAGGAATCCGATGCTACGATAAGGGTTCCGATCCTATTCCAAGCAGTGTTTGATCCTATTCTTGTGTCTCAATGGTTGGTTGTGTTTATGTATCCCGAGAAGGAGAGAGAGAGAGAGAGAGAGAGAGAGAGAGAGAGAGAGAGAGAGAGAGAGAGAGAGAGAGAGAGAGAGAGAGAGAGAGAGAGAGAGAGAGAGAGAGAGAGTGAGTGAGTGAGTGAGTGCTGTTCTTCTATTTTTCCTTTTCTTTTATACATGAATTACAAGAAAGTCTCTCTCTCTCTCTCTCTCTCTCTCTCTCTCTCTCATGCTGGCTTTCTCAAATCTTGTAATAAATTTTCAACTGGAGCTTCGAATCACAGTTGTAACCAGAAAACTTGAGATGCCGCCCAGAAAACACGTAGGGCGTATGAAGGCGACAAGACGCGAATGAATAAGCAAGTAATAGATTGGAAAGCACAGGAGGAGGTCAGAAAGCAGGAGAAGGGACAGGAACGGGAGGGAACAAGAAGTGGTGGTGATAGTGGTAGTGGTGGTGTTAGTGTTAGTGTTAGTGTTTAGTGTTAGTGTTAGTGTTTAGTGTTAGTGTTTAATGTTAGTGTTTAATGTTAGTGTTTAGTGTTAGTGTTTAGTGTTTAGTGTTAGTGTTTAGTGTTAGTGTTTAGTGTTAGTGTTTAGTGTTAGTGTTTAGTGTTAGTGTTAGTGTTTAGTGTGAGTGTTAGTGTTTAGTGTTAGTGTTAGTGTTTAGTGTTAGTGTTTAGTGTTAGTGTTAGTGTTAGTGTTTAGTGTTTAGTGTTACTGTAAGTGTTAGTGTTAGTGTTTTGTGTTTAGTGTTTAGTGTTAGTGTTTAGTGTTAGTGTTTAGTGTTTAGTGTTAGTGTTTAGTGTTAGTGTAAGTGTTAGTGTTAGTGTTAGTGTTTAGTGTTTAGTGTTAGTGTTAAGTGTTAGTGTTTAGCGTTAGTGTTTAGTGTTGGTGGTGGTTGTGGTTGTGGTGGTGGTGGTGGTGGGGATAATGGTGGAGGAGGAGAAAGAAGACAGAAACGAAGAAGAATCACGATAAGACCAACTGAATAAAAAATAAATGAACAAGAAAGTAACAGAAAACAAAAAAACAGCCTGGGAACAACAAGTGGTGGTGGTGGTGGTGGTGGTGGTGGAGGAGAAAGAAGCCAAAACGAAGATGAATCACGATAAGACTCAAACTGAATAAAAGAGAGAAAGAAATGAATAAAAGAAATAACAGAAAACGAAAGAACAGGGAACGAGAAGTGGTGGTGGTGGTGGTGGTGGTGGTGAAGAGAAGGAGGAGGAGAAAGAAAAAAAATCGAAGAAGAATCACTGAATAAGAAAAGAAAGAAATGAATAAGAAAACAACAATATCAAAATTACCTTTTTTTCCACCAAAAGGGAACTAAGAAAACAAACCAAAACAGAACAAACAAGCGAAAAACACCTGTTGCGGTAAGTCTCTCTCTCTCTCTCTCTCTCTCTCATAAACGCACGAATACAAAGGTTTCAATTACTTCCCTTGATTCATTCTATAGAAAAAAAAGTATAGATACAAAGAAACCGACTCGTCTGTAATCAAACACGTTCATATTGTCTATTGTTTCCCGCAGACAAATGAGCATCGCATCGGGAAAGTGATATAGGGTTGGATCCTTTTTATTATTACCGAACCAGAGAGAGAGAGAGAGAGAGAGAGAGAGAGAGAGAGAGAGAGAGAGAGAGAGAGAGAGTTTTGACAATGTAAAATGAAAACAAGATAGACGAGGATAAGGAGGAGGACGAAGACGAAGTGCAGGAGGAGGAGGAGGAGGAGGAGGAGGAGGAGGAGGAGGAGGAGGAGGAGGAGGAGGGGGAGGAGGAGGAGGAGGAGGAGGCATCGATCACTTGTGCTCCTCATTCGTCGGAAATATTTATCTCGGCTCCTTTCCTCCTTAGACGCCATTTTCCTCTCCTCCTCCTCCTCCTCCTCCTCCTCCTCCTCCTCCTTTCTTGTCTCGTTTGCTTTCAAGAGAGAGAGAGAGAGAGAGAGAGAGAGAGAGAGAGAGAGAGAGAGAGAGAGAGAGAGAGAGAGAGAGAGAGAGAGAGAGAGAGAGAGAGAGAGAGGTGGTGGTAGTAGAGAGTAGTAGTAGTAGTAGTAGTAGTAGTGGTGGTGGTGGTAGTAGTAGTAGTAGTAGTAGTAGTAGGTGGTGGTGGTAGTAGTAGTAGTAGTAGTGGTAGTAGTAGTAGTAGTAGTAGTAGTAGTAGTAGTAGTAGTAGTGGTGGTGGTAGTAGTAGTAGTAGTGGTGGTGGTAGTAGTAGTAGTAGTAGTAGTAGTAGTAGTAGTAGTAGTAGTAGTAGTAGTAGTAGTAGAAGCGGTACTAACACACACACACAAAAAAAAACGGTATTGACAATTATAACAATGACAACGACATCAACAACAGTAAAAACAACAACAACAACAACATCGCTGACTATCATAAAACACCATCCCCATCACCACCACCACCACCACAACAACAACAACAACAACAACAACAACACCTCTAACAGCACCTAAGTATCCATTACAATATTTACACCTGTACACTCACTCAGCATGGCGCCTCTTCATTACTTTAATTGCAACTAATTAACATGATCACTGCAATTAATGGAGGGGATATAAATTTTCCCCTCTTGCATAACATTCTTCGCTCAACATACTTAGAATACTTAATTTCCTCCCCCCTTTCACTCGCTCAAATAAATAGTTTTCTCTTTTTTTTGGCTAATACAAAGGTATATTTTTAGTGCAATTTATGTTTATATCAACGCAGTTTTATCTTGTTTTGTTCAGATTTGACTTATTTTTTCATCACTCGTTCAGGTGTATAAATTTTTTTGTTATTGGTTACTAAGATTTATTTCAGGTAATTTATGTTTATGAGTGCAATGCTGTTTTTTTATTTTTTTATCATCTATGCATTTCGTGTGTTCTCTCAGTGTCACCTTACTGCCATCATTCCTTTTCCAGCAGGTAGAATAATAGCTTATCCTTTTGAATATAATGTTATCTTTTTGTTGTTCATTATTTATTTTATATCAGTGTAATTTTATCTTCTTTTGTTCAGATTTGACTTATTTTTTCATCACTCGTTCAGGTGTACAAACTTTTTTGTTTTTAGGTACTAAGGTTTATTTCAGGTAATTTATGTTTGAGTGCAATGTTGTTTTTCGTTTATCATTTATGCATTTCCTCTGTTCTCTCAATATCACCCAATTTTCATCATTTTCCAACAGGTAGGATAATATCTCAGTAATTTTTATACATTTTGATATGTTGTTATCTTTTTGAGGTTCATTAATTATTTTCTCAACTCAATAATCATCTTACTTTCTTTCTAACTGGTACGAAAGTCTATATTCACTTTCAATTTCTATATACCAATTTGTTTTGTCATTAACATCTCATCTATCTTCCCAAACTCATTACATCATTATCTTACTTTCTTTTCCAGCAGGTGTGAAAGTATAGTTTTATAGTAATCTGTATCTTATCTTCATATAACGTTACCTTATTTCCTTAATTATTCATTGTAAAATTTCTTATACCATCCCCTCAGTAAAACATGAAAATATATGAAATGAACGAATAAGTTAATAAATCAATCAATAACTCAATGGAAAAAGTGAAAGGCAGAGAAATAAGGAAATGGAAAAGAGAGAAGAGGCAGGGGAGGGAAGTACTAAAGAAGAAATATGTACGGGAAGAGGAGAGACAGAGACGGAGAAAGGAAGAGAAATAGAGCAGGAAGGGAGAGTGAAAAAGAGGCATAGAGGGTGACAAAGTGAGACTGAAGCAAGGAAGAATAAGGTAGGGTAGGGAGAGGGTGGCATGAGGTACAGTAAACTAAGATAAAATTAGGGTTAGGTTAAGTTAGGATAAGTTAGGATAGGTTAGAATAGGTTAAGGTTAGGTTAGGTTAGGTTAGGATAAAGTTACGTTAGATTAAGTTAGAGTAAGATAGGATAGTTAAAGTTGTGAAATTTGATTAGATAAGATAAAGTTACGTTAGAAAAGGGTAGGTAAAGTTAGAATAAGGAAGTTTAAGTTAAATAGTCATGCTTAGAAAGGATAATCAAAGTTACGTTAAGTAGAGTTAAGATTAGAAGCTTAAGTAATTAGTTTAAGATAAGTTACGTTAGAGTAGAAGGGTATAGGTAAAGTTAGACTGAGATAAGTTAGGTAAAGTTAAGGTTAAGTTAGCTAAAGTTAGATTGAAATAGTTTAGATAAAATTAAGTTAGGTTAAGAGTGAATTTTCAAGGCTAATTCTCGGACCTGCAGGGGAACTAACAACAAAGTGGGCGTTTTTTCGTATTATGTTGCTCTTGGCCAGCTTTCCCCTCTCCCAATAAATCAATAGGTTAGGTTAGGTTAGGTAAGGTTGGCTTAGGACAGGTTTAGTTAGGTTGAGTAAGGTTAGGTTGGGTTAGATTAGGTAGGGTTAGGTTGAGTAAGGTTAGGTAGGGCAGCGTAAGGGAGGAAACAGCGGGGCAATCTCAGCAGGCAGATTTCACCCTCCATAAAGGCTGACAGATGAGACTCAGTTCCGGACACGATGACTCCCCCCGCCCCTGCTTCCTGATGGAGGCGTTCCGTCATAGAGGCTCGGGGAGTGGCAGAGGGAAGGGAGGGAGGAGGTAAGGGAAGGAAGGAGTAAAGGAGAGAGAATAGGATAACAAGTGGCCAGTAGTTAGTTTCAGTCTCTCTCTCTCTCTCTCTCTCTCTCTCTCTCTCTCATCTATAAAACATCAAGATTTAGAAAAGTTGGAGATAAAGAAGAGAAAGAAAATTAAATAAAAAAAGAGGAACACGAAGGGAATAACACACACACACACACACACACACACACACACACACACACACACTGAA
This sequence comes from Portunus trituberculatus, assembly GCF_017591435.1. Classification (NCBI taxonomy): domain Eukaryota; kingdom Metazoa; phylum Arthropoda; class Malacostraca; order Decapoda; family Portunidae; genus Portunus; species Portunus trituberculatus. The sequence continues at coordinate 4,261,971 of NC_059283.1, read as the reverse complement.
CCAGGATGGAATAAGGGAAAGAGAGGCTGGGAGAGGGTATGGGAGAGTTGGGGAGGGTCTGGTGGAGGGGACAGGAGGGGAGGAATGCGCAAAATAGTTTAGGGAGAAGCAGCCGCCCCAGCTGACCCCGCCCACGTCCAACGGCAGCGTAAACAAAGATAAAAGCTTAAATAAAAGATAAAAAGAACAGCTCCACCTACCTGGTTAGCGTGTCAGGGCGGGACAGGTGAGAAGGTAATTGACAGAATGTGTGACAGTGGCTCAGGTAACAGTCGGATGTCGGTCAGTATTGTCTGTGTGTGCGTGTGTATGTAGGAAGCGGTAGATAGAGAGAATGGGATACAGAAAATTGGATGTAAAGAAAACGGCTTTAGTGGTGGTGGTGGTAGCAGTAGTTAGAGGGAATGGGATGAAGAAAATGGGACGGGAATTGGGTTATAAAGAAAATGGGGTTAAGAAAATGAGATGAAAAGTAAACGAGAGATGTAAATATACTTATACAAAATTTCCTTCCTTCTTTCTTATATTCCTTTCCTATATGAAAAAAAAATCAAGAACATCATCAGGATTATTCACAGGAGGAAGATTAACAAGAGGTTCAGGAGGAGGAGGAGGAGGAGGAGGAGGAGGAGGAGGAGGAGGAGGAGGAGGAGGAGGAGGGTAACCAAGAGAGAGGATGACTTTAGAGAGGGAGGTAATTGTGAAGTAAAGCCCTCTTAACTCTTCCTAAGATGGTGTGTTCTCTTTGGGGGGAAGGGGGAGAGGAAATTGTTCTGAGATTAGGCCCTCTCTCTCTCTCTCTCTCTCTCTCTCTCTCTCTCTCTCTCTCTCTCTCTCTCTCTCTCTCTCTCTCTCTCTCTCTCTCTCTCTCTCTCTCTCTCTCTCTCTGAGAGAGTTAGGAAAATCGAGAGAGAGGAAAATCGAGAGAGAGAGAGAGAGAGAGAGAGAGAGAGAGAGAGAGAGAGAGAGAGAGAGAGAGAGAGAGAGAGAGAGAGAGAGAGAGAGAGAGAGACGAAGCATGGAATTGAAAATGTGAGTCAGAATGAGTGAGCGAGCAAGTGAATGAGGAAATAAAAGAAAAGAAGAAAGAAAAGAACCACACACACACACACACACACACACACACACACACACACACACACACGAAAAATAACAAGGAAAGCAGGAGTAAGAAAAACGATTTAAAAAGTGAGCGAGTGAACGAGTGAGCGAGTGAGAGAGTGAGGGAGTGAGTTGGAGGGAATGAGGAGATAAACACGAAGACCTTAGGAAATCATTATCTCCTCCTCCTCCTCCTCCTCCGCCTTCAGAAGTGAGAAATAGAAGGATTGAGAAGTCGCCCACAATCTCTTTCGACTTCCCAGGAGAGAGAGAGAGAGAGAGAGAGAGAGAGAGAGAGAGAGAGAGAGAGTTTTCATACCATCCTCAGTCTAGCCAAACATTTCCACTTCTTTCATCCGAAGTTATATTTTTCTCCATTCCAGTCTGATTCCAATTAAATTCCGCCCCATTCCAGGACATTCCAGTAATATTTTAGCTATCCAAGGCCTACAGTCTTACTATAGGACAAACCACACATTTTTCAGTCCAAGTCAGCCTAAATGAAGCCCAGAAAAGCCTGCCAGTCTGTCTGTGTGAAGGTCTGAGTAAGAATGCCTGTCGTCTGTCTGTTTCTAGTAAAGTCTGTTTATATTTCAGTTACCTTTACCTGTCTGTCTATTAGAAAAAAAACCGTCTAGCTGTCTACCTTGAATTGAATCTAAGAAAGAACTCGTTTAGTAGTCTACCTTGAATGAAAACTTAAAAATAATGTTTGGCTGTCTACCTTGATCGATACCTTGAAAAACCTGTCTAGCTGTCTAAGTTGAATGAAATCTTGAAAATAATGTTTAGCTGTCTAATTTGAATTGAATCTAAGAAAGAACTCGTCTAACTGTCTACCTTGAATGGAAACTATAAAATAATGTTTCGCTGTCTACCTTGAATGAAATCTTTAAAAAGCCTCGTCTACCTGTCTAGCTTGAATGAAATAAAAAAAATCTCGTCTACTTGTCTACCTTGAAAGATATCTTAAAAAAAAACTCATCTAGCTGTCTACCTTGAATGAGATGTGTCTATTTCCAGTTAAGCCAATCTGTCTAAGAGAAAACCCCACTTGTATCTGCTTTTCCTGGTAAAGTTTGTCTATCTGTCTATCTGTTTCTTTGTCCATCTGTAGAAACATTGTCTGTGCGTGTTTCCAGTAAAGACTGTCTGTTTAATTGCCAATTTTTGTCTGTTTATGCGTAACATCTCAATTTACTGAAGAAAAACAGACTTTATATCCATTTCCAGTAATCCTGTCCGTCTGCCTGCACAATAACACTCACAAAAGCATAGGCAAAGTGAGGCAAAGTGAATCATAGTCCCAAGTAATCATAAATAAGGCTTTGTTTACTCATGATTATAATCTGTAAAGGATCAAAGAATTCTTTTCTCATAAACAGAACAATAAAATGCAGACGTGACGCAACTCAGGTAGAAAGAAACGTGAATTAGTGTTTTGAAAAAGGGATGACTGTTATTGTGAGCGGGTTTTCTCTCTCTCTCTCTCTCTCTCTCTCTCTCTCTCTCTCTCTCTCTCTCTCTCTCGTGTGTTTCACTGTTTGATCTGCTGCAGTCTCTGACGAGACAGCCGGACGTTACCCTACGGAACGAGCTCAGAGCTCATTATTTCCGATCTTGGGATAGGCCTGAGACCAGGCACACACCACACACCGGGACAACAAGGTCACAACTCCTCGATTTACATCCCGTACCTACTCACTGGTAGGTGAACAGGGGCTACACGTGAAAGGAGACACACCCAAATATCTCCACCCGGCCGGGGAATCGAACCCCGGTCCTCTGGCTTGTGAAGCCAGGGCTCTAACCACTGAGCTACCGTGTGTGTGTGTGTGTGTGTGTGTGTGTGTGTGTGTGTGTGTGTGTGTGTGTATGTGTGTGTGTGTGTGTGTCTGTGTGTGTGCGTGCGCAGATAGAAACGATTGAGTAAAAAAAAATAGCATTCATAAATTAAAACACGTAATGTGATGCAATCCTGAATATTTGTCTGCATTTTTGCACTTAAATAATGCAAATATAGAGCACTGTGTGTGTGTGTGTGTGTGTGTGTGTGTGTGTGTGTGTGTGTGTGTGTGTGTGTGTGTGTGTGTGTGTGTGTGTGACCAAAATTTCTAATATATAACGAGAAAACAACAGCAGCAGCAACAACAATAACAACGAAAACAACAAGAAATAAATGAAAACAACGATAAAAGAGAGGAAAAAACGAACCTATTTTTCAACTGACAGCTTTCTATTACTTCTAACACCACTTGTAAACCTTCTGATCCTCTGTGCAGTTCAATTCACACTACCCTGACAATAAAAAAAAGGAAAAACGTCAAAAAAACACAATAAAAAAAGAATTTCTACACGATCCAACTCCCTTTTATTTTTGGAAACGTGCGTGTGCGTCGATGCTCACTCAAGATAACCCGAAGGAGGTGATGCTGGAGTCCCTAAGGCTTATATTTGATGCCCCCTGACGCTCCACCACCACCACTACCTACCACCACCACCACCACCACCACCACCACCACCACCATCACCCATAGAATCCCCAGAATCAGCTGAAGTCCACCATCACTTACCACATCGTAACGCAGAAAGTGTCAAGCCATACCATGTCGTGCTCTTAAGGGTCATATCTCGCTTCACGACTCTGGATTTTCGCCGTAATGGATGCCAGGGTGTAGGATTGTGTTGCCCCCGCCCCCTCGCGTTTTCCCTTCGAGGTGTGTGGATATCCCGAGGTTCTGAGAGGGATTTTAAAGTTTTTAGCGGTAGGATTTCACCAGCACGACTCGTTCTCGAATATTGTTTATCTGGTGAACACACGCGTCCTCTCCTCAAGCTGCGCGTTTCTCTGCTGTTCCTCTCTCTCTCTCTCTCTCTCTCTCTCTCTCTCTCTCTCTCCTCCTCCCCTTCCTCTTTCCCCTATGGCATCTTCTCTCCAAGTTCTCCTCTTACTCTGGTTTCTTCCTCTCAAGATTACTTTCCCACTGGCATCTTTTCCTCCCCCCCTCCTCTTCCTCTGGTCTCTCTCTCTCTCTCTCTCTCTCTCTCTCTCTCTCTCTCTCTCTCTCTCTCGAATCGTCTTCCAGTGGTATTTTCTTTCTTTTTCCCGCTTTTCTTCCTTATCTGTGTTCTTTCTCTTTCTCATTCTTCCTTTTACCAGTGATATAATTTTTCTTTTATTTCTCTCTACCTCCTCTGGTTTCCTCTTTCTCAGCCTCCTGTCTTTTGTTTTTTCCTTCTCCTCCTCTTCTTTCTCCCTTTACCTTCACTCGACGTGCTTCAGAGAGGGAGGTTACAAAAAAGGGAGAAAGAGGAAGGCATACAAAGAGAAAAAAACAAAGAGAAGGAGAGTGTGGAAAACGAAATTACAACTTGGAAACTTAAAAACAACACTGCAACTTCGAGAAAAAACGAAAACAACATTGCAACTTGAGAGAGAAACACTTAAAACACAACCATCATTCCATTAGTCACTTAACCTTCACTGTTTCCCAAAATTAAACTCAGAAACTGCGCCAAAGCATCAAATTGAAAAGCCAAGGTTCTATTTCGGTTCCCGTGAAGACGAGACAGGCGTGACAAACAAGATCGAGACGCGAGGTTCTAAGGTCTCGACACGACACGATCCCACCAGAGACCTGCACCTCCTACACCTGATTCTCACTAATTGCAATGATTCCTGTTAGCTTTCTTCGGTGAAATGACGAGATGATGGGTGGATGGATGGATGAGCGGGTGTGTGGATGGATGCGTGGGTGTGGATGGATGCGTGGCTGTGTGGATTGATGACAGGATGGATGGGTGGATGAGGAGGAATTGTAGTGAAAAGTGAAGGGTTCTGAGTGAGTAAAATTATGTGTGAAGAAGTGAGAAAGTTAAGGAATGTATGAAAGTTTGTACGTGTGTTGAGAGAGTGTCAGTGAGTGAGTCTGAGGTGGATGGCAGTGACAGTAAGTAAATGAGTAAGTGAAAAATTTGAATATGAAAAAAAAGAAATAAAGAAAAATGCAGCAAAAAAAAAAGTAAGAAGTAAAATTCATGATGAAACAAAACGAAAACGAAGGAAATGGAACGAAGAACACTTGAGATGAAAACAACAAACCAAAAAAAAAAATAAATAAATAAATAAATAAGCATTCGTAAAAGCACAAAGCTAAGAAAAAAGAAAATATTTTAGGAGGAATAAAAAATAGATAATAACATCATCCTAATTAAACGAAAACGAAAGAAATAGAAGAAAAAAAACTTGCAACGAAAACAATAAACCAAAACACAAATGAGCATTCATAAGCGCACGAAAAAAAAAGAAAATATTTTAGGGGAATGATAAAAAACGAAAACAATAAGAACACATTCCAATTAATATGAAAATAAAGGAAATAAAACGAAGAAAACTTGAAACAAAGATAAAAAAAAAAACAAATGAGCATTCGTAAACACACAGAAAAAAACAAATATTTTGAAAAGGAGGGATGAAAAAAAAAAAACGAAGATAAGAAGAAAACCATTGCAATTTAACAAGCAACACCGAGACATAAAGGCAAAAATAGTAATAAAACTCCAGAATCTGAGAGGAAGACCATCACGCAGTCACTCTGAAAGAAAATGGGCGGAGGGGAAGCGGCATAGAAGATGGGAAATGTGACGAAGGTAATGAGGATGATGATGAGAGGAGAAGGGAAATGTATTAGAGCGAGGAAAGGAAGAAAGAGGAGGAGGAGGAGATAATGGTATGCTGACGACGAGGAGGAGGAGGAGGAGAGGGAGGAGCAGGAGGAGGAGGAGGAGGAGGAGGAGGAGGAGGAGGAGGAGGAGGAGGAGGAGGAGGAGATAAACGTGGAAACAAGGGAAGAGCAAGACGAGATAAATCAGAGAGAGAGAGAGAGAGAGAGAGAGAGAGAGAGAGAGAGAGAGAGAGAGAGAGGAGGGAGGGAGGTAAGACATACGTAGGTAGCAAATATTCTGTACCTCTTAAAAAACAAAACAAAAAACAATAATAGTAAATAATAATAGTAACAATAATAATAATAATAATAATAATAATAATAATAATGATAATAATAAAGGTATGATGAATATAAAAACTTTGAAGAAAAGATCAGAAGCTAAGAATTATTGGAGGAGGAGGATGAGGAGGAGGAGGAGGAGGAGGAGGAGGCGGAAGAGGAGGGAAAGATGGAGGAGGTGGAGGTGGAGGAGGATTTCTTCAGACAACTTATAAGAAAACAGTTCACTTTTTAAACTCAATATTGCTCCCCGTGTCTTTATTTTTCCTTGCATTTGATTCTTTTCTTATTCTTCCTTTGTTCCTCGTATCAGATTTTTATTTCATCCATTCACGTTTCCATTTTTGCCTTCATCTTTCGCGTGAGTCCAATTATCTTTCAAAATATCCATCATTTGTTGAGTTTCTTTTCCTTTTTATCAATTTATCAATGGAGTCATGTATTTTCTACTTTTTATAATCTTGTAAAATATACTCGCATTTTTTATTCTTTTCTCATTTCCTAACTTTTTCCTCGCTGTTCATTTTTCTTGTTCTTTCTTAACCCTTCAGTATTTTATTCTGTGTAAGCTGACGGTATGGTAATCTTTCTTCTCTCTTTCTTCACTTCATCTATCTCTCTCTTTCTTATCCTTTTTCTGTTCTTCTTCCTCTTCTTTTTCTCTCTTCTTGTTATATTCATAGTAGCTCTCTCTCTCTCTCTCTCTCTCTCTCTCTCTCTCTCTCTCTCTCTATCCTCTTTCTCGACTTTCTCCTCTTCTTTTTCTCTCTTTTTCTTGTTATATTCACAGCAGCTCTCTTTCCTTATCTCCTTCTTTCCTTAGACATATTTTTCCTCCCGTTTCATCTATTTTTTTCTCCATCATTTGTTTAGTCTCTTATCTTTCTCTCATTTCTCTCCTTTTCTTTCTCCTTTTCCTTTTCTTTATTCTTCTGATCTATTTCCTTTCCTGAACTCATTTTTCGTCCTCTCTCATTTTCCACTTTCTTTTCTATCATTTATAGTCTTTTTTTCTCTCCTTTTCCTCAACCATCTCCTTTTTCCTCTTTCTCCTCTCATTTTCCTCTCCAGTCCGGCACCTCCACAGGAAGAGGCCTCAGGTAATCACTTCCCCTCCTCTTCCTCTTCCCTTCCTCCTCCTGCTCCTCCTCCTCGCCAGTTCCTTCGCTTCTCTGGTAAAGAAGACAGATAATGATATCGTGGAAGATGATGGTTCTCCCGACGGATGTCTTTGATAATAATGATAGATGATTATTTTGTATCTTCGTGAAGAGAGGAGGAACACAAAGGAACACAGAGGAAGAGCAAACAGAGAGAGGAGGAGGAGGAGCAAGGGTTTTAAAAGAGTGTAGATAAAGTGTAAAGGCTGAAGTGATTGGAATATTGATTAAAAAGGATAGAAAACTAAAAAAAAAAAACAAGAGATAAGGAAGAGAGAAATAGATGACAAAGGAGATAACAAAGGAGTAGAAAATAAAATAAAGTTGAAGAAATTAAAAGCAAGACAAAAGGAAAAGAGAAAAAGAAGTTAATAGATAAGGAGGTAAACAAAGAAAATTATCATTATGTCATATGATATAGATGGATGAGGAGGAGGAGGAGGAGGAGGAGGAGGAGGAGGAGGAGGAGGAAGAGGAGGGAGGAGGAGGAGGAGGAGGAGGAGGAGGATGGCTGGGATGATTACGTAAGTTAATCTATTAATTAATTACGTAACTTGTCGTGTCTCAGTAACAAATATTAATGAGAGAAGTGAAAGAAATAAAAAAAGACTAATGATTGTAATACACGAATCTCTCTCTCTCTCTCTCTCTCTCTCTCTCTCTCTCTCTCTCTCGTACACAACACCGCTCGTTCCCAAATGCACACTACCACCATCACAACAACTCTCTCTCTCTCTCTCTCTCTCTTTCCTCGAAACGCTACGGTACAAATAATTTGCTTTCGGAGTACAAAACAACACAGCTTCGGTACTTCCAGAGAGAGAGAGAGAGAGAGAGAGAGAGAGAGAGAGAGAGAGAGAGAGAGAGTAGAGGCGTCCAAACACGTTTTTTCATTTATTTTCAGACAATTTCTCTCAGTATTGACAGCTTTTGGTAATAAGTGAAGCTTGATACAGTAGGAATCCGTTTAATTGGGAGAGAGAGAGAGAGAGAGAGAGAGAGAGAGAGAGAGAGAGAGAGAGAGAGAGAGAGAGAGAGAGAGAGAGAGAGAGAGAGAGAGAGAGAGAGAGAGAGAGAGAGAGAGAGAGAGAGAGAGAGAGAGAGAGAGAGAGAGAGAGGAAGAGAGGGAGGTAGAGAGGAAGAGAGAGGGAGAGAGAGAGAGAGAGAGAGAGAGAGAGAGAGAGAGAGAGAGAGAGAGAGAGAGAGAGAGAGAGAGAGAGAGAGAGAGAGAGAGAGAGAGAGAGAGAGAGAGAGAGAGAGAGAGAGAGAGAGAGCAAACCATAAAACGAATATGCAAAACACAAAATATGAAAATGAAACAAAATTAGAAAAAAGATGAAATAATAGAAAAAATAATGACTTTAGGGAATTAGAGAAATGGAAGGAAAAAGAAAGAGTGAGAGAGAGAGAGAGAGAGAGAGAGAGAGAGAGAGAGAGAGAGAGAGAGAGAGAGAGAGAGAGAGAGAGAGAGAGAGAGAGAGAGAGAGAGAGAGAGAGAGAGAATAAGAGAAAAAATGAGAGAAGGAGAGAAAATTATGAGCAGCTGGTTGAAATGTAGACGAAGGGAGAGGAGGAATAAAGAAGAGAGAAAGTAAGGAGGAGGAGGAGGGAGGGAGGGAGGGAGGGAGGGAGGGAGGGAGGGAGGAAGGAAGGAAGGAAGGAAGGCAGGAAGTGAGGGGAACACACGAGGGGGAAAAAGATAGAGGGGAAAAGAGCGCCTCAAAGGAAGGAAAATAAAAAATGAGCTTGGAAAATACCAAGAAAAGGAAAAAAACGAAAAAAGAGAAAGAGAGAGAGAGAGAGAGAGAGAGAGAGAGAGAGAGAGAGAGAGAGAGAGAGAGATACAGACAGACAGACAGACAGACAAATGGAAGGAAAATAATAAGTGAGAGGAATATGAGAAAAAAAAAAGATAAATATGTGAAGTTATTTTGACTTTTTCATGTTGGAATTAAATACTAAAGGGGTGAAATGAGAGCCAGCACATCTCTCTCTCTCTCTCTCTCTCTCTCTCTCATTA
>NC_059283.1:4232684-4247684 GCF_017591435.1 Portunus trituberculatus | reverse complement strand
AGCGGAAGAAGGATGAAGGGAGGATAAGAAGCGGAGGGGAGGAGGAAGGGGCACGGTCTATTGTGAGAGCGGAGGGAATAGAGATATAGAGGACACATACGTTGATATAAAGCAGGTAAATGTGAGGTGAATATGAGAAAGGGAGAATGAAGGTGTTTCCATTGATTGTCATCTGTTTACCTGTTCTGTGTTACCTGGCGCGGCGAGAGGGACGGAAAGGACGAGAATGCAATCTTGCTCTATGTACAAAACGACCTTGTGTATTCTGAATCCATACATGATTGATATAATAAAGGAAATGTGAAGCGAGGGAGGAGAGAGACGAGAATGCATACAAAACACTCCCTTGATAAATGTATGCGAGAAATATCTTTATTCCAAATACATTTTCTATATACGGAATCCATACTTGACTAATACAATAAGAAAAAAAAAAAAACGTAGAAATAGAAAGAGAGAGGAAATAGACGAAAACACCAAAATTCTTAATGCAAAATGGAAAATACTCTTGATAAATATAGGGAAAAAAAACATCTTTATTCTGAATACACTGGATTATATTGGTCAACTGTATCATCTACCTGAGCCTCATTTACTGCACACCTGAGGAAAGGTAACGCACAATGACACACCTGTACACACACACACACACACACACACACACACACACACACACACACACACACACACACACACACACACACATTCACCTGCTCATGTACTTCTCCTCAAAGACCAGAATGAGTTTCCTTGTCGTGTAAATCTTAAATGAACAATATTACAAGTATTTATTATTATTACTTTTTTCACTATATGGAGAGGGGAGTGAGGGGAAGCCGCCGCCTCTCCCCTCACTCTATGGCTCGTAAAAAACATATGATGCGTTCCCAGTTCCCCTCAGACTCGTTCTAGACCTGGAACCAGGATCTCTATAGCATGTGTATGGGCCCTAAGTGAGAGAGAGAGAGAGAGAGAGAGAGAGAGAGAGAGAGAGAGAGAGAGAGAGAGAGAGAGAGAGAGAGAGAGAGAGAGAGAGAGAGAGAGAGAGAGAGAGAATATAACTAGTTGGCAGCAGCAGCAGCAGTAGAATGTAGTTGTGTAATGTGGGAAAGACGAGAGAGAGGCAAAGAAACTGATAAATCGAGTAGGAAAATCGAAAAGGAAAAAAGTAAAGATGTAAAACACAACCCCACCCACAAAAAAGTAGGAAAAAAGTGACAAAAAGAAAGAAAGAACGTGAAAAGAAACAAGGAAAAAAATAAAACAGTAGAAAAGCAATAATTACAATCCAAACTCTCAAACTTTTCACCATCTCTTTTCCTCACAATCTTTTCCCCCTTAGCCTTCTCTACCCCGATCCCGCGCCTCGCCCCCAATACCTCCCAAAACCACGAAAAATACACCTGTCACACCAGCGAGTCATTAACACAGGTAGTGACATGCGACTCACCCTTTTTTGTTGGTTTTTACATGCTATTGCAATTTAGAGTGACAGTAAAAAGGAAATGATGATAATTACGTTTTCTTTCCTTTCAGTAGAGGTGGAAAAAAGGATGAAAATAAGGAAATACATGAAAATTAATACTGAAAATGTTAAATAGATATTATAATAGAATACGAGGAAGAACAATAAGGTAGAGAAAAGAGTAGCATTTTTTTTTATACCATGTGGACTTTTCACGTTGCCCCGAGTGAGGAAGCCCAACCTACACTCGGACCGTGGACAGGATTCGAACCCGTGTGCTTGAAGACCCCTCGGACCCCAAAGCACACATGGTTCCACTTTTTAGAGCTAAAACTGAATTAGAGAAGAAAAGATGCAAAATGAAAAAAAGTTTAGAATTAAATAGAATATGTAATAGAGAATAAGGAATGATGGAAGGCAAAGATTGATAAGATTTTGAGATGAAACTAATTGAGAGGAAAAAATGACTAACGATGAGTGAAAATGATGGTAATAAGGAGACAGAAAAAAAATAAAAAAAATGTTTAACCAAATGTGTAATAAAGAAAAGAGATTAAAAGTACAGGAAAAGGCAGTGAAATATTGAGATAAAAGCAAACTAGAGAGGAAACACGAACAGAGAATTTTAAAATGAAACTAAAGTAAAAGAGAAAAACGAAAGTAGAAGAATAATAAACGACAAAATTAGTAGATACAATAGAAAAAAAAGAAAAAAATATAGAAACTGGAGATAAGAAAAGAATAATTATTACTTGAAAAAAAGGACACCGATTTAAAAGGGATAATTGCAGGAAAAACATACAAAGACAAGATAAAATAGAAAATCTTAAAACGGACACATTAGCAAGAGAGAAAAAAAAAAATAAGCTAAGGAGAAAGTGAGACCAGGAAATGTGAACTTGGAAGGGAAATGCGAAGCTGGAAGTGAATTTTTGAAGGGACAGCAAGACACAGAAAGGAGGAAGACAAAGGGAACACAGGACGAGAAGAATAATAAGAAAAAAAAAAAAAAAAAACTAAGGAGGGATATATTAAAGGAGAGAGAGAGAGAGAGAGAGAGAGAGAGAGAGAGAGAGAGAGAGAGAGAGAGAGAGAGAGAGAGAGAGAGAGAGAGAGAGAGAGAGAGAGAGAGAGAGAGAGAGAGAGAGAGAGAGAGATTGAAAAGTTACTCAATATTCCAGTTCAGTCGAAAAAGAAAAGCAAAATGGAAAATTAAGACAATCAAAACAAAATGAAAAAAAAAAGAAGTAATTATGTTCATATTCATCTTAATTCAATGCAAATTTCGTATAATCTTATGCATACAAAGACAATTAAATCCCTTTTACAATACAATTCATTACAAGTATTATATAAATTTCCTATTACCTTTTGGATCATTTTAGAGTCTCCACTATTTTCCTGAAGGCACAAAGGAAAAACCTGGCATTATATAAACATTTCTATTACCTCAAGGATTATTTCAGAGTTTTCCCTATTTTCCTAAAGGCAGAAAGGAAAAATCTGGTATAACATAAACTTTTGGATTATTTTAGATATTTTCCCTATTTTCCTAAAGGCACAAAGTAAAAACAAGGTATCAAATTAACCTTTTTGGATTTTTTTTAGATATTTTCCTTATTTTCTTAAAGGCACAAAGGAAAATTCTGAACAGGAAACACGGTGGACATTTGTATCGATCTTGCTGTGTCTCTGTTTCCTTGTTTCCTTCTCTGCACCACTGGGACTTGAGGAAGAGAGAGAGAGAGAGAGAGAGAGAGAGAGAGAGAGAGAGAGAGAGAGAGAGAGAGAGAGAGAGAGAGAGAGAGAGAGAGAGAGAGAGAGAGAGAGAGAGAGAGAGAGAGAGAGAGAGAGAGAGAGAGAGAGAGAGAGAGAGAATGCCAAAAAGAAACTACCAAAAATTATGTCTTCCTCTTTTTTTTTTTCTCTTTCCTCGTGAAACGGAATGACGAGCGAGAGAAATGAAATAGTTTGACTTTTTTCTGATAAATTATTGACACTTTTTTTCATGAGTGATTGTTGAATAATCGTATTTGGTTTGGAGGAGGAGGAGGAGGAGGAGGAGGAGGAGGAGGAGGAGGAGGAGGAGGAGGAGGAGGAGGAGGAGGAGGAGGAGGAGGAGGAGGAGAGGATGAGGATGAGGAGGAGGAGGAGGAGGAGGAGGAGGACGAGGAGGAGAAAGAAGAGGAAGAAAGAAGAAAGGGAAGATAAGAAAGGGAGTGGATTGAAACAGAGGAGAAAGGGAACAGAAATAGAGGAAGAAGAAGAGGAGAAAGAGAAGAAGAAAGGAAGGAAAATAGAAATGGAAGATGAGACGGGGAGGCGATTAAAACAGAGAAGAGAATAGAAACAAAGGAATACAAAGGAAAGCCAAACAACAACAGACCTCTTAGTCCTTTAAAGCTTACTTGGTAACTACTTCTAACTAGCTACAGAGAAGAGAGACAGAACAGTACAAGATAGGAGGAGGAGGAGGAGGAGGAGGAGGAGGAGGAGGAGGAGGAGGAGGAGGAGGAGGAGGAGGAGGAGGAGGAGGAGGAGGAGGAAGAGAAAGGGAAGGAAAGCAGAAATGGAATATGAGAGGGGAAGGGTATTGAAACAGAGGAGAAGGGAATAGAAACAGAGGAGGAGGAAAAAGAGGAAGAGGAGGAGAGAAAGGAGAACTATAGAAACACGATGGAAGAGGAAGAAAAAAAAAAAAAAGAACGGAAAAACTAGAAAATGAAAACAAATCCATTGAATTCCCGCTCGCCATTCCACCCTGTCCATTTTTTGCCTTTGCATTTTCAGAAGGAAGTTTTTTTTTATTTTCCCATTTTTTTTCCTTTCTTTCCTTCCTCCCTTGCTCTAACTGCTCGGGAGGAAAAGATTGTATTGAGGGAAAAAAAAACCACGAACAACTTTAGTGTACAGAAAGAGGAGGAGGGGGGAAAAGTCTCTCTCTCTCTCTCTCTCTCTCTCTCTCTCTCTCTCTCTCTCTCGGATGACTGAGAGCAGTAATAGCACCAAAATTTATTAGCGGGAGCCTCGTTAGATTTCAATTGGGGATGAGAGAGAGAGGGAGAGAGGAAGAGAGGGAGAGGGATAGGGAGAGGGATAGGGAGAGAGGGGGAGAAAAGGGAGATGAGAGAAGGAGGAGCATTCTGAAAGCCCAAGTGAGAGGAGACCAAAATAAGTAGGATTTTGGCAGATTACTTCTTTTTAGGGAGAGTGCGAGGGTGAGGGGAGAAAATGGGAGAGGAGAGAGAGGAAGAGGGAAGAGGGGAAACGGGAAATAGACGGGAATAGAGGGGAGGATAAGGGAAGAAAGTAGAAGGATCGATGGGATGAAATTAAGAACGGGAAGGATAAATATATTGGAGTAAAGATGGCTATGAAAATTTGAAGGATATTTTGGGCTTCATGGAGAGAGAGAGAGAGAGAGAGAGAGAGAGAGAGAGAGAGAGAGAGAGAGAGAGAGAGAGAGAGAATTCTGTGGTATATAAATTAATTCCTAGGTCCATTTCTCTCTCTCTCTCTCTCTCTCTCGAGCAATCTATTTATCCTACATCATCAATTTTTCCTTCATCAAACCTCCCTTTTTCCTCCTTTTTCCCTCCATCCTCCCCTACATTCCATTCCTCTTTCTCCCTCCATCCCTCCCTTCCTCTCTCCTTCCCTCCATCCCTCCCTCCCTCTACCAGGACAACTCACTTAGGACATGTAATCCTCGTGGACATTATTACAAAAGGTGCAAGAGGACACGAAAAATTTGTACACGAAAATGAAAGAAAAAAAAAGTGCAGGATTTGAACGTAAACTATTGAAAAGACGAGACAAAAATTTGGACATGGGCTCATTTTTTTTCTTTTCATTTTTCGTCTCGTTTTGTTTTGAATGAACGTTAAGTGATATATAAATTGACAAACCTGATAGATATGTACAAGAGAAATTGACAGATGACACAAGAGCATGGGGAGAGAAAGGAGAGGAGGGAGGGAAGAGGTAAAAAAAGAAAGGAAAAAATAACTGCATCCACACACCCACACACACACACACACACACACACACACACACACACACACACACACACACACACACGTTACTTACATACCTGCTCGAACCTTCCTTAATTAACAAGTTGGTCACCTGAGATTCCATTTTCTTCCTTGTTTTCTTATACGCTGTTCTTTTAAATGCTGATACAACCTGATGAAAAAAACAAAAAGACTAATAAATAAATAGATAAAGAGATAAATGAATAAATATGTAGCAGTGTTTACAATGACCAGGAATAAGACGAAGTAAATATTGATAACCTGCAGAATATTATTAATTTTTGTCTGTTCCTGTGTCTCAGTCATTGTATTTGGCTCTATAATTCCCTTCCCTTCCATACCTAACCTAACCTAACCTTCCCTTCTATATCTACGTAACCTAACCTTCTTTTTATTAATTTTTTTTTGCTATGGTTTTGTTTATCACAGTATTTGCTATTCAAAGGTTATTCTCTCTCTCTCTCTCTCTCTCTCTCTAAGTAAATAATAAAATGCTAACTTCTGATGTTTGTTTGCCTTCAGGTTACCCTTTTCTCCCTTTCTTCCCTGACGGGGCTGACGAAGGCCTTGGGTTCAGCAGGTATTTGAGGTCCCCGCCGAGCTCTGAATGTTTAATTTCCAATCTCTCTTCAAGGGATAAAAAGGAGCAGTTTATTTGCCAGAGCTGAGATACTGAGAGACCCTCGTAAGCCTCATTCCTGTGTGATCCAATGACATTACTCGATATTTTCTTTGTTTTTAGGTAATATTTGTGTTTAGTTTTGTATTATCCTGTGTTGTTTCTGTGTTTATTTGGTATACGCGATGCTATTTCTGTTTTTCATGCTTTATTTTTGCATTTACATGTTTATCTCTTCATTTGTTAACAAGATAGTGTGCTGGTTTTGTATCTGTTGTCTTTTTTTGACAGATATTGATATTACGTTCATTTATTCTCTCTCTCTCTCTCTCTCTCTCTCTCTCTCTCTCTCTCTCTCTCTCTCTGGCTTGTTATTCACGTCTCTCTTTCAACTTCATTCTTTTGCATTCTTTCTAATCACGCTGCATTCCTCTTTTCTTTTCCACCTTTTATCTTCTCAGTTTCCCTCTCCCTCCTCCTCCTCCTCCTCCTCCTGGCTGCGCTCTAACGTTACCTCCTTAGCCGAGACGAGGAACTGAAAGGAGTTTTAAAATGTAATTCTCCTTGAATGCCCGAACGGACGTGCAGGGATTCTGAATGAGGCAGCTTGACGCGATTACTGAGAGAGAGAGAGAGAGAGAGAGAGAGAGAGAGAGAGAGAGAGAGAGAGAGAGAGAGAGAGAAGGGAGGTATGACAAGCAGAATGATAAATGGTACTGGTAGATAGACAGACTGACAGATAAGACAGGTTAACAGACTGACGGACAGACAAGTGAGACATTCAACATATTGACAAAGAGATAAAAGGAAAGTTAGACAGACAAAGTGTAGATTTTATATAGAAAGACAGAAAGATAGACAGGAATAGAGATACAGAATGAGACAGATAGATAGACAGACAATCAAAAGATAAACCAATAAATAGATAAAAATATAAATGAATGAGTCTAGAGTACAGTACATACACACAGACAGACAGACAGGCGGACAAAGATATAGATAGCACGTAACATGTAGACAGACATAGACAGACAATGAAAAGATAAACGGATACACAGATAAATAAATATATGAATAAGTCTTCTACACATAAGCATACACAGACAGAGACAGACAGACATACAGACAAATATATGGATAACACAAGGACATATAGACAGATAGACAGACAGACAGACAGACAGACAGACAAATACATGGACAACACAAGGACATATAGACAGATAGACAGACAGACAGACAGACAAATATATGGACAACACAAGGACATATAGACAGATAGACAGACAGACAGACAAATATATGGATAACACAAGGACATATAGACAGATAGACAGACAGACAGACAGACAGACAGACAGACAAATAGATGGATAACACAAGGACATATAGACAGACAGACAGACAGACAGACAAATAGATGGATAACACAAGCACTTACAGAGAGACAGATAGACAGACAGACAGACAAACAGATGGATAACACAAGCACATACAGACAGACAGATAGACAGACAGACAGACAGACATACAGGAACATACTAATTCAGATTAAGAGCTTCAGGCAAAATGGGCGTAAGAGAGAGACTCATTAAAATGTGCTTAAAAAACTAATTGAAATCATACATAGAATTAATGGAAGCTTTTATAATAATGGATATTGAATGGGGTGAAAAAAATAAAAAAAAGGAACAATGCATGAAAGCAAATATGATTTTAAAACCCATAATATATTAATTTATTCATCTATTAAAATACAATATGGGTCTGGTGTCACCCCCTCCCCAGCCTCTCTCTCTCTCTCTCTCTCTCTCTCTCTAACTACCTTACGCCTATTTTCTCACCCTACTTCCTCCCCTCTCTCTCATTCCCTTCCTCCCTTTCCTGTCTCCCCTTTCCCTCCCTCTTCCTTGCCTATCAGTCCACCTCACTACCAGTTCTCATTTTACCTCCTTACCTCTCTTCCTTCCCTCCCTTTACCTGAGCCAGTATTACCTCTCCCACCTGCCCAGTCATCAGTATTCACGCAGCCCGCCTCGCCTCTAAGTCCCTCGTACCTGGTAACACTATTAGGAAGTAATCATGTACTTAGAAACAGCCGAGGCGGGATGTATGTGTGATCGTCATATGGCAACACTGAACAAATTGGCCTGATAATGAAGAAATTCCCTCTCTCTGTCTGTCTGTCTGTCTGTCTGTCTGAAAATGCTGTTCTTTGTTTCTTTTTTCTTACGAGTTTTATTATGAATACGATCAATTTTTGTACAGAAAGTGATTTTTTTCCTTCACTTAAAAAAAATATAGAAACTCTGAAAAAAAACATACATTTCTATACTTAAAAATACGATTATTACTTTCAAACACAATTTTCTTTACCCATTTCCTCAAAAAAAACTTTCTTTCTATAATTTCATTAAAAAAAACTAAATATCTCTACAGAAGAAAAGTATATCCCCATTTCATCACGTAGCCGAAGGAGAGACCAGATACTTCCCCTTTCCAATAACCACAAAGTAATGAAGGAGCCTCTATAATGCATACAACCACCCATCACATCCTCATCCTCTCCACCAATGCATGCAATCTTCACAAATAACGTCAAATAACATCATCTCCTCGCGTGGCATCAAACCCCACACGCTCCCTGGTCTGTGCAATCCAACCCTAACACTCCTCGGGTCTCATTTGGTGTCTATACATGATCTGAATCCATACAAGTCGTCCAATCTGGGTAATGATGGCGTGGCTGATTCCTCTCTCCCTCCCTCTCGTCTTACCACGCACCTCACTTCTGATTGCTCATTTTCTTTCATCACGTATACTCTCGTTTTCTTCACCACAGCATCAAACACTTATTTCCCCTTGCCTTTAAATTATTGTCAGGTTTGTGTCTCGTACTCTACTATGCATGATGAGAATGGTCTAGTGTCCCATTAACTGCATTTTTTTGTTCATTTATGTATTTTCTATATCTTATTCTTGTATTCACCTGTAAATATTCTGATTATCTCAAGTGTATTATTTCAAATCGCTGTAATCTTCACTTGCATTTGATATTAACGCCAAGTTTTTTATGTCAAAATTCAGTTGTTTTCTTTTAAATTTCCTTACATTCAACAGTCAATATGCTGATTAACTAAGGCATATGACTTAAAAAAAAAAAAAAAAAAAAAAAAAAGAGAATGAATGACAAGTTCTCTTCTTTTAGACATATTTCCCACATCAAAATTACACAAGTTCCTCTCTAAGTACAACATGAGTGAAGCGTTTTCTTTAGGAACCAAACTCCCCAAACTCATTTCCCTCCAGCACAGTTTCACATACTTTAGTCTCCCTTCTCAAAACGGTATGAGCAGCACGTTTTTCTTCCTTGGGGTACGTAATGTCCTCCGTGCCTCCCTCACGTGTCGGTAATTAGGTCTGCTTAATAGAATTGGACACCCATTTAGACCCCTCTCCCTCTCTCTCCCTCTCCAAGCCCGGCAGAGTAGCACTTCCAGCCTCAATTTCTTGCAGCCTTCACCGCCCTTCCTCAACGCCCTCCTATCTTCGTTACGTGAACAAAGGGAGGCGTCAAAATTGGGTTTACTGCTTTCCTTCATAATTTTCTGGCAGTTTATATAAGTTATTGCATTAAGGTGCGGTAATATTGAGTTTTATCTCCTTTTAATGTTGGTATAAATTCGAAGTAAGTCTTTTTTATGGTTTGTTCAGTTGTTCGTTGTGTGCTGTCTTTCTCTTTAAAAGAAAAAAAATGTTAGTTTAAAGTGATGTTTTCTGTCTTTTCAATAGTTTTTCGTCGTGTTGTCACTAAAAAAAATAAGTTTCATCTACTATCAATACTGTTGGTTGTAGTGACAGGTTTTCGTCAGTTTTTTGCAAGTTTGTCATCACGTCGACATTGAAATTTTAAAGTGCATCGCAATATATATATGTAGCAAGAGTGTCAGTCCTCCGTCAACACTGCAACACTATCACAGGAATTTTGAGTTACGAACCTTACCACAGCGGTGTTAACAGTGTCAAATTCCCATTTACAATTCTCAGTCATAAATTTACGACATCCATTATTCCGTAACGCTCATAAAAAACCAGCATGATCCCTCGTGTCAACAAAGCCAACGGGAAAAATGCTCCTTGTAACGTGAACTTTAAAACATACACACGTCGCTGGAGTGTTTTCCCTGTTACGCTCACATCCCTCATTCCCCTTTGTGCTCTCCATATTTCTCTCTAATCCTCTTCCATCAGATTTAATGCATTCATAATTCAACCTGGAGTCTGCTTATCTGGGATTTACTACATTAAATAATTCATATGTGCGCTGACAGGGGGAGACTTGTCGCAAATAAAATGACTTGAATATTCTATCATGTGACTCAACACACACACATGTACACACACATACGAACACACACGCTACTGCCCCTCCTTCATACTCAATCTCTAATCCCTGAATCACGAAGGCTAATCAATAAGACTCTCTAGGGTGTATTTGCACAGGCCTGAGGGAGAATACCAATACGGTGCGTCGCCAATTGTTAGTCGAATTAATAAAGATTCCTCGCTGGAAGTTGGCTCTTGTCGTGATGGGACTGTTGATTCCGAGGAGGACGAAGAGTGAAGGCTCCGGTTGTGCGAGTTATTGCGAGGCTCCGAAAAGATGATTTACGAACCATATGAGACAGGATGGCGGAGACGAAGAAGACAGGAATGCGTTGAAGTTGAGAGGACAGGAATGGCATGGAAGAAGGTACGAAGGATCAGAGAAGTGTTGGGTAGAAGCAAACACCAAGGAAGTGAAGTCTAGAGAGCAGGATCAGGTGGCAAAGCAGGAAAGGACATAAAAGAGTGACAGGAGGAAATAGGAAGGTAGTAGAGATCATAGGAAAGGTTAGCTCAAGTGAAACAGGCTCGAGGAAAGTCGGAAAGAAGTGGGGCAGAAAGAAACACGAAGAAGTGGAATTTATAGGACATGATACAGTAGAGAAAGTCGCAGAAGGAATAGGAAAAAAGTAGACAGAAAGCAAGAGGAAAGCACTAGAGAGTAGAGGAAAAGTTACCTTAGTGGAGCAGGGCTTGGAATGAAAAAGGAAGAAGACAAATTACAATGCAGTTTATAGGACAGAGAGGAATGGAAGAGGAAGGGACATAGATGAGTTGAAGAAGACGAAAAAGAGAGAGGAGAGAACAAGATACACTGGGACGAGCTGTAGTGAAAAGAGGTGGAATAGGACATAGATAGGACGGGACTGGGACAAAGTTGAGTAACATAAGTCTAGAAGGGAGTGGATAAGGCAAGATAACTCTATATCGGGGTTACATTAGTAGATCAAATACAAATTAGAGAGATTCGCACACGTTTACTCGGAATCTAACTCAATTACAGAGAGAGAGAGAGAGAGAGAGAGAGAGAATCAATTACATGCACTAGTATCGTATTCCACAAGGGGACGGCGACACTAGGGTAGCCGGGAGACATCTAGCGGTGACTGGATGAAACACCACCAAAGGAAGACATAAAAAGGAGAAAAAAAAAAGCCTCGAAGCGGATAGAATTAGTGAAAGTCGGAGAGAAAAACCAGTTCATGGCCCCGGAGGAATATAGAGAGAGTGACGGGGGAAAAAGAAGGAAACAAGAGAAAGACAGAATAAAAGACGGAGGGAATGTAAAATAAAGAGAAATGTGGACGGAAATGGAAAGAAGAATGACAAACAGGAATACACAACCGAACCCAAAATTAGATACCGAGAACTGAAGCAAAAATAGAAAAAAAATAGAAGAGATGGAGAAGAAAAGAAAGGAGGAGGAGGAAGAGGAGGAGGAGGAGGAAAGCAAGAAGACATATAAACAAAAAGATACGGATATGAAAGACACAAATGAATATCTACAAATGAAAAATATGATATGATAGTGAATCCTTAAAAGGGAACGGAGGAGGAGAATGAGGAGGAGGAGGAGGAGGAGGAATAGAAAGAGGAGGAGGAGATAACTGATATAGGAAAAACAATAATATTCTTTTACTCTGATCCATTTTCTTTCGACCACTCCTGACATGAAAGAAAGAGAATAGTCAAAGAAAGAGGATGAACAAGGAGGAATACAAAAGCCAATAAGACGAACAAAAGACACGAAATAAACATGGCAAAGAGAGAAAATATAAGGAGAAGTACATTTTGAATTAAGCTTTTGTAAACAACCTAATCGCAGTGTATTTTTCTCCACTAATGCATTCCAATCTACTTTACACCACGAGTTTTAAATCTTATCTAGTGTAATCTTTTATACATGAAAGGAACGCTGTAGATTAGTTAGAGGTTAGGAAAAGTCTCATTATAATTTGCTCTTAGTATAACTGGTTTAATTTTGAGTGAATATAACTTTTTTAAGAATACCTGTTTATATCACTGTTGTAACTACGCCAAATAGCTCCAAACACCACCCATCACTATCATCACCACGAGGACACCATTACGGGTATATACATCACATCACTCACCACCACCACCACTATCACCAGTACATCAAACACTGCATCACCACCATACTAAGGATCAAACTACACTCTACCACACTTCATCACCACCACACCATTGCTACACCACGACACCCCAACACCACCTCAAAAGCAGACTGCACTATTCTTCATCACAGCGACAACACCAGAACATTTAAAAAGCAGACTACACCACACCACCACCACAACACCACCATTACTACACCAGCACACCATCAAATAAGCAAACTACACCATTCAACACCATACCACCACAACACCACCATTACTACACCACTACACCCTTAAATAAGAAAATTGCACCATTCAACACCACACCACCATCATTACTACACCACTGCACCATCAAATAAGGCAAATTACACCATTCAACACCACACCACCACCACCACCATTACTACACCGCTACACCATTAAATAAGACAACTTTTGTACACCATCACACCATCACCACCATTAGTACACCACAACACCACCAGATCAACAAAGTACACCATTCAACACCATCACCACCACAACTACACCATCAAAAAGCCAAACAACACCATTTCCGCACCGCATCACCATCATCATACATTCCTCTCACCACTGACACTTCACCAGGGACACTATGAAACCCCTCGCGTCATCATAATCCCCTCAAGAATATTCCCCTCTTCCTCCTCTTCCTCTTCCTCCCCCTCCCCCTCCTCCTCCTCCTCCTCCTCCTCTTCTTCCCCTGGTGGACAAAGTATCGATCTTTCTCAGTCATGATTACTTTCTCTCTCTCTCTCTCTCTCTCTCTCTCTCTCTCTCTCTCTTCTCCTCGAATTTCAATTACGATTCCTTCAATGTTCTTTTTCTTATTATTTGCTTTCTCCCCCCCTTCTCTCTCTCTCTCTCTCTCTCTCTCTCTCTCTCTCTCTCTCTCAAATGTATTCTATCGTTTTTATATTTTCTCATTTATTATCTATAATTTTCCCTAATTTTCTTTTTTTTTTCTCTTATTTTCTTATCCTTTTTACTTTCTCCATTACTTCATTCCCTATTTCTTCATACACATTTACTATTCAGCACATCATTACCTATTTCTTTTTTTTTACATACGAGACAAGTTATTACTCTCTCTCTCTCTCTCTCTCTCTCTCTCTTTCGTTTGTAATTGGAATTTATTGTTGAAATAGAGAGTGTCAGTAAATTGGCTCAGAGTGTCGGACAGAACCAGACGAGAGGCTTTCCATAAAGGTTAATTTACTACATTTTAAGCAGCTGTTCTCAACTTTACGAACGAGGCCGCTACAGGGAGAGAGGGAGAGGGAGAGGGAGAGGGGGAGAGTGGGAGAGGAACGAGCATCACTTTGTAAAGGCAATGGATAGCTACAGGGGGAGAGGAGGGAGGGAATGAGGACAAAGGAAGAGGAGGGAAGGGACGGATGGAGGGAAGGGAGAGGTGAGAGAAAGATGCCAAATTCGTAATCTCTCTTCACGGTGCTTAGGTGGAGAGATGGAGGGAAGGAAGAGAAGGAAGAGGAGGAAGAGGAGGAGAGGGGAAACAAATACAAATGGAAACAGGATAGAAATAAAGAGAGAGAGAGAGAGAGAGAGAGAGAGAGAGAGAGAGAGAGAGAGAGAGAGAAACAAAATAGAAATGGAAACAGAGGATAGAAATAGAAATAGAGAGAGAGAGAGAGAGAGAGAGAGAGAGAGAGAGAGAGAGAGAGAGAGAGAGAGAGAGAGAGAGAGAGAGAGAGAGAGAGAGATGGAGAGAGAGGATAGAAATAGAAATGAGAGAGAGAGAGAGAGAGAGAGAGAGAGAGAGAGAGAGAGAGAGAGAGAGAGAGAGAGAGAGAGAGAGAGAGAGAGAGAGAGAGAGAGAGAGAGAGAGAGAGAGAGAGAGAGAGAGAGAGAGAGAGAGAGAGAGAGAGAGAGAGAGAGAGAGAGAGAGAGAGAGAGAGAGAGAGAGAGAGAGAGAGAAGGGGGTACTTTCTTAAACTAATTTTTGGGAAGGAACACAATAGGGAATGGAAACTTTTGAATACGGAGGTGTCAGGCTCAGCAGATGCATAAAATGAAGAACACCCTAACAAGATGGATATTCTAAGGCGTTGCATTAATCACGACTCTCATAACGCGTGTACCTGCCTTGGAAAGAGTTACCTGGTCAATTAATTAACCCTTTAATGCGCAGGTAGTTGCCGGAGATTCAAAAATTTAACATTGAGGGAAATAAAAAACAGGTAACTAGATTCGCTTGTAATCTTACCCACGCACACGCACACGCACACACACACACACACACACACACACACACCTAACTATTTTCTGTTTTTTAATTTGCTGACTGATAAAAGAAGATAACAGATAACTCAGCAAAAATGTTCG
>NC_059283.1:4222684-4227684 GCF_017591435.1 Portunus trituberculatus | reverse complement strand
GTGAAAAAGAGCAAATACTTCAGAATAAAGGAGATAAAATGATGATAAGAGTAAAGAAAACAGGCAAGGAAGTAAGACACACTAGATAAAACGGAGATATGAGAGGAAGGGTAGAAAAGGGTGAAAGTGGGCAAGATTAAGGGTGAAGGGTGAAGGCAGGGTGGTCCAGGGTGACGTATCAGCAGTAAAACACTTTTGAGAGGTACTCTAAAACTTGGTCTGGAGAGGTAATGAATAGAAGCCAGAGATTTATGCTCCTCATTACTCCTCGTCTGTAAAACTTATGCTCTTACCACTCCACCTGCTCCCTCTTCTTACTCTCACTCCTCTCACTCTCTCCACCTCACACCTGCCTCACTTCCTTGATTATCGCACCTGTATACCTTTCCTCTCTCATTTACAACAGGTAAAAAACAAAGAACAGTGTGGGGTGCAATAAAAATACACTCATCTTATCTCTTCCTCTTTCCTCTTAATTTGCATGTATACTTAGTCTCTCTCTCTCTCTCTCTCTCTCTCTCTCTCTCTCTCTCTCTCTCTCTCTAAATAGTAACAGGTGAAAGAGGACAGGTGTAGTTTCTGGATGCAGTTTAGATACTTGTCCCTTCTCATAATATTCAGTTTTTACTCCTTTCTCTTCTAAGGCAAATAAAATCAGGCAGAAGAGATAAGGTGTTGTGTGAGCTTTACAATTTACTGTATAAATTTACATCTCTCCAGCATCTCTCTCTCTCTCTCTCTCTCTCTCTCTCTCTCTCTCTCTCTCTCTCTCTCTACATGTTTCCTCCTGTTCCTTAAAAACATTGGCAAATAAACAAAACAGGTAGAGTAATTAAGGTATAGTGCACGCTTTTAACCCTTTCAATACTGAGACGCATTTTTATCATGATGGTTCTGTATGATCAGACGATTTTATTTGCATTAGGAAGGGTCTATGGAAGTAAAAAAATCAATGGCCAAAGTCTTTACTGTTTTAATCCCCACATAAGTTTCTGAAGCTGTATAAAATCACCAAATAGTAACCAGAATGAATATGAAAACGCAGCATTGTACTGAAGAGGTTATATACACTCTAGACATTCTTTCATCAGCATCCCTCTCTCCTCGTAACTCTCTGACTGCGATATTGGTGCATCTTTCCTTAATCCCTTCAAAACTGAGGCGCATTTTTACTAAGAGCTTGGGTATGATTAGACGATTTCCTTTACATTAAGAAGGGATTATGGGGGTCAGAAGATTAATGGCCAGAATCTTTACTGTTTTAATCCCCACACGAGTTTCTGAGGCTGTATGAAATCACCAAATAGTAAAAATGAATAAGAAAACACGTCATGATACTGAAGGGTTTAATTACTTCCCTCCTGAACAGGTAGGAGAGTACAAATGCAGCGTAACTTTCCAAACACACCTGACATTCATACCTTCCCACTATCCCTCGTCCCTTAATCCACAACTGCCTACTCTCACCTATTCTTCTCACCTGTAGCCCTTCCCCTGTCCCTCACACTGCCTCACCCCCCCACCCCTTCTCAATCCCTCATAACTCGTGCCTCACATGTACTCCCATAAGCGCTGTAGCTAATTGTATAGTCACAGCGAGGTCATTTGTGGGAATTAATGGATCGTTAAATCTGAAAATCGCTTATAGATAAACTTGCTCGGATTAGAGGATAAAGGAATGGGCAGGAGGATTAGGGCGTTCTATTAGGGGTGTAAAAAGGCGGTAAAGAGGAGGCCACACTGCTCTGTTGACACCATGGTATAGGTTTCTTGTGCTATCGAGTGGTTGGAATGTACTAGGGAAGGCAGGAAGGATGTGTAGGTGAGAGGGAAAGTGGAAGAAAGAGAGAAATTGTGGAGGATGTATTGGAAGAAAAGGTGGATAGGAAATAGGAAAGTTGATGGATGAAAGGAAGAAAAAGAGGAAGGGAAATATAGGGAAGGAATGTGGGTGGATGTGTGGGTGGGTAGGAAGGAGAGTGGAAGAAAGGAATTGTGGAGGATGTACTGGAAAAAAAAGGGTGGATAGGAGGTAGGAAGGTTGGATGAGAGGAAGGAAAGGTTGAAGATATACTAGGAAAACTAAGGAAGGAAGGAATGGAAGGAAACAAGACAGTACAGATTTAAGAGGAAGGAAGAGAAGGAGGCAGGAAGAAAATATAAAAATGAGAGGAAAAAATGAAAACTGAGGGAGTTTGGGAATGATAGGAAAAATTGAAGGCAAGATAGAAAAAGGAAAGAAAAGAATGAAACAAAGAATTAAGTGATGTAAAGAAAACAAAATATAAAAATAACACCAAATAAGATGAAATAAAATGAATAACATCTGCATATATTTGTCAACACTTCAAAGAACACACATACAAAAAAATGATGGGAAAAAAATCAGGTCAAATAAGAGAAACAGGAAAGGAGGTCAGGTCACGGAGGGAGGAGGTCATAAAGAAACCAGAAATAAGGTCAATAATTGATCAGAGGAAGAGAAGGAAAGAGGAAAAAATATCAACTAGGGAAAAGGGGAATAAACTGAATAATAAATGGGAGAAAGGAAGAGATGGGTGATGGGGGAGAGTCATAAAGGGGGAATGGGATGAGGGGAGGAGGAAAGTGATTGGCTGAGGGAGAATGAGGTCAGCGAGGTCAAGGAAATTGGGGGGAAAAAAGTCTTAGGAGGAAAAAAGTCAAAATGGCGGTCCGGTTCTAGCCGAGGAGCGATTGGATAAAAATTCCTGCCGGTCTGTCCATAATAATCTGAGTCCGCTGAATTATTGATAAGTTGGCTGGTTTGAGTTCATTTCGTGCTTTTTCTCCCTTTTTCCCTTTGGGTTTTCACTTGCTTTCACTGGAGGAGGAGGAGAAGGAGGAGAAGGGAAAGGAGATGAGGCAGGAGGAAGAATAGGAGGAGGAAACCACATGCAGGTTCTTCATTTCTTTCTTCTTCTTTATTTTTCCTTCCTTTCCCTACAAGACGAAGAGAAGGAGGAGGAGAGAGACGAGGAGGAGGAAGGAAAGAATATGAATGAGGAAGAAGAAGAAACCATACAAAAATAGGTAAGTTTTCAGCAATTATTTTTTTTAATTTTCACTTTAGTCCACGAGAAAGAGGAGGAGGAAGAGGAGGAAGAAGAAGAAGAAGAGGATGAGAAGGATGAGGAAGAGGTGGAGGAATATGAGAAAGAAGAAGAAGAAGAAGAAGAGGAAACCACATAAAAGGAAACGATTCACAGGAGGAAAATAAAATACCCCAGATTTGCATGACGCAACTCTGAATGGGGTAAAAATTTTCACCCTAGATTTCCCTGACATTTGACAGTCTTCAGAATTGTAGTCGTAAAATGTATGAAGGAGAAGAAGAAGAAGAAGAAGAAGAAGAAGAAGAAGAAGAAGAAGAAGAAGAAGAAGAAGAAGAAGAAGAAGAAGAAGAAGAAGAAGAAGAAGAAGAAGAAGAAGAAGAAGAAGAAGAAGAAGAAGAAGAAGAAGAAGAAAGAAGAAGAAGAAGAAGAAGAAGAAGAAGAAGAAGAAGAAGAAGAAGAAGAAGAAGAAGAAGAAGAAGAAGAAGAAGAAGAAGAAGAAGAAGAAGAAGAAGAAGAAGAAGAAGAAGAAGAAGAAGAAGAAGAAGAAGAAGAAGAAGAAGAGAGAGAGAGAGAGAGAGAGAGAGAGAGAGAGAGAGAGAGAGAGAGAGAGAGAGAGAGAGAGAGAGAGAGAGAGAGAGAGAGAGAGAGAGAGAGAGAGAGAGAGAGAGAGAGAGAGAGAGAGAGAATTATGGAAAAGAAGAGAGAGAGAGGAAGAAAGTGATGAAATTAAGAGGAAGGAAAAAATAATACAAAGATAAAAAAAATGAAGAATGAGAAAATAAAAGAGAAGATGAAATGAAAAAGGAAAAAGAGAGAGAACACAAGAAAGTCTATAAAAGGAAGAATATAAGAGAAAAGAAGAAGGCAAGGAGGAGGAGAAGGAGAGAAGAGGGAGACCATAAAAGAAAGAGACGAGATGGAAGAATGGAGGAAGAGGAGAGAAAATTAGAAAAAAAAAAATTGGGAGGAGAGAAAGAAATGAGGAAAAGAGATAAAGAGAAAAAAAGATGAGAGAGAGAGAGAGAGAGAGAGAGAGAGAGAGAGAGAGAGAGAGAGAGAGAGAGAGAGAGAGAGAGAGAGAGAGAGAGAGAGAGAGAGAGAGAGAGAAAATAACAGCTGAAAGAACTGAAAAAAGATATGAAGAGAAAAAAATACAAAAAAAAAAACAAAAGAAAAGGAAACATGAGATGAAAATATAAAAGAAGACTAAAGAAAAGAAGATAAGGAGGAGGAGGAGGAGGAGGAGGAGGAGCTGGGAAAGAGGAGGAGGAAAGAATGAGAGGAGAGGAGGAGAGATTCACAAGGAGGGAAGGAGGAGAAGGAGAACAAGGTGGAGAACTGCAAGGTCACGTCTCTGGGAATATAGGTCAGGTGTTCTCCTTACCTGAGGCGACAAAGGACAGGTGAAATCAAAAGGTGTATTAATTAACGCACCTTTGCATCCCACTCCACCAAGATCACAGGAACACAAAGGATGAACAAGCAGCAGCAGATTTCTTGGCCCTTATGCAGGTTAATAGTACAGGTGAAGGCTTCCTCCCCGTCAACTATTAGGAGAAAAGTGTCAGGTGAGTGATAGAAATTAGTGGGTTTTTGTTTGTCTGTTTGTCTGTGTGTGTGTGTGTGTGTGTGTGTGTGTGTGTGTGTGTGTGTGTGTGTGTGTGTGTGTGTGTGTGTGTGTGTGTGTGTGTCTGTCTGTCTGTCTGTCTGTCTGTCTCTCTCTCTCTCTCTCTCTCTCTCTCTCTCTCTTTTGTTCAACATTCTTTTATTTGCATCAATTTTTCTTCCTCTTCCTCTCCTTTCCCTTCCTCCTCCTTCACTACTTCCTCCTCAATCTCCTGCAATTCCTCCTCCTCCTCCTCCTCCATCTCCACCTCCACCACCACCACCACCACCTCCTCCTCGCCAATACATTCAATACAGAAG
>NC_059283.1:4190184-4217684 GCF_017591435.1 Portunus trituberculatus | reverse complement strand
AGTAGTAGTAGTAGTAGTAGTAGTAGTAGTAGTAGTAGTAGTAGGAGGAGGAGGAGGAGGAGGAGGAGGAGGAGGAGGAGGAGGAGGAGGAGGAGGAGGAGGAGGAGGAGGAGGAGGAGGAGCTGCATCTTTGGTAGTGATGAAGGCGCGCCCTGTACCCTCGTCTCCCGCCTTCCTGCAACACCACAGCTTCCTTCATCTCCTTTGCCTTTCCCGAGAGAAATTTATGAGCGTCTTAAGCATTGTAAAGATGAAAAATCACAATAACTTGATGCTGCAGGCGTGAAAAATCCTTCCAACCGCCTCTCCTCTCCTTCTCCTGCTTGACTTTCACACCGTATCCTCCTCCTCCTCCTCCTCCTCCCAATCCTACTCGTCATGAATTCTGAATGTTAAATGTAAAGAAATCTCAATATTATCATCATTGTCAGTTTTTTGGTTTACACTGAGTGAATATTCTGTCATTTATTTATTCCATTATTCATACTTATGTTTTTTCTCTAGTCTGGGTAAAAAATATCATCGTTTTCTGTTTATAAAATTACAGATTATATATTTTAGATGCATCACATTTTCTTATATACGCATCTGTCCCATTTTCTGCACCAAACCATAAACCGCTTCAGTACTGGGACGCATTTCTACCTTGAGTTTTGGGAGGTAAGACGATTTTATAAACATTAGGAAGGGTCTATGGAGGTCAGAAGATTAATGGCCAGTCTTCACTATTTTAATCACCCCAACATAAGTTTCTGAAGCTGTATAAAATCACCAAATAGTAACCAGAATGAATATGGAAAAGTGTCATGGCATTGAAGGGATTAACAGATAAATAAATAGATAAGTAATGTTTCAGATAAAGTTTACATAAATTCCAAAAAGACAAGTGAATTATACAATACCAATAATTACACTTACGCAAATAAATAAATAAATAAAGCAATACACAAGGTAAACTACACAAACAGTTTCCTTAGAGCAGAGATAAATGTGCCGCAAATTCCCTGAAGCTCATATAATGCAATACTGAGGGACCGGACGGACCTTAGGCGCTGAGGGAGACGGCCCCAGAGATCCAGTAATTCCCTAAATCTTGCCCTAATTCCCCAGGTTTTCCCCAGACTAAATTGCGGTGATGTAATCGATGTTTCTTCTCCTGGCGGGATTCTGTGCCGCCAAATGAAAGGAAGATAATCGATTCTCGTGTTTTTTTCCTTTTTTTTTCTTTTTACCAGAGAGAGAGAGAGAGAGAGAGAGAGAGAGAGACTTTACATACATCCAGATCTAATTTTTCCTTTTCTCTTTATCGATTTTTGTTTTTGTTCCTTTGTTTTCTTTTTACCAGAAAGAGAGAGAGAGAGAGAGAGAGAGAGAGAGAGAGAGAGAGAGAGAGACTTTACATGCGTTCAGACCTAATTCTTCCCTTTTTTATCGTCTCTTCTTTTCAGAAAGGAACAAAATAAAAATGGAAGAATCAGTTACCAAGTACAAATGCATGAGGAAATATTGTATGTCTATTTACCACTCTATTCATCTTTCTATCTGTCTACTGATCTATTTGCACCAGTTCTGGTTTTCATTTTCTTTTTCTGTGCATCATATTCTCTCTCTCTCTCTCTCTCTCTCTCTCTCTCTCTGTCTCCATCTGTCTACCTTCGTGTCCACCTGTCCACCTGACGAAGAGGAACAGGGAACATTCATGCATAGTTTCAAAACACAGATAAAAATCCACCCAACATTTTCGGAGGCACGAGTTCTCGCCCCTGACTATGAATATACCAAACCTACCCTCCCAAACTCTCCCTCCTCTCCCTGGCAAGCACTCCTCTCCCTCTCTCCCTCTCTCGCTCTCCCAGCCTCTCCTACTCTTTCGCCTCCTCTCCTTGCACCAGCACTCTGTCCTTCCCGAATATTGCATGTCCGACACAGCACGCCACAGCCTCCGCCCTTGCAATAAATATGAGTGGAGTCCTGCAGTGCTGAGGGACCCACGCTCACCGGCCTTCCCCGCCTACACCTGGACTGCCTCACCTGGTCTGCCTCACCTGGCCTGTCTCACCTGGACTCACCTCCCTTGCTGTAACTCCGCAGTTGAGCATCACAGGTAAAGGTGATGCGTTATGTGTCATTATATTTACGTGTGTGTGTGTGTGTGTGTGTGTGTGTGTGTGTGTGTGTGTGTGTGTGTGTGTGTGTGTGTGTGTTACGTAATCTTTTCTTTTCTTTACTTATATTACGGACCTACTATCACTACTACTACTACTACTATTACTACTACTATTACTACTACTACTACCACTATTACTACTACTAAAGCTGCTACAAACCACAGCACGAATATTAATCTTACGAGCCTATGATATATACAAGTTCCCCTAATAATCGATAATATCTAATAATTAAAAAGAGAGAAAAGAGAAAAGAAAACTCCGGAGACAAACTTTCCCTTCGTTTCCATAAAAGCGACTGATCATGAGTCAGATATTTTTCCACTCAATATCACCGTTTTCTATGGTTGACCTTTTATGGGATACTTCGCTCACTCGCCTCCCACCTCTTCCCGCCCTCTTCCTCCCTCCCACTCACTCTCTCCGCTCCTCCCGCCCCTCCCACACGCAGAGGAGAGGAACTAGATGTATGGATGAGTCCGAGGATGTTTTATTGAAAGGATGTGGGTCGAGGTTTGAAAGAGATGCATATGTACGTACGTTGCCTCTACTTCCCAGAGAGAGAGAGAGAGAGAGAGAGAGAGAGAGAGAGAGAGAGAGAGAGAGAGAGGAAAAAGGGTGATAGATTTTTTTTTGCTGAGAAGTTTAATTTTGTTTTATAGTTAATGATTTACGATTAGGTTTCTGTATTTATTAGTCTTAAGAATTATTGTATAACTTGTACTTTATTTTTTTCTCTAGCTTCGTGAAAATTTTCTTATTTTCTTTACTTTTTTTTCCCAAGGCTCTTTCCCCT
Source organism: Portunus trituberculatus (assembly GCF_017591435.1). Classification (NCBI taxonomy): domain Eukaryota; kingdom Metazoa; phylum Arthropoda; class Malacostraca; order Decapoda; family Portunidae; genus Portunus; species Portunus trituberculatus. Next base: position 4,214,720 of record NC_059283.1, on the reverse strand, counting down.
TTACGTTTCCTTCAGCGGTATTGTTTTTTCCTCTCTCTCTCTCTCTCTCTCTCTCTCTCTCTCTCAATAAGGAATCGATGGGATCCATTTACGAATTTGTGACCATCATTCCTCAGAGGCTGTGAATGCTGCTGGTCCACTCACTCCACCCTACACCCACTCCACTCACCACCCCATCCTCTCCATCCTACTCCAAACACTCCAGCCTTTCCTCTCTTTCACCTTTCTTTTCTCAGTTCCCCCCCAGACTCTCTCCTTCCTCCATTTCTCACTCTTCTCTTCCACATATTTTTGTTTTCTTTTTCGTCATCCACTCAATTCATTCAAGCTTTATTTTTCCCATTTTTTATTCTTTATTTCTAGATTTTCTCCCTTTTTATTTCTTGACTTTCCTTTTATTTTTTCATTTGTTAATCTCTGCATCTTTTTTTCTATAACTCTCTACACGTTGAGCTTTTCTCTTTGTGTTTTCCTTTCTACTTTCTCTTCTCTACTCAGTTTCCTTTATTTTATTTCTACTCATATTTATTCACTTTTCTCCGTACGTTTCTACTTTATCCATCATTCATTCTTCTTTCCTTTAGTTTAGTCTCTTCTTTTATCTACTCCTTCGTTTCCTTATTCTTTTACTTCTTTCTTTATTCAATCCTTGCTTACTCTTTCCTTTCTAATCTTCTCGTTTTGCAATTCTATGCTATTTTTCTTCTCTCATCTTTCTTCTCCCTGTCTCCCCTTTACACCTATCCAGTTTTTTTTGTTCACTAGTTTTATTGATCAAGATTCTTCTAATTCCTCTTCATTTCTCTTCTTTCCTCTTTATTCATCTCTACTTTCGTTTTCAATTTTTATTATTTTTTTCTATAGCCTTTCTACTTTCAACACCAAAAATTTTTCATTTTCTCTTTGAATTTCTTTTTGTTCTTTATCTGCCCTTCCTTTTCTTTTCTACTTTTGTTTCCTTTGTTTGTTTATCTTTACGTAGTTTTCCTAATTTGAATGCCACAGAATCTTATTTTCTCCTTATCATTCTCTTCTATTTCCCTTTCTTCTATCCACCTCTCTTAACCTCTCCTCCGTTTCTCTCCTCCCCTCCAGCACCTTTTTATTATTTTTATTTTACAACACCTTGAGAGACTTCTATTTCCTCTGTATTGTTCCCTCCTTCCTTCTCACCTCTTCCTCTTCACTATAGGTAAAAACAAGCAAGACTCAGTATCTCTCCCCTTAAGGACGCCCCTCGACCCCCTGGAGGCGCCGTCAGGTAAGGCAGGTACTCACTAAACACACCATTAAGCAAATAGTTTTCCTCTAGTCTAATGAGATTCTGCCCCTGTTACCCCTGCCTGTTCCCCGCACCTTCTGCCGCTCACCTCTCCCTCTCTTGTTTCCATGTCTCGGCTGTTTCCCATTCTCTTATTTCTTCGTCACTGATCTCCGCTTTCTTGTTTTTCTGTTTCTTGTTCTCGTTTTTTTTTTTCCTTCATCTCTTGTTTTTCTCTCATTTTCCCTGTTTTTTGTTTCTTATTATTCCTCATTCCCTTTTGTTTCTTCTTTACTCTTTTTCATTTTCTTGTTTTTCTCTTGTTTTTCTTCATTCTTTTTTTTCATAACTGTTCCCCATTTTCTTCGTCTCTTTCTTACTATTCTCTATTCCTCTCCGTCTCTACTGTTCCTCATTCTCTTTATTACCTTCTTTTCTGCCTCCCCTCTCGTCTCCTTTAGTCCGTCTATTTCCTTTTAATCGCCTGTCAGTCTATTTCTGTTCGCTGTTCGGTTTCAGTTTTGTCTTTTCCCTGTTACATCTGTCAGCTGCTTTTTCCCCCGCGTTCTCGGTCTGTCAGCCTGTCTTCCACCCGTTCCTCTTGACGGTTTCTATTTCCTGTCTCCTCTTCTCCATCAGTTTATGAGTTCTATCCCAGTAACATCCACTTCCTACCATTCTAATACATTTCCCTGCTTTGTTTGTTTAATAGGCGCCCCACCGCTTGTCCCTCCTCTGTTGTCCCGCCTTACCCCTCATCTCCACTTCCTCCTCTTCCTCCTCTAGTACTCAGTTCGAAGCTTCGTTCACTGCTTCAACTACTTTTCTATGGTGTATCTTCCTTATTTTGTCTACTATGTCGCCATGAAGTAGAGATGAGATAGCGAAGTTTATAGGTCAGTTTGTTGGTATTTCGAGTAACAAGCGATCATGCACCACTGCTATAACTTTAAATGCGTAGTTTATACGTCACATAATGATGCTTTTTTGGTTTGTGGTATCTTTCCTTCAATACCTCCTACGCTACTCACCTTCGTATTCCCTCATAAACAATAATAAATTGCACTTATTCTATATAGACTGTACCTATTTAACACTGCGACTTGACTAAGGAGTGCAAGTTAATATGTGTGCCAATTAGTGAACGCTGGCAGCTTCATGGCTATAGTCCGTCCGGCCACCATACCTCCAACAATCACTGTTCCTCACGATATATGGACTTAACACGAGGTTTCAAATATTCGATAAATAATTGATTACAAGACTACTGATGATACGTTATGCACACTCATAATGACAAGTGATCGTGCTTGCTCTGGTTGAGATATCAGCCTCATAAACCCCTTCATACACGAGGGAGCAAAGATAACAGACGGAGGTGGGGCGAAGAGGGACGCTTTAGCACACGACACCGCCATGCCAGATGAATAGGTCTTAATCATTCTAAGTGTTACTGATACATGATCAGCAATCCACTGCACCATCCCTCAAAATCATACACACATACATACACTTACTGATTCCTTCACAATGCCGCAAGATGATTCCAGCCTCCCTCACTCACTGTTCCAAGGTGACTGTGTAGTGTGTGTAGGCACCAGGGTGACCAGTGGCAAATTTCGAATTTCCCAAGAGTGACTCCGAAAACAATCCAAGATCGACCAAAATTTCCCAAGATTTAAAGAAGACAATAATTAACACAATTTTACTGATATAAGATGACATCTTACCTTTCAGTATTACTGCAGGTATACACGAGTTGGGGGTTCGTCTACTTCGCCCTCAATGGCATCCTCCACAGCTGGATGCAGTGTTGCCACCCTCTCCTCTTTGCCTTGTCGTTCTCGCTCAGCACACCTTCGGTAACACTGCCCACTTTTTACGTCTTTGATGAGGGATGTTGATGGTTGCCATTGATAGCATGGTACCTCCTGACGGCTGATCGCTTGTTTAGCAAGGAGTCTGTTTGACGTGGTGGACACGCCAAGCCTGTTTGTTTGTTTTGTTTTATCATATTCAGCTGCGAAAATACCCGCTCCACACATGCAGATGAATGAGGCAGAGCTAGCAGGCCGCACATGAATTTTGACAAACAGGCAAATCTCGGCTCGTTGTTCCCATCCTTCACTGATTTTAGTTCACTCCAGAAAGCAGTTGCCTTCTCGTTAAGATTCTTCAGTGCTTCTTTTGCATATAGCAAATCCTTCCACTGATCCTGCAGGGCGTCAAACTCATCCTCTTTCACAAGCGATGGAAATTGTAGTGCTAGTTTTAAGATGTCACTGGAGTTCCTCTTGGGTGATAATATGCAATCTGTTTAGACCTTTCCTAAGTATGTTTGTGATTCTTTACTTAAAAAAATACATTCAAAAGTAGCTGTTACAACAATATGAGCCATATAGACTTAAATTTGTTCTGAGACAATATAATGCTCTCTCTCTCTCTCTCTCTCTCTCTCTCTCTCTCAACCATCAAGATTGATATGACATATACAGACATTAAAATTTAATCCAAGACTTACGGCATTTCTGCAAAAAATTCCCAAGATCCCAAGGCGAAGTTTGAAATCCCAAGATCTTGGGAAATTTCCCAAGTCCTGGTCAACCTGGTAGGCACTTTGGGGCAACTCAGTGACGGTTCATATTGGCCAGCCGCCTTGTGACGTAACCAAGTGCTGCAGGGTGGGCAACCGTACTGCAGACAAGGCTACCACTTATGGCAAGAGAAAGAGAGAGAGAGAGAGAGAGAGAGAGAGAGAAAGAGTCACCCAATCGACCTCCCAACAAATGAAACACACCAATACAAAATAATTCATTTTTATTTGATAGAAACACTTTCATTTATAAACAGCCAAGACCATTGATCATACAAATCTGGGGGTCAGTCGGGGGGAGGGTGAGCCCCGCGCGACCCTCGAGGCGCCGCGAGACTCACCGCCTCGAGACCAACAGATATTATCCAAGCAGAGAAGAGAGGCAATTATTCATATTTATATATATATAGTATTGGGTTATTTGACGTGTGGATCTGGAGGAAGGAGATGCTACAGGAGGAGGAGGAGTAGGAGGACAGGAGGAGGACAATGATGTGTGTGTATGTATATGTGTTGAAGGCGTGATTGAGGTAACACAGATAATATAAAAAGCGAGGGGAGGAAAACCGGACCACATAAAAGATAGCTGAACGTAGAATCGAGAAAAAATGGAGTGAAAAAAAATGAGAATACTGAAAACAAAAATAAAATAAGAGAAAACACGTGAATTAGTACCAAGACACAATTCGTATCTATAACAACCTAATGTTTCGAGTTAGAATTACCTAATCATTATTTAAATACGTGATAAAAACATGAAACATCTTCAAAATTCACTGCAAAGGTTGAGAAAAAAGAAGCGTATAATAAAAAAAAAGACGATAAACTGATAAAGAACGTTAATGAAACTTTTTGGGGGACGGGCGTAAGTTCTCAGTTATACAAGAGAGAGAGAGAGAGAGAGAGAGAGAGAGAGAGAGAGAGAGAGAGAGAGAGAGAGTAATAAAAGGTAAATAAAAATACAAGAGAATAAACAAGAAAAAAAAAAATCCACACATCAACGCCAAGAAGTCCAGAAGAGAGGAAAGTAAAAAGACAAAGGGAAAAAAAAGCAAAAAGGAAAAAAAAAAATGATGAACAGACAGCGGGAACTCAGCGGGGATCAGCAAGGGAGCAAAATTCATCTCAGTCAAGTCCTTAAGAGTCTACCTTTGCGATCATTCCTGAACTATGATCAATTATATACAAGGGAGGAGGGAGTTAGTGGGGGAGGGGGGGGAAGGAACACGCTAATTATTTACATGGTGAGAATTGTAATGTATAGTTGTTTTTTTTTTCTCTTCTTATTTTTTTCTGGTTTCTTTCATTATTAGTTGTATTTACAGAAATCACATATAGTACAACATTAAAGAGACGTGGCGCGAGAAAGGAAAAGCTTCATTCCTACTCTTCCTCTTCTCTTTTTCTTTCTCTTCTTGCAGGAAATATAAATATGGATCTGTGTACATTACAGATACAAGCAGCAAATCTTTGGCAAAAATTCCCATACAAATGCATTATTATTATTACTATTATTATTATTATTATTATTATCATTATTATTATTTCCTTCTCTAATTTTAGTTGGAAAATAAAAACTTCTTGAATTATTTTACAAACATCTATACTCGGTCCTGCTCTTCCGGTACTCGCAAGGACACCCACCCTTACTATTGGTCAATTTTTAGCCAATCACAGGCCGCGTTAACATGCACTCCAACCAATGAGGAAGGAGGTTCACAAGCACGAATTATGAGGGCGGGAAGCGAATGCAGGATTGAGTAGAGATGACGAATGTATACAGCACTCATAAAACGTGAGTAATAGTAGTAGTAGTAATAGTGTTAGTAGTAGGAGTAGTAGTGGTGGTGGTAGTGTCTTAAGTGGGGTCTAAAATACGGAGTGAAGGCAGTTGAAGGAAAGAGGGGAGGAAAGCAAGGCAGGTGGCAATGACGAGCCCAGACCAGACCACGGAAAACGTAAACTGGCAGTGGTCATTTTCCTCGACCAATGGAGTGTTCACCTCGCGCCAAGTGGCGGCTCACTCTGGGCGCGGCTCACTGGATTCCATTCACCTTCCTGGGCATTGAATGAATGAATGAACAGCGACGTACGTATGGATTATTTATAGTAGTAGTAGTAGTAGTAGTAGTAGTAGTAGTAGTAGTAGAAGTAGAAGTAGTAGTAGTAGTAGTAGTAGTAGTAGTAGTAGTAGTAGTAGTAGTAGTAGTAGTAGTAGTAGTAGTTGTAGTAGTAGTAGCAGCAGCAGTAGTTGTGGTAGTTATTCATAGTGTAGTGAAGTTTGTATTTTTTTTTTACTTATTGTTTTCCTACATTACACACTGACTAGCTTGACACTGAAATGATCCTACAGGCAAGATCTGATGTGTGTGTGTGTGTGTGTGTGTGTGTGTGTGTGTGTGTGTGTGTGTGTGTGTGTGTGTGTGTGTGTGTGTGTCTGTGTGTGCTGACTTGATCTCTGGTGACCTCTGGTGTATTGCCTTAACACTACGTCGACTGACTGACTGACTGACTGTTGGCGTGACACCGTCCGCCTGCAGGTCATGATTTCGGAGCAGCGTCCTTAATATAGTTACTCGCTACGTCAAAAGTATGGTCAGGAGTGACTGGCTACGGTGGGACGCAGGGAACGAAGAAAACGGCAGCTACACAGGAATAAATCATCAGGATGAGGAACAGCGCGGAGTGAGGAAACGGGAAGGAGTCGGAGATATAAAGTTAAATAGATAATTTTACACACTATTATTTACATAGTGAGTTTCTGAAGATATAAAAATGCGTAAACTTAATAGCACCTTGTGCCTTCCTCGCCGGGGCTGGCCGCCCCTCCCAAATGAACGGTTCTCAGACGAACTTAACAGAAGAGTGGCTCTCGGCGAGGCAGCGCGCCGCGACGCTGCGCACCGCCCGCCAAAACGTGGGAAATTCTTGCTGTAAAAATAAGAACATCACTTGCAATTTTTTCTTTAAATTACTTTTACATCAGGTGTGACGTGACCGCACCTCGCGGGGCACACCTGGCGGCTCGGGGCGGCGGGGTTCTGGGACCAAGCGCCCCGCCCCTGTCCCATCCCCGCAGTGCCCCAGGGTCGTGGCGGAGCGCACTCCCTACTGCTGGATGGCGGCGGGTGAGGGAATGAGGGTGGAATGTGCCTTCCTCGCGCCGTGTTGCCGCGGGGCCGCGCGAGTGATCGAGGAAGTTCTGAGTGACGAAAAACATTACAACACACTTATACATACATACATCCATACATACACATAATAAAATAAAATACACTAATATCTTTGGTTGAACATTTGATAAAAGTGAAAAATAAAATTCTTTATAACACCGCCAAGAACTGCACGATGGATCCGGGGCTGCGGCGGGGGTGGGGGTGTGAAGGGGCGTGGAGGGGCGCGGCGCCTGAGACATTGAGACACTGCCTCGCCGGTGGTGAATCTTATATAAAAAATACATGAAGGTAAGCTGACAGAGGTGCGGACACTGATAATGTTGCTCGGTGGAGTGCGATGCGAGAGGGCAACCCGCGCCTCCTGGGGCTGCCGGAGTATTCTACATATGTATACAAATCACATACATATGCGTAAATAGACATATACATTTGCAGCAGCTACTGTAGGAGAGGGGCATGAGGGGAGGGTAAAGCTCCTCGACACCCACGGCCTGCACTTAGGGACCGAGGTTCGCGTGGCACTCCAGTGACGCGTCTTGCCACTGCAGTATTGTGGAGGGCGGAGCAGCCACAGTAAGGCGGGGCGGGGCGGGGCAAGCAGCACACGCACACGCACTCACTCACTCACTCTCACTCGGTAGCTAAACGACACTCGTCCATTTTCATTGTCAATCGAAACCTATTTTATTTTTTATGTCGTGCGTCGCACCTGCCAGTCACCAGAAAGATTCCGCGGCGCCGCTCCTGACCCTCCGCTGGCCCCGCGGGAGCCCAACCCGGCACCCCGCAGTCTCGCGCCGCCGCCGCCGTCACTGACATTCAAGCCACGACTGCAAGTTTCTCGCGGGTCTGCTTTCTGGAATAGTCTCCTCACTCCACTTTTCTTCTGTATTTTGGATTCACTTTCTAAAACACTTAACGGACGATAAAGGAGAGAGAAAAAAACTGTCTTTTCTTTCTTCCTGGAAAGTTTTTTTCCGTCCTTGACACACTTGCGTCAGTCTTCATCGTGGAAGTTTAACATACAGTAATTACGTTTGAAGTGGGTTCAAAAAAAAAAATCTTGTGTTTTCGTAGGTGCTGTAGATGCTGGCCTCTCCTCACAGCCACGGCAGCGGACACGGGCGGGGCGAGGCGCTGGCCAGTCCAGTCACGCGCCGCCTCGCCCCCCCCGGCCGTCGGGCGAGGAACGAGGGGCAACAAGTGAGGACGAGTCTGTTGCTCCTCTCTCATTCCTCTTCCTCCTCTTCCCTGTCTCTCTATGTCTCTCTCTTACGCGGAAGGAAAGTCAACCGGACGAAATGTTCAAGTCGAGAAGTGCTAATAAGTCCTCCTCTCCCATATGGTGTGTGTGTGTGTGTGTGTGTGTGTGTGTGTTAATTCTTCCATGCACCACCTTTTTGGCCGCAGAAAGGGAGGAGCAACGGAGAGAGACGACGACGGGAGGGCGGAGGGAGGCCGGAGAGGAGCTAGCAGAGGCCTCTCCACCACTTGCGGCAGCGGTGGGACCTTCGGCGGGTCTTGGAGTTCCGTCTGGTCCTCTTGGTATCCTTGAAGAAGCGAACATTGGTGGGGTCGTCGAGCAGCGCGGGGTAAGTCTCTGGTGGGTGGAGGTAGCGCGCCGTGTAGCTGCTGACAGACCCTCGAGACAGGAGTTCTTCTGTCTCGCTGGAGGACCACTCGACAGTCCCAGGCAGACCCGAGGATAGGCGGTCTCTCTCCTCTGCCCAGGCGCGGCGGACGGCCAACTGTGGAGAGGAAGAACGGGAGATCAACATCATTAATCACCATTACCATTAGGGCTTTCCCCTCAACACTCCCGCTGAAGTCATCCATTAGTTAAAATTAGAAACTCGGAAAGAATACACACAAAAAGACTTTTTGGACGACGAAACTATTTTCAGGACCCGGAGAAAAGCAGGAAAAAGGGTAAAGGACTGAGCAGAGAAGACACAAGGAAAACATTTCCTTAATCAGACGAAAGTGGAGATCATCTGTTTCAAAATAGTAAAAAAAAAAAAAAACGAGGACGCTTAACAGAGACATACAAAAATTCTAAACAAACAGATAGACACAAGATTTTCCAACGCCTGCCTTACCTTTCTTCCTTTTACCTACACTCAACAAGTAAACTCCTTCATAGGTTTACACACACCTACTAACACCTCCATCATGAAATACGAGACATCATACCACTCAAAAAATAACTTATTTTCTGATCTATCACCCCCTCAGAAACACCTTTTTTCCTCTATTCCTTATCTCTCATTCATCCACAAAAAATTATAATTATCCTTTTCTTAAAGTTTTCCAATCCAATTTAATAGCTCAAAAAACATCCTCCTACTATTTTAAACCTTCCACTCATCCACTCACCCAAAACATCCACCTACACTGTCTTTCTGTCCTATCTATTTACTCAAAAAATAGCCTTCCTTTCTTTTAAACTTACACTTACTTACTTAACTACCCCAAAAACACAACTCTTCCTCTCTTATCCACTTACCCAAAACATACATCTACTTGGCCTTCCACTCTTAACTACCCATTCAAACTGCATCTTCTTACTCTATTCTTTCTATTCCACTCACCTTCTTGGCGTGTCTCAGGAGGCGTTTCTTCTCCTGCTGGATGGTGGTGCCGTAGCGAATGTGGATGACTGCAGAGGCGCTATGTAACTTCACGTCCACGAATTTGTCAGTGCCTTCGTCGCTCGGGGTGAGAGGCTGGGAGTTGGAGGATTCATGGGCCGTAATGTTGACCTCTCCTCCAAGACGGTGCAGCTGCGTCATGTCCTCCGCGGCCTTCCAAAAGTTTTCCTGCAGAAGCCACGGGAGGATTGCAAGGTCAGGGAGTGTTCAGTGAGGTGAGATGAGAAAGATGAATGAAAGTGAATGTAGTTAAAGATATGGTGAGTTACGAAAAAGAGCTGTGTGAGAGAGAGAGAGAGAGAGAGAGAGAGAGAGAGAGAGAGAGAGAGAGAGAGAGAGAGAGAGAGAGAGAGAGAGAGAGAGAGAGAGAGAGAGAGAGAGAGAGAGAGAGAGAGAGAGAGAGAGAGAGAGAGAGAGAGAGGATACCAGGCAGGGCGGAATAAAATAAAGAAAGGAGTAGCAATGTTTGGAGGAGCGAAGAGGCGAGAGTGGAAAGTAAAACAGAAACAATTGAATACTTCCCATGGGGAGGAAAAAGGAAGAAAATGGGAAGAGGAAGAGAAAGAAGAGCTCAGAGGACTACGAAAAAGAGAGACACAGAGAAAACAAAGCAACACTAACGAAATGAAAACAAATGACTAATACGAATGGAAACAAGAGGAAGGAAAGGCCGAAACACACAAGAAAAAAAACATACAAGGACATGAAATAAGAACATCGAGAAAGAGCAATTCAGTGACTCTCTCTCTCTCTCTCTCTCTCTCTCTCTCTCTCTCTCTCATAAAAAAAAGTAATTTCAGAGATTCTAGTACAAAAACGCCTCAAGCAAACCGTTTTACATGAATACATTACTTATTCAAACTTATTCACGAGGTTGTGGGTGGTACATGAGGGGAAATGGGACGGAGCGGGGTGGGGAGAGGGGAGAGGGTAAAGGGGATAGTCCAGGGAGGGAAGGGAGGGGGAAAGAAAAACTAAAACTTGAGATGGAAAAGATAATGACTTTGCCTCTTGAAGCGAAATATTTTGTGCACAATTTTATATATTTTTTCTGTGTCATATTCTCTGTCTGTCTGTCTGTCTGTCTGTCTGTCTGTCTCTCTCTCTCTTAAAACAATTTAACGTATAATATGATGACTTTTGTGTGGAAATAATTTATGGATCAAAGGAAATATTGTGGGTAGCCTGTATCTGACAACCTAACCTGCTCTCTCTCTCTCTCTCTCTCTCTCTCTCTCTCTCTCTCTCCGATACTTCCCCTCCTCACCCTAAACTCTCTCCCAATTCCATGTAATCCTTGTTTTTCACTTCTCCTCCATTTCTCTCTTTTTGTTAATCTCTTCCCCCTTTCCTTTCCCTGGAGCTCATCTTTATCAAAATCCTGCCAAGTAATCGTCCACTCACTCTTCCCCATTTGGTAATATCTCTAGGGAAATCCCCAGATATCAAGGGCCCTTTAAGGTAAATCTCTGCTGGAATCGCCTGCACTTTGAAATAATCGTTTTAATTCCACTGAAATCCCCCGGTGTGGATCCAAGGCTTCATCGTGAGTAATGGTAATAATGATGATGATAATGATTGCATGAGGTGGTGGTGGTGGTGGTTGTAATAGTGGTTGTTGTAAGTCTTTTTTTTATTATTATCTTTTAGGTGGATTTGTCTTGGCTCTTAAACACGTAAAATTGTAGTAGAATAGTAGTAGTAGTAGTAGTAGTAGTAGTAGTAGTAGTAGTAGTAGTAGTAGTAGTAGTAGTAGTAGTAGTAGTAGTAGTAGTAGTAGTAGTAGTAGTAGTAGTAGTAGTAGAAGTTGAAGCAGAAGTTGAAGCAGAAGTGGTAGCAGAAGTAGTAGTAGTAGTAGTAGTAGTAATTGTAGTGGTAGTTGTAGTAGTATGTAGATGTTGTAGTAGTAGTGGTAGTAGCAGCAGCAGTACCACCATCAGTAACAGACGCAACAACAAACATACCACCTTAACTTATAATAGACACACACACACACACACACACACACACACACACACACACACACACACACACACACACACACACACACAACCCTTCACTCTTCACAATCTCTCACCTTGACGAAGTAGAAGACATGAGTGTTGTGATACGTGACGGTGATGTCAAGAAGCAGAGAGTTATTGAAGACTGAGGTCAGCACGTCCCTGAAGATTGGGTTGGCGTGGTCCGTGGGAGTAACCATGGCGCGCCCTTCCACTGACGACACCAGCAGACCCTCCCCAAAAGGCCCTGGTACTGTCGAGATCTCCACCTGGTGCGGGAGAAAGTGGAAGGTTCGTGGAGGAATGGACTTTAAACTCCTTCAGTACTGAGGCACATGTTTACCTTGAGATTTGTGTGATTAGATGATTTTATTGACATTAGGAAAGGTCAATGGAGGTCAGAAGATCAATGGCTAGAGTCTTCACTGTTTTAATCCCCATATAAGTCTGTGAAGCTGTTTAAAATCACCAAATAGTAAGTAAAATTGATATGAAAATGTGTTATGGTACTGAACGGGTTAAATAAATGGCAAAAGGCAACAAAAAGAAAGAAACCCCACTGATGTGCCATTCCCATAAAAGGTCGAAAGAATAGATGGATGGTTGCTGGCACGATAGATGGATAGATAGGTGGAACAATGGATAGATGGTACAGAGGTGGATAGCTGGAGAGTTGGTGGAGAGATGGATAGATAGAAAGATGAGATGAAGCGAGGAAAAGTAGCAAAAGGAAAGAGAAAAAGAAAGATAAGAAAAAAAATAAGAATAAGAAATGAATCAAAGAAAAGAAAGAGTGCATAAAACAATTGGATGAATAAAGGGATATTAAGAACAGGTGGATAATATAAAGGATTAGAATATTGAGAGAAAAACAGTAATGGAGTAAGAGAGAAAAATAATGATAATAATGTGGAAAGTGAGTGAGAGAGAGAGAGAGAGAGAGGAGAGAGAGAGAGAAGGGAGAGAGGGAAGAGGGAGAGGATGGGGGAAGAGGACGCGATTAAAACAGAGTAGTGATGTTTCCATGAAATGTGAATAATAACATGAACAAAAGGTACATAAAAAGGAGTGGAGAGAGGGAGGGAAGGAAGGAGGAGGGAGGGAGGGGGGAGAGGAGGGGAGGAGAGGAGGAGCCAGAGGGAGGAGAGAGAGCCAGAGAGGGGAGGAAGGAGGAGAGAGGTAGAGAGGGAAAGACAGAGAGAATAAAGAACACTTTCCATGAATAGGAGAGAGAGAGAGAGAGAGAGAGAGAGAGAGAGAGAGAGAGAGAGAGAGAGAGAGAGAGAGAGAGAGAGAGAGAGAGAGAGAGAGAGAGAGAGAGAGAGTAAACAAACGCTAACCAATTATGGAATGACCGGATGCTTTCATAAAAAAATATATAAAAAGATAAAAATGAAAATAACAAGACTGACTAAGAAAAGAAGACACACAGGAGGAGGAGGAGGAGGAGGAGGAGGAGGAGGAGGAGGAGGAGGAGGAGGAGGAGGAGGAGAAGAAGGAGTGTTATCTTACCTGGTGATTCTGGGGCCAAAAGTCATGACGGAGAAGCGTGGGCGTGAGGGTGGAGAGGCGGGCGGTGGTGCGGGCGGCTTCTTCCAGGGTGAGCACCAAGCCGCTGACGCACCGGACACTCTTCACCTGCAGGAGGAGGAGGAGGAGGAGGAGGAGGAGGAGGAGGAGGAGAGGAGGAGGAGGAGGAGGAGGATGGGGTTAGAAAGAGAGGAATGTACGAAATTGAAAAGTAAGAGAAGGAAGGAGACAGGAGGAAGAAAATGTGAGAGAAGAGGACGGAATATAAGATGAAGGAGGAGTTGGAAAGAGAAAGAAGGGGACGTAGGAAATTGCAAAGTAAAGGAAGGATGGAGAGAGGATAAGAAAAATATGAAAGAAGATAAAAAAAGGAGGAGGAATATAAGAAAGAGGAGGAAGAAAAGACGAAGAGAAAAATCCATTATTAATAAATAGACAAAAGTTTTAATATCACCAACATCACAACCACCATCACCACCACAATAATAACAATCACATCCACTCACTTGCTCGGTGAATGGAGAGGTGGCAGCACGCATCGGGAGGTTGGGCGTGCGTGTGAAGGCCTGCCAGAGTGTGGGCGGGGGTGGGCGTTTAGTGCTGGACGCCCACGCCAATTGCGGGGCGAGGCTCTCCAGGTTGTAACCGAGACGCGACAGCCATGCCTTGTAATCTGAACCAGAGAAAATGTGTCCTTTGTGAAGGGAGACAATGGTAAAGTGAGAGGCTGGAACTTGGCCCGCTACCCCTCATCCTCTTGTCCACTCTCACTGGCTTCCACTTTCCTTTGGTCTTTTTCCCGTTCTCTTATATTTCACTTGTCTAAAACAGTGAGGGCTTTTATTCAATTTCCTCTGTGAAATTGAGTTAAGTTATTCTACTACTACTGCTACTGTTACTACTTCTATTACTACTACTACGTATTACTATTACTCATCTCACCGTAGTTCTTCCAGTGAGTGAGGTGAACGTTGATGGGATCGTTGCCATTGAAGCGGTACAAGGACAGCTTGGCGGGGTTCAGTAGGTTCTGCAATACATCCTCCCAAGATGGTGACAGCCATTGACCTGCCGCGAGAAGATGCGTTAGTCATATTTCTATAATTTCTAGTTATATAATTACATCTTTGTCAAGTGAATGTCCTCGAAGCCTCAAAAGGATTTCATGTATATTTTTCATTGTGGAAATAAGAGTTAGATTAGGTCGTTACGTTAAACTTACGTAGATTAGTTTAGAACAAGGATAAGTGATGTTAGAGTAAGTTAGGTTAGGTTAGGTTATCCACTTACCTATCAGAGGATCGTAAATTCGTCCACGAGGCATATGCACCAGTTCCGTACGCGTCTCCAGTAACCCACCACAGTAATCCACAGGTAGGTACAGATAAGGGTTCGAATCGTACATGATGTGGCCGTAAGGGGATCGCATCATCTCCCGCACCACTTCCCCGTACTGGTTGAACACCATCACCGGGGTTCCGCACTCGTCCGTAGCGATGTAGTACTTCTTTCGGTAAACCTGGAAAGAGAGAACAGTGGCGGCGTTGTGTTGGTTTGTTCCGTTAATATAGTATTTCTTGTTCTTATCTTTTCATGTGAGTCAATAACTATTTATCGTATTGCTTCGCCTTCAGTATTATTAAGTATTCAGTATCATTTTTTTTTATTAAACTACAAAAAACAAAGACTTCCCCAATTCTTTAAGCATTTGTCAGCCAGTCATCTACTCCTGCATATAACAGCATAACTAATTTCATCGCTCCATCTGCTTCTCTCTTTTCTTTGACTATTTGCTAATGTTAGTTATTGATACTTTTTATACCAACACACCTGCATTCATCTTCCCCATTACTAGGTGAACCACACTCACCTGCGCAAAGATGATGTGGCCACGGTCGTCATACACCAGCGTGATGAGGTTCCCGTCACGCGGGCTGTAGATGTGCGTCACCTGATCCGGATGACGCTGGTCAGTATACAGGAACTGCGTCACATTCCCAAAGTTGTCCTTGCGGGCCACCAGGCGGTCTTCGTGGTCGTACAGGTAGCGGATGTTGAAACGACCTGATTTTGCGGCACGTACAAGAAGACCCCGTGCGTTGTAGTGGTAGGTTACTTCACGAGCGTTCTGGACGATAGCACCGCGGGAGTCGTAGCGATAGACCCCCTCACCGAACTTGACAATCCGATCCTGTGAGTCGTACTTCATGGGAATGGTGTTGGTGGAGTAGGTCAGGGACAGCATGTTGCCATTGGTGTCGTAGGAAAAGCTCCACGGTTCCTTGGCCTCCACACTGATGAGCTGACCGTCTGCGTCGTAGGTATAGTTCCGCGTGTTGGTGTATGGCTTGTTGTGGAAGTTCGGAGTGAAGGTCATGGTCTGGTTTATCTTTCCATCTGAGTTGTAGAAGATCTGCAGCTTGAACACTTCCCGGTTGTGGATGGTGACGGAGGACTGGGACACGTGCAGGTGGGAATTCAGTTGCCTAGAGAAGATCGCAGTGCCGTCATGGATCGTTGTCTCACTGTGTTCATTCCTGGTTACGGTAAACCTGCCGATGCTTGAAGGTCCTCCGGTAATGGGGTTGTAGGCATATGTGAATGGCAGGAGGTTCTGGCCGCCAATACGCCCCGCAAAGCTAGTCACTCTGAAGTTGGAGTCATACTCATATGTAAACTTGACATTGCTCAGACCCGTTCTGGCGCCATAGTCAATACGGTGTTCTTGAAGCAGTCGACCGTCATAGAGCATATCCATCTTGTACTCCAACTCAACCTCCTCATGAGTGATTTCCGACAACAGCCCATCAGAACCGTATGCGAACTCAGTCTTTCCATCACCGGACACGATCTCCTTCAACTGTCCAGCCTCCGTGTAGGTGTAGAGGACCTTTGCGGACACGGCAGGGAAGGCAGTGAGGAGTAGGCGGCCTGCATGGTCCAAATACTGTCTATAGGAATGCGTGGAGCCTGGCGGGGTATACGAGAATACAAACCATCCGAAGGAAGGTTGGAGGGAGAAGAAGTGGGCGGATCCTGTTGGTGTTGTGATGTACTTGAGTCCTCCACGTTCGTCGTAGTGCAGGCGCCAGAGTCGACCAGATGGAAGGGTCATGGTGGCAGGCTGAGAGTGGAGGCAGAGAAGAGTTACTTTGAGGGAACTTGAAAGGCCTGATACTATATAAATTGGAGAACACAAAGAAGAAATTGATGACAAAAATGAAAGGAAAGAAAATAAAAAAGAAACATGAAGACGCGAACTTATGAAGGAATAACACAAATATAACTTCAAAGAAAAGAAAGAGGAAGACAAAGAGTAAAAAGACAACAAAGATAAAAAAGAATAAAGAGATGAAAACAAAAGCCAAAAGGACGAATGAAAAGCAGGAATACAAGAGAACAAAGGACATCAAACAAAGAGTAACATAAGCAGATGAAGGAAGCCACAAGACCCTCAAGACATTAGAAACTTTCCAAAAACATCCCAGTCTTTTCTCCACTTAATCTTGGGAGGGAATGGCGGTAACGAGCCTTTTCCTTTTCCTTTATTGGTCCTAAAATGACCCTCGTAATACAAAAATTGCCCATACTTCACAGGACTGGAAAAATACAAGATAAAAGGACTTCCTTCCCCTATACTTCATACAGCTGAAAAAAAGGCTTCCCCCAAAAAAGGCCAAGCTCTGTTTAAATGTACAAAAATGAGGTCAATCTCCCTCCTTTTGTCTTCTGTAAAAGGACACAAGTGGATCCCCTTTTTGTCCCTCTTGTCCTTTCTTGCCACACTTGTCCAACTTTCCTTTCGTGGAACAATAAGAGAGAAACATACAAAAAAGAAAACAAAGAGTAAAAAAACCTTGTCATCTCTCTCTCTCTCTCTCTCTCTCTCTGTCTCAGTCTGTCTGTCTGTCTGTCTGTCTGTCTGTCTGTCTGTCTGTCTGTCTATCTGTCTGTCTATCTGTCTGTCTGTCTGTCTGTCTGTCTGTCTCTCTCTCTCTCTCTACACACACACACACACACACACACACACACACACACACACACACACACACACATACTTAAACTAAAACCTGACCTGATACGATCCTCAATACAATCTAGAAAAAAAAAAAAAAAAAAAAAAAAAAAAAAAACGACCGCTTTTTATGTACCTATCTACACTAACCACATCCCCCAAGGGACAGATAGAAGGGAGTATTTGGTCGTACTTACCAAGCGGGTGTCGCCGAAGGTGTAGCGCGTGGTGTGGGCAGTGTGGGAGGAGACAGTGGACAGTAGACCGTGATCATCATATTCATAAGTTTCCACAGACCAGTCCCATTGTCGTGATTCAGTCCTGCCGAACCTGCCGGAGGGAAAAGAGAAGGTGTGTAGTAGTAGTAGTAGTAGTAGTAGTAGTAGTAGTAGTAGTAGTAGTAGTAGTAGTAGTAGTAGTAGTAGAAGAAGAAGAAGAAGAAGAAGAAGAAGAAGAAGAAGAAGAAGAAGAAGAAGAAGAAGAAGAAGAAGAAGAAGAAGAAGAAGAAGAAGAAGAAGAAGAAGAAGAAGGAGTAGGAGTAGGAGTAGGAGTAGGAGTAGAAGTAGAAGAGGAAGAAGAAGAAGAAGAAGAAGGAGAAGTAGCAGTAGCAGTAGTAGTAGTGGTAGTAGTAGTAGTAGTAGTGGTGGTAGTAGTAGTAGTAGTAGTAGTAGTAGTAGTAGCAGTAGCAGTAGCAGTTATCTTGTTTCTGTTTTCATTACGACCAATTTTCTTCTACTCGTTGTCTTGACACTATCATTATTATCTTTAACATTATTACTGAAAGGACAGCAATTTTTCATCGTATTTCCTTTGTTATTATCTCCCTCAACCAACCACATAGCGCTTCAAAAAATACAGTACGAGGAAATTTTCACACTTAATGATATGGCTTGTTGGGAGAGAGAGAGAGAGGACACGTAGGGGAAGAGAGGAAGAAAAGGGGAAAATTAAGGGAGAGAGGGAGGATGAGGGAGGGAGGAGAAGTGTGTATCCCTTGAAATCAGAACATATTGTGGGTTTCCTCTCCTTTTTTTGGTGTGTGGTGGGGAGAAAGGGAGAAGAAGGAGGGAGGTGTTTGCTTTTCTTCCATCCTCTCTCTCTCTCTCTCTCTCTCTCTCTCTCTCTCTTCCATTCAAACCTTCTCAGTCCCACTCATTGTACAAAGGACTTAGAGGGAGAACTGAGGATTAGAGAGAGAGAGAGAGAGAGAGAGAGAGAGAGAGAGAGAGAGAGAGAGAGAGAGAGAGAGAGAGAGAGAGAGAGAGAGAGAGAGAGAGAGAGAGAGAGAGAGAGAGAGAGAGAGAGAGAGAGAGAGAGAGGAGGACAGATTCTTTCCCATTTTCCTATGCATATCGATCTTCTTCCTTTTCATCTCTCTCTATTCCTCTTTTATCTCCCTTCCTCCCTGTTTTCATCTCGGCATTCATTATGAACTAAGTCGCCATGACAGAATACGACTAAGTTTGCCAATTAGATGCAAGTTCGTTCTTTGGGAGGTGCAAGAATCAGGTAAGGAGAGAGGGAGAGAGAGGGAGAGAGAGAGAAGTTGAGAGAGCAGAGGTGAGAGGGTCAGAGAAGAGGTGGATGAAGGTAATTAAATATGGAGAGAGGAATATTTAATGATTGGGGGATTCGCAGAGAAAAATAATCTTCATAATTTTAGTTTTCAAAAAGTTGCGTTAGTTTGATTCTTAATTATTTTTTTTTTTTATTATTTTACATATTTTTCAGTTCTTGTGTAAATGAAGTGCGTTTTTCAGCTTTATTCAATATTAATTTAGTGTTGATTCACCTTATATCCCTAATATTTTATCTTTATTATCTTATCTTACCTGTTATGAGAGGAAAAACCCATTAATCTTATCCGTCTTACCTCTTACCGTAAACTTCTATGGAAAGAGAAGATACAGAAAGCTACAGGAGTGACTCTTACTTATGGACGAGAAGCAAGGAGTGAATTTACCTGACATAAAAAAGAAAAAAGTGCACAGGAATCAATTCAGTCAATCTTACCTGTCATATGTCACGTTGAGAGAGGACAGCCAGTTGCCCAGCGTGAGTGAGGTCGGGTGCCCATTGTGGTCATAGGTGAGACGAAGCAGAGGATTACTAGAGCCATCTGTGAGTGACTCTGTGTGTGTAGTGCCGTCCCATGCCCTACGCAGCACCCTGGACCCGTTCACCTGTAGGAGGGAGAAGAAAAGGAGTTAGATTACCTGGTGACTGAGAATGATTAACAGCTTCAGTACTGGGACGCATTTTTACTACGAGTTTTGGGTATCATTAGACGATTTTATATACATTAGGAGGGGTTTATGGAGGTCAAGAGATTAACAGCCAGTCTTCACTATTTGAATCCCCACATAAGTTTCTGAAGCTGTATAAAATCACCAAATAGTAAGAAGAATGAATATGAAAACGTGTCACGATACTGAATGGGGTAAAGGTTCATATATGGTTTGTGTCTTAATGTCTGTGGCAAGTGATGAGTGAAGAGTGAGAGGCTAGAGAGGGAAGGCAAGCACCGAGGGACTTAACATTAATGAGTGTCCTTAGTGCGTGGCGCTGACTAGCAGGTAGACTCGACGCGAATGTCATTATATATAAACGTGAAAGCGGCTTAAGAAGTTATAATGATCAAACTCGGACGGGGCGGAAGGGAGTAAAGAGAGAGAGAGAGAGAGAGAGAGAGAGAGAGAGAGAGAGAGAGAGAGAGAGAGAGAGAGAGAGAGAGAGAGAGAGAGAGAGAGAATCATCACTTCAACACCGCCACCACCACCACCACTTACCAGCAAGACAGTCTCCACAACACGCTCCTGACGGCGACGCTCCCCAACTCCGTAGCTAATAGTGAGAGCGTTGGGGGGTCCCGGGGCCATGGCGACCTCGTAGCGGTGGACGGCGGGCAGGAGGCTGGCTTGAGTGGGCAGCGACACCTCCAGCAGGGGAGAGGAGGCCGTGGCGAGGGCGCGGGCGTAACCTCCCCAGGGAAGAGCTTGGCGCCAGGTACCATTAGCCCAAACACGGAGGTCGGATGTTACTTCGTCTGTGGAGGAGATCAAGAGAGAGGTTAAAAAAAAGGAGGAGGAGGAGGAGGAGGAGGAGGAGGAGGAGGAGGAGGAGGAGGAGGAGGAGAAGGAGGAGGAGGAATACAAAGGAAAGCCAAACAGCAGCAGAACATTATATCCTTGTATGGCTGTTTGGTTAGTACTTCCAACTAGCTACAGGAAATAGAGGAAGAGGAAGAGGAAGAGGAGGAGGAGGAGGAGGAGAAGGAGGAAGAACACAAAGGAGAACCAAACAACAACAGACTTTAGACCCTTGCAAGAACGTTCGATAACTACTTCTAACTAGCTACAGGAAAGACACAGGACAGTACATACTCGTACAACAGAAGGAGGAGGAGGAGGAGGAGATGGAAAAATTAACCTCAAGTCATGTTACGGAATGTCTCCCTAAAGTCTGACAGGTTAACATCGAAGGTAAGTTGATTCTACCTTCATCTATTCTCCCCTGTACCTGTTCCCTGCCCGGCCCAGGTGAGGCGACGAAACTCCCCGTTGTGAGCGCCTCTGAAGCTCACCTTGTTATTAAACTATCACGCCAAGAGTATCAGTTTACAAGGGCTGGTGGGACCTTGAGAGAGAGAGAGAGAGAGAGAGAGAGAGAGAGAGAGAGAGAGAGAGAGAGAGAGAGAGAGAGAGAGAGAGAGAGAGAGAGAGAGAGAGAGAGAGAGAGAGAGAGAGAGAGAGAGAGAGAGAGAGAGAGAGAGAGTTCCTGAACCTGGTAATTAAGGGAAAGCGTATTACAGGATAAGCTCCGTGTGTGATTAGCGTGAGAGAGAGAGAGAGAGAGAGAGAGAGAGAGAGAGAGAGAGAGAGAGAGAGAGAGAGAGAGAGAGAGAGAGAGAGAGAGAGAGAGAGAGAGAGAGAGAGAGAGAGAGAGAGAGAGAGAGATTCCTTAACTTTGCCATTATTATATTTTATCTAACAGAAGTAAAAAGTTTCAAGAAAATAAGAAAATAACTCATATTTACTAATCTCTCTCTCTCTCTCTCTGTCCATAATAAAACAAAATCTGAGGAAATCCTTAATGATCAGAAAAAGGAAGAAAAATAGTGGGAGAGAAAAAAATACTCGGAGGGGCTACGATTTAATGAGGAGAAAGTAATGAGAGTAATTAGTGAGTGTACATGATTGAGGTGTGTGCGTGTGACCTTCCATGTACGGTTTTTTATAAGCTTAGGTTTGTTAATTATGTACACAGATCCTGGTTTACATTTTCATGATTATATTTTTTTCTTGTAGTATCTTTTTTTTTATTGTTGTGGATTTTACTGTTATTATCACATTAGTACCTCTCGATTGTCTTCATCCTTAACCCCTTCAGTACTGAGACGCATTTTTACCTTGATGTTTGGATGTGATTAGACGATTTTATTTGCATTAAGAAGGGCTTATGGAGGCCAGAAAATTAATGGTCTGGAGACTTCACTATTTTAATCCCCACGTATGTTTCTGAAGCTGTGTAAAATCACCAAATAGTAACTAGAATGAATATGGAAATGCGTCCTGGTACTGAGAGGTTAACCCCTTCAGTACCGTGACGCGTTTTCATATTCATTCTAGTTACTATTTCGTGATTTTACACAGCTTCAGAAACTTGTGTGGGGGATTAAAACAGTAAAGGCTCTGACCATTAATCTTCTGACCTCCATACACCCTTCCTGTTGTTAATAAAATCATCTAATCACACTCAAAACTCAAGGTAATAATGTATCCATGTACTGAAAGGGTTAATTTACACTTTTCACACCTGCCTCCTATTAGTCCTATAAATTTAATACATACACATACAGGTGTCTTAAGTTTATACATAGCTTCTTCTTTTCTGCATTTTTTTTCTATATGGTCAATCTTGTAGTTTCATTTTGGGGTGCCTACACTTATCTTCTCTTTTTCTCATTTTCTTTTTTAATATCTTTTGTAATTTTTTTTTCTCAATACGCTGGTTTTTTTTGGTTTTCTTTCTGTGATTTCTCTCCCTCAGGTTTCTTTCCGTTTCTCTTTTGTTCTTTCTCTCCTTCACTGTTCTCTTTCTCTCTTCTCCGTTTTCTCTTTTTTCTCTCTTCCTCGGGTGGTAATATTTTCAGTGGACGGTCTCTTTCTCTCTCTCTCTCTCTCTCTCTCTCTCTCTCTCTCTCTCTCTCTCTCTCTCTCTCAGGGTGAAGGATGAGCGAAGTTGTGACACTTATCAGTCATCCTCAACACGGCAAATTGAACCTGGAAGAGGAGGAGGAGGAGGAGGAGGAGGAGGAGGAGGAGGAGGAGGAGGAGGAGGAGGAGGAGGAGAAAAAGGAAGGGGAAAAGGAAAAGGAAGAGGAAGAGGAAGAGGAAGAGGAAGAGGAAGAGGAAGAGGAAGACGAGGACTGGGAGAGAAATAAATGCAACGAGGGAAAAAACAGCAACTTTTCAACACTACACCACCACCACCACCACCTCCACCACCACCACCACCACCACCACCACCTCGTCCTCTCTCCCGTTCGGTTCACGGGATAACTCGTGGCCAGCGATTGCTTGTCCCATAAAACAAGCAGTAAAGATAGCTTATAGACTCCAATTGCATTCTTCAGGGAGATAAAATGGTGAGGAAGGCAACACTCAACCTGGGGTCATAAGGGTGTTTTTCCTATGTACATCTCCCGCTCCCTTGGCCTTTAAAGTTTACAAAGGCTCTAAACATTCCCAAGGTTATTTGAGTCTGTCCTAAAAAGAGGTGAAGGTGATAAGACGCCATCTTGGAACGCTCATTCTTCACACGGTCTGAATTATTTTCTGAGTTGTGATGGAAAGACATACATACATACATACATACAGACATACAGACAGACAGACAAACAAGAAGTAAGATACACAAATTCACAAATCCAGAAATAGACATTCAAATAAACGAAAGAAATAGAGCCAGTACACACACACACACACACACACACACACACACACACACACACACACACACACACACACACACACACACACACACACACACACACACACACACACAGAACAAAACAACCACAAACTGCGAGGAAAAGGAATTCATGACTGGAGGGAAGAGAGAGAGAGAGAGAGAGAGAGAGAGAGAGAGAGAGAGAGAGAGAGAGAGAGAGAGAGAGAGAGAGAGAGAGAGAGAAACAAAACACGAAAGACAAGAAAAGTTGGTTTACGAGCCGCTGCTTCTCTCTTTCTCTCTGCCGGAGGAAAACAAGGAAGGAAGGAGGAGGAAGGAAGGAGGAGGAAGGAAGGGAGGGAAGGAAGAAGGGAATAAGGCCAATTTAATACAACCACTGCCAATCCTCCCTTACGTTAAATAAGGAAGATGGGGAGGGAGAAGATGAAGGGAGATGAGGAAAGGAGGAAAGGAGATGGCAAGGGACAGATGGTAGAAAGAAACAGAGAGAAAACCAAGAAAAGGATAAAATAGGAAGAGGAGGAAAAAAAAGGAACAGGAAAATTGAGAAGCTGGTGAGGGAAAAACGAGAGGAAATCAGTGAAGGAGAATAGGAAGAGGATGAGAGGAGGGAATAGGACAAGAGTGGAGGAAAATCAGAGGGAGAGGAGAGAGGAGAGACGAGGTAGAGGGGGAGAGGGAGATGAAGGAGGATGAGAAAAGGAGGAAAGAAGATGGCAAGGGACAGATGGTAGGAAAGAAATAGAGGAAAGTGGAGAGACAAGAGAAAAATCAAGAGAAGAAGAGAGATAGGAAGAGAAGGAAAGAAAAAGGAAAATAAGATGGTGAGGGGAAAACGAGGGAAAAATCAGTGAGGGAGAATGGGAAGAGGATGAGAGGAGGATGAAGGAAAAGAGTGGAGGAAAATCAGAGGGAGAGGAAAGAGGAGAGGAGAGAGAAGAGGGAGAGGGAGGTCAGCTTAATACAGCCAGTGCAGTAATGAAGACAGACACACGCCCCTTTCATAGTGACTCCCTTAAATTTCTTCCCCTTCTCTTCTACTTCTTCTTTCCTTCTACTTTCCTTTCTTCCTCTTCCCTTCTATCTTTCCTTTTCTTCTTTCTACTTCTTTTCTTTTCTAGTTTCTTTCTTCTTTCTCGATTTTTACTTGTCTCCCTTCCTCCTTTCTATCTCTCCCTTTCTTCTCTTCTACTTCTCCCTTCCTTCTACTTTCCTCTTCTTCCTCTTCCCTTCTATCTTTCCTTTTCTTCTTTCAATCTCTATTCATTTCTATTTTTCTTCTTTCTCATATCTTTTTCTTTCTTCGTTTCTCCTTTCTATCTTTACTTTGCTTC
>NC_059283.1:4117684-4185184 GCF_017591435.1 Portunus trituberculatus | reverse complement strand
TGGATTGAAAAACAGAATGGATGAACGTGACTGGATTAGGAACTGGAATGGGTGAACGAGAATGGATTAGGGACTGGAACCGGTGACATGATTGGATTAGGGACAGGAATGGCTTAACGAGACTGAACTGGAATGGAGAAACGAGAATAAATTAGGAACTGGAATGAATGAATGTGATTGGACTAAGAAATAAAATGAGTGAATATGATTGGATTAAGAAATAGAATGGGTGAACGTGATTGGATTAAGGATTGGAATAGGTGAACGTGACTGGATTTGTAACTGGAATGGGTGAGCAAGATTGGATTAAGAACTGGAATGGGTAAACAAGACTGGATTAAGGACTGGAATGGATTAACGAGTCTGGATGAAGAACTGGAACCGGTGACGTAATTGGATTAAGAACTGGAATGGGTGAACGTGATTGGATTGGAAATTGGAACGAGTGAACGTGGTAGAATTAAGAACTGGAATGGATTAACAATATTGGATTTGGAACTGGAATGGTGAAACGAATCTAGATTAGGGACTGGAATGGGTGAACGAGGTGGAATTAAGAATTGTAATGGGTGAAGGAAGAGACGATAATAACTAGAATTTAGAAATGAGATTGGATTAAGAGCTGGAATGAGTAATGAAGTGACTGAATTATGACATAAAAGACGTGAACGAAGGTCTGGAAACTGGAAAAGCAGAAAAAGAATATAGAATAAGAAATAGAGAGAGGAATGAGACTGGAAGCTGGATAGGGTGAAGATGAAAAAGGTATTAAAATATGAACTGGAATAGCTGAAAAAAAAGACTGGAATAAAAATGGAAGAGAGGAAAGAGTGTCTGGAAACTGTAAAAAAGGGAGAATAAAACTGGAATAGGTGAAGAAATGGATGGATTATGAACTACAAGGGATGAACAGTGGATCATATTAAGAACTGGAAGGAAGGACCAAAATGGACTAAAAGCTGAGATGAAGAAACACAAAAGAATACAAAGGAAGACCAAGCAGCATCAGATCTATTGGTCCTAATGTTCTATATAAAGAAATAAAAAAACGTAACATAAGAAAGACCGACCGTAAGATAGGAACGGTAAAATGATAGTAAAGGCAGCCAGAAATAGGATAGTAAAAGCGAAAAGGAGGAGGAGGAGGAGGAGGAGGAGGAGGAGGAGGAGGAGGAGGAGGCAGAGGAGAAGATACCTGCTTATCTAAACGTGAAGGTAAGAGGAAGCTAATGATAAGGGGAGAGAGAGAGAGAGAGAGAGCAAGAGCAAGAGCAAGAGCAAGAGGAGGAGGAGGAGGAGGAGGAGGAGGAGGAAAGTGAGCAAAAAGAAGACGGAGAAAGATGAACCAGAAGACGAAACGTGAGAGGGAAAGAAAATAAGGAAAGATAAGGATATAAAAAAAAGTTGTGCTGGCAATCTGTACGTGATGCTGAAAGGAGGAGGAGGAGGAGGAGGAGGAGGAGGAGGAGGAGGAGGAGGAGGAGGAGGAGGAGGAGGAGGAGGAGGAGGAGGGATGACACCAGGAAACTTTCACTAGACTTTGGCAGCTCTGTGAAACTTGTAAAGGATTTTGGGAGGAATTGAATGGAAGTCCCTGAGAGATCGGGCGACTGCTCAACTTGATACGAGCTCCCAAGGTATTGTGAAGGAACTTTTTTTTTCCCCTCCCTCAGGATTCTGTGGATTGTCTAGAAGTTAGTGAAGGATCAGAAACGTAGGAAAACTTGGATGGCCAGCTGTGCAGAGGAGGAGGAGGAGGAGGGGGAGAAGGAGGAAGAGGAAGAAGACAGTAGATGACCAGATTCCCTTCCTTCTTTCCAGACCAGATTCCAGTCAAACTTTAGGTCGAAATCCAACCTCAAAAACATTCAATTTGATCTTTGCTGCCTTATAGGACAATTGACCTTCCTTCATTATGATATAAAAAAAAAGTCCTGCTACCTAACAAATTTGAACTTTTAGGCGTGTCTGAGAGGCTGACCTTTTTTCCACTAAGTTCACTACCATAACTGATATTCTTTACCTAATAAGCATTTTGCACTAAGGTCAAAAATCCTAACTTAAAAAAAATCTACACTTAATCTTTCATAGCAACTGACCTTTTCTATTACTGTAAAGAAATTCTAACTTTAACAAAAACATTCAACCATGACCTTTTTGAAGACTAACTTCTTTCTACGAAGGTATAAAAAATGCTACCACAGAAAAAAAAGACTGACCTTAACCACTAGCGATCTTTAGCACTGACCTGGCTGACTGCGGAATTGTAGTCACGCAGGAACATGACCTTATTGCCCGAGGAGTCCGTGACCTTGGAAAGCCTGCCGAAGGACGTGTTTTTGGAGTAAAGGAAGGAGTAGAGAGTCCTTCCCGTCACCAAGTCCTGGGTCTCGATGTGGTGTCCGTGGCGGTTGAACACGTACAGCTCATTTGTCCTTGGATACGCCACCTGTTGGAGGAGACAAGTACGTGGCGAGTTAGTGGTACTTTAGTTGCGGACCAGACTCGAACTGGTGGGTAATTGTTTGTTTGGCAAGGAATTTACCAGAAAGCCAGTGAGTCATCCATAATTCATATACACATAAGTAGATGAATGGATGGATAAATTTATACAAAACTGACCACATCACAAAATTATGCATAAAAAACAATATGGAAAGCTAAGTATGATCCTACTAGGTACTCTCTCTCTCTCTCTCTCTCTCTCTCTCTCTCTCTCTCTCTATCCTATATTCTGAAACGCTTTGCTCTCTCATCATCACTGCTTTCCAAAGGCTCTAGTTGAAGATACTCGTGATTTTAAGGGTATTTTTTATGGTTCTGGTGATGGATTGCCAAGATTTCTAATTTACCATTAGAAAAAACTGTCTTGAAAACCCGGTTAGTTGTCTTTGTGGCTTTGAAAAAAACTGTCGTAGTGAGACTCTAAGGCGCTTCTGAATATGGGCTTCTCTCTCACCTTGAAGTCCCCGTCCTGGTCGTCGTCGGGCAGGTGGTGGCGGAAGCTGAGGATCTTGAGGGCTTTCTGGTCCGCCACATGCACAACACCCTCAGGAGACACCGTGATGGCAGACACCAGGCCCAGGACAGTGGTGGTGGATAGGGGGATCTGTGGAGGCGTGGCGTGGAGTCAACAGGTGGAGAGAAGGGAAAGAGAATAGGAGTTATGGGTGGAGTGAATGGAAGTGGAACAAGAAATAGAAGGGATAAGTGGGAAAGGGCAGTGGAGGAAAAGAAATAGGAGAAAAGGAATGGTGTAAAGTAGATGGAGATTAAAAGAACGAAAAGATAAAAAAAGAAAAAAAATGTATAAAGTGCGAGTGGAGGGAGAAAGATAGATAAGAGAAAAGAAAGGAAAGTAAAGTGAAGGAGCGCAGACAGAAAGATAGATAAGAGAAAAGAGGAAAGTAAAATGAACAGGTAAAGGCAAAGGGATAGAAAACAGAAAAAAAAAATGGGGTGTTAATTGAAAGAGAAAGGGAGCGAAAGATGTGGAGAGAAATAATGGAAGAAAATGAAGAGAAGAGGAAATAAAAAAAAAAAAAAAATGAGATGAAGAAAATAAAAAAAAGTGATAAAAGAGAAAAAATATAGAAGTGTGAGAGGAATCATTGAAGAAGAAGGAGAGAAAACAAAAGAGGCAATTAATTTGGTGTTAAAGGTAGTTCCAGTTTTTTTTTTTATTTCAAGGTTTTATGATTTCCAACACAATACGGTATGGCTAAAAAATGAAGTGAGATAAGTGAGATGAAAAGTGTGCTACAAATTATCTTGACTCGCTATACAATGACTCGCTTTAGAATTCCAAGTTTGCCTCGTTAATATTACGGAACTCGGAAAGATGAAAAAAAATGTGTTCTGTAAAAATAAAGCGACATTAATCTCGCTTTTAATTCATTTATGGTCTCTTTCATTCTGTCACCTTTCTCTCAGCCTTCCCTGCCTCTCTCATTACATAACCTTTCTCTCCTGTATGAACCTCTGTCACCATCCCTCCCTAAGCCTTGTTTTCTGTAACTTTCTTTCTCCTTATCATCTTCCCTCTCTGATCCTCCTGCTCTGACTCCCGCATCCAGTCAACCTCCCTTCCTCATCCTCCTTCCCTCTCTCTCATCCTACCATTCTCACTCTATCACCTCTTTTTGACCTTTCGTTCCCTCTTCACCTCACCCTATCACCCTTTCTTACCTTGTCATCCTCGGCAGGGCAAGTGCAGTCGTCGTTGTCAACACACCCACAGTCAGGTTTGGCGCCAGCGAAGTGCCGCAGCTGCCCCGAGGGTGTGAGTTCCATGACGGAGTGGTGTTTGTGGGCGTCCTCCTCAGTCAGGAAGAGTGAGCCCGAGGGAGCGAAAGCCAGACCTGTGATGGTTCCTGTTGGGAGACGAGACGGTTGTGTTTAGACTTTTTCAGGAGACAGAAAGGAAGAGCGAATTGTAGACGATGAAAACAGAGACGAAAAGACAATATCATGATAGAGACATCCTGAAAAGTCTTATTTTATTGGAACCTCTACTGGAGGAGATAAAGAGGGTTTACATGTAGAGTTCAGAGGAGTAATCTGATAAGCTTACCAATAAGAGGGCGGTCCAGGTTGGCGTGGCAGTGCAGGGGCGTGCCGGCACGTACCCGCACGGAGCCGTCGCCAGTCACTTGCAGCACCACGTGGTCGTCGAGAATGTGCAGAGAGCCGTCCAGGGGGGAGAGAGCCAGACCCGTGGGCCACTGTAGTTCCACCTGGCTCGCCGGTAGGCCACCCCGGCAAGGAAGCGGCCGCCAGCGAGTCTTGTGCCCGTGGTGACCGATCAGCGTGTGGATGATGCCCTCTGGGTCCACCATGCGGATGTTGGTGCCGTCCGCGATATACATGGTGCGATCCGCGGCGATGGCCAGGCCCTTGGGATGTGCCAGCCGCGCCTTCTTTGCCGACCCTCTGTCCCCGCAGTGCCGCTCGTCACCTGATGGGAGAGATACATTAATGCCAGGAGAGGAAAGGAGGGAGAAGGCGTCGCAGGGAGAGGGAAAGAACAAGGCGACGCAGGGAGATATAAGGGTCAAAGGCGACAGGAGAACAAAACCCTAACAATGATAATGTGAGACAGCAAGCAACCCATAGTACCGCCAGCAGGCGCCATTAAAGAATATAACAGCGCTCGTGAAATACAAAGAGGAGACAGAAGAACTATTTCCAAGTAAAATCTGAAAGGGAAGAGAACAACACGTCTCTCTCAGCAAGAACGAACCGTGACAAGGAGCGGAGGAGGGAGAGAGTGAGTGCACGACAACTGTTACTCTTACAATGGAAACTTGAGGGGAAAAGTTTCATAATTTTTCGCGCGAGGAGTTTCATAAGGTAGAGACGAAAATAATAATGTGCTGTCGTGCGGAGGGAGAAAAATAGGGAACACGATGTATCATTCCAAGTTAGGGGACGCTGCTGCCTTTATTAAGAAGGGGAAGGTGGTGAAGGCAGGGCGTGGAGGGCGTGGCGGAGCAGGGGCGGCGCGAGGGTGACTGGGCGAGGCGCTAGGGAGGGAAAGGGAGACCAGAGAAGAGAAATATGAAAAGTGGAAACATGGAAGACTGGAGGGGGGAAAGAATGTAAGAGTGAACAAGAGCAAATGAAACGAAGGAGGAGGAGGAGGAGGAGGAGGAGGAGGAGGAGGAGGAGGAGGAGGAGAGGTAAGATGAGAAACGAAGACAAAGTGATGAAGAGAAGGAAATATAAATGGAAGGATGGAGAGAAGGAACAGAGAGAAGTTAACTAGAAGAATGGAAAGCAAGGAGGAATGCAAGAATGAACGGATATGTGGAAAGAGAAAAAGAAAGAAATAGAAAGACAGATGAAGACACGAAATTGAAACATGAAAAGAGGGATGCAAGGAATAAATTGAGTGAAGAATGGAAGATAGGAAGATATAAATAAATAGAATGGAGAGACGAAAAACAAGACATGATAAAAGGAATGGAAAAAAAGAAATGGAGATAAGTTGCATGGAAGAATAGAAAACAGGAAAGAAAAAAAATAGAAGAAAAATAAAAACAGGATACAGTGACGAGAAAAGGAAGTCAAATAAACAGGAAGAATATATCCAATAACGAAAGAAGGAATAGAAATATGGATACACTAGCAAAAAAGAGGAAGACAGGAAAAGACAGAAAGACATAAAGTAATAAAAACAACGAAGAGGAGATAGGAGACACTGTAAAGGAGAGACTGAGTAGAGTTACTCACCAGGAATGCATCTCTCCCCGTTACCAGCCACCGCCTCTGAGTTAGTGGAGGGTTCCGTCACGTCTTGCAGGGAGAGCACTCGTAACACCTTGTACTTCTCAGGGTCACTCACGTACACCTGCCCGTCTGCTGGCGACACGGCGATCTGGTAGCTGTAGGAGACTCTGGTGGCGCTGCAGGAGGGGCAGAAGGAGGGAGAGTTCGGTGAAGTTACAGGTAAGACTAAATTGAAAGAGGACAAAATTAATTAAAACGAAAAAAAAAAATATTGATGAAGGTAAAACAAAGGAATAGAGAGAGGGAAGACAAAGTTGATTGATTGAGGTAAAATAAACTGATTAAGAGATAAGACAAAATTAACTGATTGAAAGAGTTTAAGCAAGACTGAATCATTGATTGGTTATTGCGTTTTGAAGGTCAGAATAATAAAGTTAAGTGTCATATCACCTGCTGAAGTAATAGAAAGTCTGATTTTTTGGGGTTAACAAGATAACTGGTAGAGTGTGTGTGTGTGTGTGTGTGTGTGTGTGTGTGTGTGTGTGTGTGTGTGTGTGTGTGTGTGTGTGTGTGTGTGTGTGTTACCTGAGCTGCAGGAGCGTGTACACCATCCTGTCTGGCGTTATCCTCCGTACAAGGTTGAAGTCCCCGACATACACCGATCCGTCAGGTCCCGAGGCGAGACTGGTGGGGGTGAGGAGCTGCGCGTCGCTGGCAAGACCAGAGCAGTCACGACACACCATCTGCCGCTGCGACCCTGTGCCCATGAGAGGGGTGACGAGACGCGGCGCCTCCCGGAGACTCATGGTGGAGCCGTCACCCCGCTGAAGAAGACCTGGGGAAGGCAGCAACAGAAGGGTGAAGGACGGAGGGAAAATAAGGACAAAAATGAAGTACAGGACGGAATGAAGCGAGAATCGATTTGTTTTGCATAAAATAACCCACTTTTCTGCTTTGCTATAAAACAGAAGTGATGGTAATAAAATGCTACTATCACCACAGTTACTACTTCTATATGTACTACTACTTCTACCACCATAAATAACAGCAATCAATTCCTAAAAGAATGACACCTAGGCGGCTCCATGACACGAGTGATTGACACGGCGAAAAAGAGGAAGAACACAGGGAGAGAGAAAGAGAGAAAGAGAGAGAGGAGAGAGGAAGGTCACTGAGGGGGGTAACTATTAAATCGCCTCTAACGTTGTTTTGAAACTTAGTGAGGCAACTTTGTGTTCGAGTTAACCTTTATTAATGTCAGTCAGTGAGAGGCCGAAGTGGAGCGACCCATCAAGTGAGACAGTGCAGCATGAATCTTTGAACGCCAAGACACTACAGGGACGTCACATTAGCCGCTCTTCACCTTCCCCAGTCACCTCCTGCTTATATATTCCTGGCTAGAAATCATGTAATCTCCAGCACTCATTTACAAAGGATAGAGATATGATACACAAGACTGATGAAGTCATGAAGAGAAATATGGAAAGATGAGGCGACAAAAAGAAAATATATTATGAGGCAGAAGAAAATATGAAGTGACAAAGAGAAGGATGCAGAGAAGGTTTCATGGAGAGAGTGGTGAAAAGAAGAAATGGAGTCTGTTTTTCTTTAATATTAAGTCTGACCTACTGACAATTTCCTACAAAAATTAAAGATATTCTCAGCAAATCACGCTGAACTTATTGCCTCTCAAACTGAATAAAATAATGTGGTGTAAGTAAAATGATTCCGAAAAGATATTATAAGCAGTGAAGGGAAAGAATGATGGAAAAATTTTGATATCTTAATGTTTCGCGTTACAATCTAAGGATAATCAGTTTTAGCGGACTTTCAGTTATAACAGGGGCAAAAAAATGATGGAAGAATTTTGATATCGTAATGTCTCTAGTTATAACCTATGAATGATCAATTTCAGCAGACTTCGACAGTTATAACAGGGGCGACTTAAATATATAAAACCACACACCAAAACAAGACAAGGCTTTTCCTCCTCCACTTACCAGCCTCGAAGTTGTACATGTGGTGAATATCTAGGTTCCAGCCACCCACGTCTGAGATATCCATGTGGAAGCCGTGCAGTATCGCCGTCAGCGTCTCCCACACAATGCTGGAGCAAGTCACGTACTCGTAACCCACGGAAAGCAGGGCCGTCACCTCCCCGTACACCTGAGAACAACGCCAGGTGAGATGGAGTACTTACCTGAGGACTATGCTAGTGACATGAAGGTTTAGTAATTTAAATACGAAAAGCGACAGGTGAGAAGTAATTACCTGGTGCAGACTATGTGATGTGGGAAGTGATATTCTAAAAAAGGTACATAAAAAATTCAAATAAGAGATAAAAATATAGGGATTTAACTCATAGACAAAGGAAGAAAAGACGTGAGGTAATGGAATCAATGAAATACAGGTAAGCAGTACAAGTGGAAATGAGAGTATGATTCATTCCGTGACGTGAGTGTGAGAGAGTGAAGTTACGTCATTTCAACAAATGAATACAGATCGAATCCGTTTATTTCACTCCGGACAAAAACCAACAAAAATACAAAGAAGAACAGGAGGAAAGAAAGAAAAGAAAAATACACACACATACAATAGAGAAAAGAATAATAAAAAAAAACATTACATAAAAAAATAATAAAGAGCAAATTTAGAAACACGCATGGTCATCCTTTTCCGCCAACTTAATTGAAACGTAACCTTTGGAAAATAAAATAATGAATATCACGAGAAGACCAAAGAGGAGGAGGAGGAGGAGGAGGAGGAGGAGGAGGAGGAGGAGGAGGAGGAGGAGGAGGAGGAGGAGGAAGACTCACCTTTTGTTTGTATACGTTTCTCTTGTTCCAGGTGAAGGTGTAAGTAATGTTCGGGTCAGCTTCAAACACCTTTTCAAACACTGATCCTTCGAGAGTCACCTGAGGACAGACAAACACACAAGTGAGCCAGTCTATTGGTTCACCTTACCTCACAATTACACACCCAGTAAAAAAAGAAGAAAAAAAAGAGAAGGAAGAAAGAGAAAAAAAGTGTTTGGACTGAATATTCATGATGGGCATATATGTATTAATTTGTATACGTATTAGTATGTATATCTAACATTAAAAATATACTTCCACTCACATAAAATAAAGAGAATGAAACAAAAAGGAGAGCAGTAAAGAATTGTATATAAATTTACTGCGTACTTTCAACAATTTTCTTATTAATGTATGCTATAATTTGTATTTCTAGTGCACGTACCTGAGTGAAACTGAAAAACAGACGATGTCAAAAAATACAAAAGAATAATAACATATATGAAAGTGGACCATGAAAATAAAAAAAAAAACTACAAGAAATACAAAGAATGAAACAGGAAAATAATACTAAACAGTGATAGTATTAAAACAAAACTGGATTTTTCTGTACGAGAGTGGAAGACAACAAACAGTGTGGAGGGAATACAAACAACCTATCAACGAAGGTATGGAGGAAAAGGAAAGAGAGAGAGAGAAAAAAAAAAACTGCACGGGGAGGAAAGTTAATTTTGGAGGGAGAAAGAAAATGAGATTTACAACCTAAAGGGAGGAAAGGTCTTAGGGAGCAGATCACACCGGAGGAGGAGGAGGAAGAAGAAATGGGAGAGATAAATTTAAGAGGGTGACAGGAGAGAAAAAAGGAGGAAAAAGAATTGAAGGATCAGTCTAGTACTTGGAAGGAGGGAGAGGGAGGAACGAGTGACAGAAGGGATGAAGAGAGGAAAAAGGAGAAAGCCAAATATGAAGGCAGGAGAAAATTAAAGAAAAGGAGGGAGGGGGATAAAAGTAGAGAGAGAGAGAGAGAGAGAGAGAGAGAGAGAGAGAGAGAGAGAGAGAGAGAGAGAGAGAGAGAGAGAGACTTACCTTCAGATGCACCATAGACAAAGCTGCCGGCACTTCTACAGGAGTCAGCTGCAGGAGGAGAGTGGAGAGGTACCCAGAGACGCTGTTGGAGTGGTAGACGAGGTGAAGTTCGCTGCCTGGGATGCGAAGGGACTCCTGCACCACCTGAAGGAGAGAAGACCGCGGTGAGAGACTGACGAAGGAAAGACTTAACTCCTTCATAACTGCATTTTTACCCTGATTTTTTGGGTATGATTAGACGAATTTACTTACATTAGGAAGGGTCTATAGAGGTCAAAAGATTAATGGCCAGTCTATACTATTCTAATCTCAACATATGTTTCTGAAGCTGTATAAAATCGCCATATAGTAACCAGAATGAACGTGAAAACGCGTCCTGGTACTGAAGAGATTAGGAATGTGTCTTTCCATATACGTAGCTACTCATTTCTTTCCATTTCTTCTTTCTTTTGATGAATTTATGAGCATCCCTTTGAAAAAACAACAACAACAACAACAACGGGTCACCACTTCGTATAATCATGTTTAATTTAAGAACTTGTATATAAATTTACGAAAAGAAAAAAAAAAAAAAAACCAGGAAATTTTTGAATATATAGAGAGGTGATGGAAATAAAATGGTAAATTGGATAAATGGAGAGGATATGAATTAAGTTGGAAGAAAAGAATATGAGAATTGAGAATAAACAGGATAAAAATATGTAAAGAGTAAATATGGAAATATAGGAATGTTTGGAAGGAAGAAGATGAAGAAAATTGGGAAAATGTATGAAAAGATGATAAAGAAAAAATAATAGGAGAGATTAGAAAAAAAAATAAATGAACAAGAAAAATGAGAATAAATAGAAAATAATGAAAAATAGAGAAATCTGAAAAAAAAACTGAATATACGATAAAATATGAAAAAAATGGGAAGGACACAACAATAGGGAGAAAAAGTGACAGAAAATGGGAACAGTGGAGAAAGAAAAGGAGCATAAGAGCATCTGGCAAGAAATAAAAAAGGAAACTAAAGGTAAGGAATATAGGAAGATGGAAAACGGAAAAAGCAAAAGAGCAATAGAGTATACTGAAGGTGGAAGGGAGAAAGGGAAGAAAGAAACTAAAGGAAAATAAAAGATGGAATGGAGAGGATTACGAAGGAAAAGAAACAGTGGAAAGAAACGAAGAAAGGAGAAATGGAGTGAGGAAGAGGGATAGTGAAAAAAAAGGAAAAAATAGAGGAAAAAAAGGGAGGGAAACTATGAAGAGTGCTGGACGTGGAAGAGCAACAAGCAAAATGTTAAGATGATTGAATTTTGTTCCATTTACGGATCACAATTGACAAAAGACGATCTGAGTGCGCAGTGGTGGTGGTGGTAGGAGTATTAATAATAGTAGTAGTATTATTAGTAGCAGTAGTAGTAGCAGTAGTAGTAGTAGTAGTAGCAGTAGCAGCAGTAGTAGTAGTAGTAGTAGTAGTAGTAGTAGTAGTAGTAGTAGTAGTAAAATTGAGAAAAATCTGAAATACACGATAAATTGATAAAACGAAGCAAGAGTAGTAGTAGTAGTAGTAGTAGTAGTAGTAGTAGTAGTAGTAGTAGTAGTAGTAGTAGTAAAAAGAATCATGAACCAAACAATCCTTTAAAACACAAAATTAACAAACCCCACAAAAAACCCCCCACAAAAACACTAAAGATATCCATATTAAAACTTAGAGTTCTTAACATCCACAAGTTATCAAGTGGCGAAGGGCGCGGCGGGGGTCGAGGGCGCCTTACAAACACTATAACAGGGAAGAAAAGCCTTCATAAATGCTACTGAAAAGATCGTGGGGGGGTTTCTGAAAACTTCTCTAAAACCTAACTTTATTTTTCATTTTGCTCCACGTAATCCTGCTTTCCAAACATTCCTTCAATATATGTACGAAGTTAAGAGTGGAGAGAGAGAGAGAGAGAGAGAGAGAGAGAGAGAGAGAGAGAGAGAGAGAGAGAGAGAGAGAGAGAGAGAGAGAGAGAGAGAGAGAGAGAGAGAGAGAGAGAGAGAGAGAGAGAGAGAGATGGAAAGATGAAGAGAGGGAAAAAAAACAAGCAGGAAAGAGAGGAAACGTGGAGCACAGAACGAGGTGGAAAAGGAGAGAGAAGAATTGGAGGAGGAGGAGGAGGAGGAGGAGGAGGAGGAGGAGGAGGAGGAGGAGGAGGAGGAAGAGGTAGTGGTGGTGGTGGCAAGAGGGACAAGGGAAAATATGAAAACAACAAAAAAAAAAGGTTATGGAAGAAGAAAGAGAGAGAGTTGGACACGACATAACAAAAAAAAAAAAAAAAAAAAAAAAGAAATTGAATCGTAAAAAAAAAAAAAAAAAAAAAAAAAAAAAAAAAAAAAGGGGAATGGAAACGGACAAGTGGAAATTACAATGGCAAGATTTATGGCAAAGTTTTCCTATTGAAGAAGAAGAAGAAGAAGAAGAAGAAGAAGAAGAAGAAGAAGAAGAAGAAGAAGAAGAGAGAAGAGACGAACAATAAGTGAATTTCCAAGAAGTTTGAAGTGAACATAGCATCACTGTCATTCTCTCTCTCTCTCTCTCTCTCTCTGTCTCTCAGTTTGTCTATCGGTCTGTCTGTCTGTCTGTCTGTCTCTCTCTCTCTCTCTGGAGGTCAAGAGGAGGTTGAAAAGGCAATGAGACAGTCAGGTAATGTCAGGTGAGGTCGCGGCAGGTAAGGACAAGTGAATATTAATGAGACCACGATGATAATTTAAAGATAATCTCCGCGGACACGACTAAGCGTTCCTCGTCCCCTGATGAAGAACAAGAGGAGGATGTCACGAGTTCATTAATATTTGAGTATCCCTTCCACACTGCCCACTTTTCTCTCTCTCTCTCTCTCTCTCTCTCTCTCTCTTTTTTTTTATATATACAATGATGTGATAATTGGTATGGAAGAGGCGCGTTATTTTAGCACTGTGAATGCTTGCAAGTATTTTATAGGTTAAAGGTAGAGTTTTGAGCTCTACCTATCTTAAAACCTAACCTCTGTAAATACTTAAAAATAATAAACACTATATATATATTTGTAATACATAATGATATTTGCTAGTCTCTCTCTCTCTCTCTCTCTCTCTCTCTCTCTCTCTCTCTCTCTCTCTCTCTCTCTCTCTCTCTCCATTTTCTTTGCTCTCTGTCGCACCTCGATCCTCAGAATTGTACATGGAAGGTGATATGAATTTTAAGACCTGAAAATTCTCTCTCTCTCTCTCTCTCTCTCTCTCTCTCTCTCTCTCTCTCTCTCTCTCTCTCTCTCTCGGGGGAAGCTTTATAAAAAAACGCAAATTTTTCCTCGGCTTCTGAATCCGTGACAAGAGAGAACCAGAATTTTTGAAAGGGGGGCGAGGGGGACACAGCTCCAGGCGGGTCAGTTTATATCCAGGATTTCTGAAGCGAGTTTTTTTGTTGAATACAATTTTTTTTTTTTCATTTCTCTTCTCTCCATCCAAGAATTTGAATTTTTTTTTTATTTTAGTGTAATTTTTCGACATCAGCATGCACATTATTTGAGTATTTTGTATTCCGAGTGAATTATTCTATGCATTTGTCAACATCAGGAAGGGAGAGAGGAGAGACGAGGAATGGAAAGAGGAGAGGAGAGCAGAGGAAAGAGGAGAGGAGGGAGGAAAGACTAACCATGCCCGCCTTGCGAAATATTTGAATATAAAATAAAAAACAAACGACAGAATGTTGAAAATGCATCTACTTTTCCTCTCATTTTCCTTCAAGAGAGAGAGAGAGAGAGAGAGAGAGAGAGAGAGAGAGAGAGAGAGAGAGAGAGAGAGAGAGAGAGAGAGAGAGAGAACGAGGACGAGAACGAGAGAAAATAACATTAAGGCACAGAGCGGGAGAGAAGGGAAGGGAGGAACAGAGAAATTAAACACAGAGAGAATGAATGAAGGAAGGAATGAAAGAAGGAAGGAAGGAAGGAAATAAAAGACTCAATCATTTGTCGTCTCTTACCTACAGGAGACAATGTGACGACCTACCACGACCCGGAGGAAAAAAAGAGGGAAGAGAAGGAAGAGGAGGGACGGGAGGGGAGGAGGGAGGGAGGGAGGAGGAAGACAATCGCGAGAGCAAAACAGAGGCAGTGATGGGAGGCAACAATGGGAGAGGTGAGGTGGAAAAGGTACGTTGAGATGGAAGGGGAAAGAATGACTAAGGATTGAAAAGGAGAATGCTGGAGTAATGATTTTGAAAGGGTAATGAGAGAGAGAGAGAGAGAGAGAGAGAGAGAGAGAGAGAGAGAGAGAGAGAGAGAGAGAGAGAGAGAGAGAGAGAGAGAGAGAGAGAGAGAGAGAGAGAGAGAGAGAGAGAGAGAGTAAACTACAAACACTACCAAATCTTATTGTTAACGACACAGTAACAAATACATCATACAATGAATAAAAGAGAGAGAGAGAGAGAGAGAGAGAGAGAGAGAGAGAGAGAGAGAGAGAGAGAGAGAGAGAGAGAGAGAGAGAGAGAGAGAGAGAGAGAGAGAGAGAGAGAGAGAGAGAGAGAGAGAGAGAGAGAGAGAGAAACACAACACACCTGTCTGGAGGCACTATTCACACCTGTTAGTGGCGACAGGTGTGGCCTAGTAAGACGATTAACAAACACACTCTATTAAATCATTGAAACAGTTAACAATACAACACTTCTCGCTGCAGACAGGTACACTGGTACACCTGAGGCGGGTAAAGGTGTTCCTCGTACCAATTAGAGGCAATACAGACTTGAT
Organism: Portunus trituberculatus; assembly: GCF_017591435.1. Taxonomy (NCBI): domain Eukaryota; kingdom Metazoa; phylum Arthropoda; class Malacostraca; order Decapoda; family Portunidae; genus Portunus; species Portunus trituberculatus. The sequence goes on along the minus strand of NC_059283.1, from coordinate 4,170,324 downwards.
ATACAGGTAGCTTCGTCGTTACAGGTAAGTCATTTTTCTCCCTTGTTAATTGGAGAGAGGTAAGATGCATTAAGGTAGATAGTATTCTGTATATCTGAGTTTCCCCTCATGTTCTCAATCAAAGGACTTAAAACACCTTCAGTACCATGACACGTTTCTATATAAATTCTGCTTACCACTCAGTGATTTTATAAAGCTTCAGAAATTTATGTGAGGATTAAAATAGTGAAGATTCTGGCCATAAATCTTCCGAAATCTATAAACTCTTCCTAATGTCAATAAAATAGTCTAATCGTAACCCATATCAAGGTAAAAATTGTATGGGCTAATCTATCGACTCTACATAATTATTACACTTATTTCCTTTTTTAACTTAATACAGAGAAGTGTTGACAAATATTCTCTTTCACGATTTCCTTATCCTCTTCTATCTTTATCTTTCTTTACTTACTAATCTCTATCTTTATCTTCCTCTTCTAACTAATCATCATAAAATTTCAATATAAACACATTATTTTGATTATTTTTGCCTATTCTTTGTACCACTAAGAAAAAAAAAAATGCTCCTCTAATTATTTCAATCGTTTTTCTCCATTTTCTCTCGCATCTTAGCTTCCTCTTCCTCAGTTATGTATAAAATCAACATATAAACAAAACTATATTTTTTTCCTAGTCTTTATAACTATGAGGTAAAATTCTCTTCACGACATCTGATCCTTCACTTTTTTCTTCATCTCTTGCATTTTTAGCTCCCTTCCCTATCATTTTCCTTAAAAAAACTGCGAAAATGAACATGAGTTTTTCGGTAAGATAAAATACTCGTAATCTCTCTCTCTCTCTCTCTCTCTCTCTTGCATCTTCAACACGTAAGTCTGTATGAATAATGAAAATAAATGCAAATACGCCTCTATCTCTATCTTCCTCTTTCTCCTGCAGTCCTCGCCGGGAGAGTACGATGGGGAACCTTTCAAGCTGCTTCGAACCTTCTAAACGAAACGAGACACACGAATCAGGAAACAAAAGGAGAAAGGACTCGCTGGGAAATGAACCCTGACTCGATACCTTATTGAAGCCTCACTCCCACCGACAACGCAAACCCCCAGGGAGAAGAGGGTCGAGATTCCGGGTTCGAAGCTTCGCCAAACACCTTATTCCTTCTCCTCGTGAAAATGCTTGGTTAAATTCTCTTTTCTGAATGTGAGATTGTGGATTGTTAAGTCTTGTTTTCTCCTGTTTTATCATCTGCTTATTTTTCATTTTCTTGGTTTCGTTGTTTTTTTTTCTTAATTTCTGATCACTTTCCGCATTACTTAAAAACAAGTCGTTATTAATTTTTCCATAATATAATTGACTCTGGCTAGAACAATCGTCGTTATTATTATTATTATTATTATTATTATTATTATTATTATTATTATTATTATTACCATTACCAGACAAAACTACGAAATATAAGTGTGAATGAGGGTTGATAAAAGGAGTAGGAAAGATTTTGTATGAGTAAAACATGGCAAAGTTACAATGATATAAAAATAACAGGTAAAAAATATTAGAGAAAAAAACAAAAAAGGAAAAACAAAATTATAAAAGAAAAACAATGAAAAAACACAAAAGGAAAACGGAGAACAGAAGATCATCACAACAAAACACACACATAAAAAAAAAAAAAAAAAATAGAGGAAATAGACCAATACATCAATAAAACAATAACTCTATCAATAAACATCAACAAAACCGAGAACACAGGCCGGTTATTACACTTACAGGTATCAATAGAGGTAAGACGAGAGTCAATACACCCAATTAACAAAGGTCTTTACATTCAAATACAAATCCTACCGTTTTTCAAAGGCCCGCTAACACTGCAATTGACTTGGAGCGCCGGCCATTGGATACGCTCCGTGCCACGCTAACAAAAACACGTTAACTCTATTGTAGCGTAATTATTTTCCAATGAGAGCGTGTCCTTTACTTGGTGTGAAATGTGAGCGTGCCATTGTAAACGATTCTGCTGTGTTGCTCTCTCTCTCTCTCTCTCTATGTGTGTGTGCGTGTAAAGAGCGGCTCGTGTGTGTGATGTGAGTCCTTTGTGTATAACTGATGTGTGTGTGTGTGTGTGTGTGTGTGTGTGTGTGTGTGTGTGTGTGTGTGTGTGTGTGTGTGTGTGTGTGTGTTGGCGGGGAATGTGCGGTTGTTATTTCAAATTCGTGTGTGGTTATGGTAGAAGTGAAGGTTTCCTGTTTCCTAACGCACACTAAACTAAATAGAACATAAGCTTATGACAATAGCAGGAGTAGAGACAGTGAAGAGTATACTACTACTACTACTACTACTACTACTACTACTACTACTACTGCTGTTGCTACTGCTACTGCTACTGCTACTTCTACACATACCTGAGTCTCCGTGAACACAACAGGCAGGTGAGGAGCGCCGCCGACGGTGTGAGGCAGGTACGTGGACACCACCTGGGGCACCATTTTGCTGTGGTCGTGCTCCAGGCAAGGCTCGCCCCACATCCCCACGCTGCCCTCGCCTGCTGCAGGGGGAGAAGCCACAGGTGAGGAAAGGCGTAAAGGTGACGTGGACACAGGTCAGTAGCAGAGTAAAGACTTGGAGGTGGTGTGTGGAGGAAAAAGATGAATATTAGAGGAAAAAGAAGGGTTGAGACCAATGAAATAAGAGACTTGGAGACGTGTGATGGAGAACACTAGAAAGATGGACATTAGAGGAGAGGAGGAAGATAGAAACCAATGAGAGAACAGAAGAAGACTTGAAGATTATAACATATCAGTCTTCTACTGTTATGTGTTTCTCTCACTGCCAAATTTCCTGATGTGTTGAGAATGCCACACTCTCTTGCACCATGTTAAGTGTTGAGAAGTGGCTCATTCCTATATTAAGTGACTATCTCCTTCAGTACCATGACGTGTTTCCGTATTCATTCTGCTTACTATTTTGTGATTTTATACAGATTTAGAAACTCATGTGGAGGAGTGAAATAACAAAGACTCTGGCCATTTATCTTCTTACCTCCTAATGTCAATAAAATGGTCTAATTGCACACAAATCTCAAGGTAAAATGTGTCCCAGTATCGAAGGGGTTAAATGAAGCAGGTAACGTAGAGTGAGTGATAAAGGTACCCAAATAAGCGGGAAGTAAATGTCTGGTGGTTTGGATAGACTGTAAGGAAGACGAGTGATTTATGTATATTGAGACTGAAAGACTGAATAGGGTTAAGTTCACCTATGTACAGGTACTGCTGGAGGACAGAATAAAGGAAAGACAAAGGGAAGAATATAGACCTAGATACTGTGGGTGAGAAAAGTTAGAAAAGCAAACTGAATGATTTATTTCAAAGTGATGATAGAAATAAAATCAAACAAAAAACAAAGGCCCACTGAAGCTGAGATAAAGATAAGAGACAACTTGAACTGATCTAATGAGCCACAACAAATAGAAAGGAATTATTCACGTGTAAAATATCTATAACTGAAACCTTGGCATAAAAATAAAAATGAAAAGACAAAAAAAAGTATTCTGGGCAGATTACAAATACAATACAGGATCTTATAGAATGGAAGCATGTGCCGTGGGGAGCGTGAGAGGGAGGGGAGGATACTTGGAAGCACAGGTGTTGTGGGGAGATTAAAAAGGGAGGAAGTAATTAAAAAGAGTTGAAAGAGAATTGAAGCAGATAATTAAGAGGACAGGTAAACCAAGGTGAGGTGGAGCCTGGAGAGCAAAACTGATTAGTGAGTGAAGTAATGGACAAAAGGTGAGCAAGGGAAGGAAAGACGATTGTGGAATGGAAAATTAAATAAAACTAGAAATAATGAAGGAACTGGAGAAATATGATGATTGTGGGATTGGAAGGTGAATAAAAGGAGAAAAGATGAAGGAAGCTAGTCTATTCACACACACACACACACACACACACACACACACACACACACACACACACACACACACACACATGAAAGTAAATAATATTGATAAATAATCCTGTAAAAGCTTGAAAAAACTAAGGCAATCATCTCTCTCTCTCTCTCTCTCTCTCTCTCTCTCTCTCTCTCTCTCACCAAGTCTAAGCCTCATTTCTTCCCCACTTTACAATCATCTTATTCGCTTTTCTCATATTCCTCTCCCTTCTTGTCCTTCTTTCTTCCGTCTCTCCCTTTCTTCAAGTAGTAAGAAATTCAAACGACACGGTCTCCTCTTCTGAAATTCTATCCACAACCTTTATCTCTTCCTCCTCCTCCTCCTCCTCCTCCTCTTGAGCTTCATCTGTAAACCAGCACTAGACTCGAGATAATTGCAGTGCCCCTCTCGCTCTGCTGTGCTTGCTGTGATGTGCTGTGTAATCCTGATGGACGGTAATTTCATTCCACTACTCAGAATGTCTGTCACTTGCCCCTCCTCCTTCTCCTTCCTCCTCCTAGTTCTCTTCCTCCTCCTCCTCCTCCTGGTTCTCTTGCCTCTTGCTCCTCCTCCTCCTCATCTTATTTCTGCTTCCTTTACTCCTCTTCGTCCTCCTTTTCCTCCTGGTACTCTTGCTCCTCTCCTCCTCTTTCTCCTGTTCTTGCTCCCTTTATTCCTCTTCTTCTTCTTCTTTTTCCTCCTCCTCCTCCTCCTCCTTTCTTCCAACGAGTAACGCCATGTAAGCTTGTAATGTTGGTTTTGTGGTAATATTATGCTAGCTTTCTCTCTCTCTCTCTCTCTCTCTCTCTCTCTCTCTCTCTGATGTATTTCTGTATTGTGTTTGTGTTTTATCTATCTGCATTTTCTATTTATCTTTTTTTTTATTGTTGTATTTCTCTATTTATTTTTTGCACTGATTGTTTCGTATTGTTGAGGATTGTGTTTTGTTCTTTCTGCCTTTTAAATTCGTGTGTGTGTGTGTGTGTGTGTGTGTGTGTGTGTGTGTGTGTGTGTGTGTGTGCAAAAGTATTTCGTTTTTGGTAATTCAATTTTTCACGTGTTATGTCGAGTTACCCTTTGAGTCTCATGGTTAGATTTAAATGTTGAATAATGTTCTATGGATGACGCGCCTACAATGGCAAACTGTTCTATACAAAGAGTAACAAAAAGCGACGAAAAAGAATAAAAAAAGAAAAAAAAACACATGCTAGGAAGAATAAAATACACAAAATATGCGAAAATGAAACAAAAAGCAAAGTATGAAAAATAATTGGGATGTGGACTCTCTCTCTCTCTCTCTCTCTCTCTCTCTCTCTCTGCCTACCGACCTATCTATCTATTCGTTCATGTATTCATATATATTTATTTATTACTTTCTTTCTACTTCTTTTTCATAACCAGTAGGGAAAGTACATTGCTCTCTCTCTCTCTCTCTCTCTCTCTCTCTCTCTCTCTCTCTTGCAGCAGGCACTAAAAGGGCACTCACCTCTGTCCCGGTCCTCGTGCGCCTCCTCGCCCTTGAACCTGATAACTATTGGGTCCACGGCGACAATTTGGTTCCAGGGCACGGGCACAGTTACCGTCAGGGGCTCGAACGGGATGCGCTGGAACTGCAGAGTCACAGCGCCGCCTCCGTTAACCATCACGTCGAACCTGCAGAAGGAAAGGAGGTTGGCGTTAGGGATTGCGTTGTATGGAAGGTCATGGGAGGAAAGAGGTAGTTTTTTGAGATGTTCTTTATTATTAGTGTGCTATTTTTTTCTCTCCTATAACGTCTTCATCTGTTGTTTCCTATTTTCCTATTCTTTTCATGTGTCATATGCATTCGTTCATTAATTTTCATCTATGATATCTTAGTTTAACTCTTCTTTATTTTTCTTCGTATTCTGTATTTCTTCCATTTCTTCCTTCTTATCCTTTTCACGTATCAAATTTCTCTCTTTCTCCTTCACCTTCTTCATCTGCAGTGTTTCCTTTTTCCTATCCTTTTCAGATGTCAAAGTTATTTCCCTTTCATTTCTCCTATTATCCCTCAGTTTCTTCTTTTCTTTTCTTCCTTTTATCCTTTTCACGTATCAAACTTATCGTTTTCCTACTTTACCTTTTCATCTGCTGTGTTTCCTTTTTCCTACCCTTTTATATGTCAAACTCATTTTTCCCTTTCATTTTTCCCATTATTCATCAATTTATATATTCTTTACTTTCTTCATTTGAATTTGTTCCATTTCTTCTTTCTTATCCTTTTCATGTATCAAACTTCTCTTTTTCTCCTTCACCTTCTTCGTCTCCTTCTCTTCTCTCCCCTTACCTGCCCCTCTCCCAAGGCAGCGGCAGGGAAACACCTTAAAGAAGCTTGAGGCGTTTGGGATCCGATATGTAAATAAGATAGAATAAGATAGAGAGGTTTAGCGGGAACACGGAGGAGGCTCAGAGGTGCTTCGGTGTGAGAGGAAAACGTTAGGTGAGCGGGAACGTTTGTCATACCCTTGGGCGAGTTATTTCAAGCGTCACGGTTGGTGGAATGTTTTCAGGGAACGTTTATTGTATTTGAAAGCGAGAGTTATTGTTCCCGTCAGCCGAAGTGGAACGTTTGTTACAGTCTAAAGCTTCCCTACCCCATCACCCCCAACCGTGCTATCCCACACCACCACTTCCCATCAAACGTTTATATTTTGGCGTGTTTTGGTGAGGCAACGTTTACCTTACGGATGGGGATTTGGATAGGGACGATAGGAAGGTACAGGTAAGTATGCTTTTCTATACAGGGACTGCCACGTGTAGGCCTGGTGGCTTCTTGCAGCTTCCCTTAAATCCTTAGGCTCTTAGTATTTATAGTTAAGCCTCTTTGCGTTGTTTTACTTACCTATGATATATTGAGATGAAAATGGTTATATTCATTGAGTTATAAATTTTGACTATTCCATCTCAGTCTTAAAAGGTAGTTAATAGTTCCATATTCTCATTTTTGTTTCCTTTCTCTTCAATGATAAGAGGTAAAACGTTATATTTGTTTGTTATATACTTCTACCATGTCTGATAGATCCGGTGATGGGAAAGAAGGACTTAGTTACATCACTCTTCCATGTTATATATCTCAACTGTATTCCATTCCAATCTTATAAGCTGGTTAATAGGTAGAGTCATCTTAGTTTCCCATTTCTTTTTTTTTTTTTAACCCTGTGATAAAAGAAGGAAAAGTTAAATTCTCGGCCATAACTTTCTATTACATCTGTCATTATATTAGAATAAGAGTTACAGTTATTCTCGTTACAGTTTAATCTTTTCTTTCAGTGAGAGAAGGAAAAAAAAAATAGAGAAAAATCAGATATTTCCTCCCATTCATTAAAAAAAGGTCCCATAAAAGTAAAATCTCATTATAGTAAAAAGAATACAGCTAACAGTAATAATCATCTAAGTTTGCCTTTAATCTTTCCTCGCTAATAAAAAAAATAAGAGGCAGAAGAAGAAGAAAAAAATGATATCCGTCCTCCCACTCATACTCAAAAGGGGGAAAAACAAATGGAAAATGAAAAAAATAAAAGGAGAAAGAGAGAGAAAAAAAGAAAAAAATCATCGACAGCCTCACCAATTGATATTCCCGAAACACACATGCTCGATTTTCACAAACTTGAATCACACAGGTATACACACACGCTATTTTTCTTTTTCCTCCGTTTTCTTTCTTTCAATATTTTTTCTAACCGATGCTCTCTCTCTCTCTCTCTCTCTCTCTCTCTCTCTCTCTCTCTCTCTCTCTCTCTCTCTCTCTCTCAACATGCGGTTCTGCCTGCGTGAATAGAATGTTTCAGAGTGAAGTGAAATTGAAAGCATGGAACGTCCCCCCCTTCTGAGAGAGAGAGAGAGAGAGAGAGAGAGAGAGAGAGAGAGAGAGAGAGAGAGAGAGAGAGAGAGAGAGAGATCCTAATAACTGACTTCTATCTTCTGAATTCATATCCCTCCCCTCTCTTCCTCCTCCTCCTCTTCTTTTTCTCTTCCATCTTTAACTGTGTCTTCTATTCTTTGTCTGTTCTTTATCTCCATCTCTCGTCTCCTCCTTTTCCTCCATCTCCTCCTTCACCTGCCTTTCTTCCTCCTATTTCTTCAGCTCTTTTCCTCCTCCTCCTCCTCCTCTATCTCCAACTGTCTCTCCGCCTCCTTCGCATAGCTCTCAGGCGTGTCTTCTCTTCTTCTTCCTTCTTCTCTTCCTCTTCTTTAGCAATTACGAGACACGAAAATAAAGAAGAAAATACATGGAAGAGAAAAAAAAGTATATATACGCAGAAACATTTCACGTCCTTCAGTTCTTCTTGTTCATGTTCCTCCTCCTCCTCCTCCTCTTCCTTCTCTGTCCGTCATGTCACTTATCACATCATCGAACGCAATAAAATTTGTAGACATTCGAAGGAGGAGGAGAAGGAGGAGGAGGAGGAGGAGGAGGAAGAAGAAGAAGAAATGTCGTCCTCCTTTCCTTGTATAGGATGTAGGAAGGATGTGTAGGAAGGTAAGGATATTGTCATTGTGTGGCACAATAAGTGAGTTTTTATTTTTCATTTCTTTTTCTTTCTCATTTTTTTTTTTTTGTCTCGCGGGTTACAATGCTCTTTTGACATTTGCAAGTGCTTGGGTTTGTTTCTTCTTTTTCTCTCTCTCTTCTCGTGTCTTTCTTCTCCTTTTTACCGGTAAACGCGTTTGTATAAATATTTCTTTGTTATTCCCTTTTCCATTCTTTTGTTATTCTCTTCTTTCTTTGTCTTTCTTTTCATCAGCGGTCACGTTTTTCCACTTGCTTCCTTCGCCTTCATTAATCTTTCCTTTATCTCATCTTTCGTTATCTCTTTCTCTATTCTGCCCCTTCGTTAATTTACGTTAAGCTTTCCTTTGTCTTCCCACATATGCATTATTACACACACACACACACACACACACACACACACACACACACACACACACACACGGACAGGATAACATTTTCAACTTAATTCTTGCTTTGTTTAATTTTTCGTGATTCACAGTTGCTTTTTTTTTCAGTAGTTAGAAATATCACCTCCCTCTTTCTCCCTCCCGCTCTCCCCCTTCACCTCCGTTCCCTTTGTTCGTAGAGAAAAAGAGATAATTAAAGAGAGAGAACATGAGCGTGTGTGGCTTCTCTCTCTCTCTCTCTCTCTCTCTCTCTCTCTCATTACTACCTTGATGCCTAATTACTTTCCCCGTTGGCAGGTAAGAAAATGACGGGAATTTTTCTTGAGTCTCGTACGGAACAAGATGACAATACAGAGCCAGGAATGAATGCAGATTTGTAGTAGTAGTAGTAGTAGTAGTAGTAGTAGTAGTAGTAGTAGTAGTAGTAGTAGTAGTAGTAGTAGTAGTAGTAGTAGTAGTAGTAGTAGTAGTAGTAGTAGTAGTAGTAGTAGTAGTAGTAGTAGTAGTAGTAGTAATATTTGTAGTAGTAATAGCAGATAGTTGCAATATAGTAGTAGTAGTAGTAGTAGTAGTAGTAGTAGTAGTAGTAGTAGTAATAGCAGTTGTTGTTATAGTAGTAATATTTGTAATGGTAGTAGCGATGGTTGTAATAATAACAGTAATGAATGTAGTAGTAGTAGTAACAACATTAACAGTAGCAGGAATAAGAGTAACCGAGGAGGAGGAGGAGGAGGAGGAGGAGGAGGAGGAGGAGGAGGAGGAGGAGGAGGAAAGGAAGACATAGTGCTCAAATCTGTACTTCTATTGGTAAACTATGAGCGGGAGAAGAGGATAGAAAATAGCAAGTCTTCTCTACGTCCACGAATCCCTCAGGAAGAGAATACATAGGATTATTAAAGAGAAAAGAAAAACCAACAATGAGAGATCCTAATGAACAGTTAATTACACGAGAACTTCATTACACTGTTCATTTTTCTCCGTGAATGCATCATCATCTCTTTCTTTCTCTCCTACTTCCGTGTTTCTCCTTCTCTACTTTCCATCACTCCTTTCTCTTCCTCCCTACTTTCTCTATTTTATTATTTCCCTTTATATCATTCATTCTTTGTTATTCTCTGGTTTTCTTTTTTTCCCTTATTTTCTCTTCTATTATCCGTCCTACCTCCCTCATTATTCCATTTCAAATCTCCTTTTTTCTTCCTATTTATTTTCATTATCTTTTTCTTCTGTAGCTCCCTTTTGCTCTGCCTCCATATTCCTCCTTCTGTCGATTTATGTATTCCTTTACCTCCGTCTCTCTCTCTCTCTCTCTCTCTCTCTCTCTCTCTCTCTCTCTCTCTCTCAATCTATTTATTTATTCCTTCTCTCTCTCTCTCTCTCTCTCTCTCTCTCTCTATCTCTCTCTCTCCTATTCCTTCTTCAATCAATTTATCTATTTCTTCACCTTTGTTTCTCTCTCTCTCTCTCTCTCTCTCTCTCTCTCTCTCTCTCTCTCTCTCTCTCTCTCTCTCTCTCTCCTGCTGGTGGCGCGTCAGAATCAAGGAGGCTTGTTCATGAAGGAGAAAAATTCAGTAACATGACGGTGCCTGTATTGGTTTGAGAACGACAATTTCACAGAACGTCATGCAGGGTATTGCTCTCTCTCTCTCTCTCTCTCTCTCTCTCTCTCTCTCTCTCTCTCTCTCTCTCTCAAGAAAGCGGAAGCAGGTCGAGTGTTGTTAATTAATTGGATATACAACTGAATCTTCATTTTTTTCTTGTGTTTACTTGTTACTGTTATCTATTTATTTATCTATTTATTCATCTATTATAAGAGGAAGTGGAGATAGTTGTTTGTTTATTATCTATCTAGTTTATTAGTTTTTTTTACAGGGTTTAGATAGACAGTTATATTTTTGTCTGACCTTTGCACGTTTCTCTGTTAAATTCCCTCAACTTTCACTCAATTTATCAGTAATTTCGTGTCTACTCCCTCCTGCTCTCTCTCTCTCTCTCTCTCTCTCTGAAAAAGAAAACGAACAATGGAGGAAAAAGATGTAAAAAAAAAAAAAAAAAAGCATGGTGGGGCGAGGAGGAACTGAGCAACGGTGGAGGAGGAGGAGGAGGAGGAGGAGGAGGAGGAGGAGGAGGAGAGGAGGAGGAGGAGGAGTGGGTGGGGGGTACGGGGGTTAGCCATCGCCTGAGTCAATGGCAGGCAGGATAATAAACTGAAAACACATCCCATGTTCCCGCGGCTCGAGGGGTTAACGAGATGCGCTCTTAGAGTGTTTCCCAGGATGCACTTTCTCGATTTACCTCCTCCCCTGCCCATGCCTTCGTTTACTTGTGGTTTACTTTCGTACCCTTCTCGTTATTTACTTCTCTTTCTCTTTTTCTTTTCTTTTTTTTTTGGGTATAATAATCTTGTTTTTTCCTCCTCCTCCTCCTTCTCCTCTTTTTTTCTTTTCATTTTTTAATAATCATCTTGTTTTGTTCCTTCTCTTCCTTCCTTATTCTAGTTTTCTTTCTCTCGTTATCCTTCTTCTCTTCTTGCTATTCCCTTTTTCGTTCACTTGTGGTTTCTGTCCTTTATCGTTCTTTTCTTTCCTCTTTTCTTGTTTTCCTTTCTTTCTTATTTGCTTTCAGTTTATTCTTATGATTCTCTTCTTTTCTCTCCTTCCCATCTTCTTTTATTTAGTTTCTGTGTTTTTGCTTGCTTCTTGTATTTTTGTTTCTTCTTTTCATTCCATCTCTGTCTTTGTTTATCTTCTATGTTGTTTTCTTTCTATTACTTTCCTTTTTGCCCTTTTCTTCTTGTCTTCCTCCTTTCATTCCTTTTCCTTCATTAGTTTTGTTTATTTCCTATCTTGATGTTCTTCCTATTCTTTTCCTCTACTCCTTTCTCCTTTTTCTTTTACTCATTTACCTATTCCTCTCTTTACCTCTCTGGCTTTACGTGATATTCCTTTCCTTCTCTTTTATCTCCATTTTCTCTTCCTTCTCCTTTATTCTGTGATTCGTCGTTTCCATTTCCATTGTTGGTCTAAGAATTCACTAGCTGATTTTTTTCTTTCCTTTTTTTCTTTCTCGGTTAATTACTATAGCATATTTCTAATTTTTCTCTTTCTGTATACGTGTCCACCCCTTCTCTCTCTCTCTCTCTCTCTCTCTCTCTCTCTCTCTCTCTCTACTTCAAACACGTATCTTGACTCCACTACTTGTACCTAAAGCAAAATACATTTCCTCCTTTTTTTCTTTCCCTTTTCCCTTTTTCCCTCTTCTACCTTAAAGTTTCCTGAGTGCTATGCAATTTAAACTCATCCTTTGACTATTCCTATTTGTGTCCCGGAAAAATACTTGTTTCTTTTTCGTGTTTTTTTTCCCCTTCCTTAACTTACTTCCTCTGCCGTACAATTTTCTCGCATGCTGAAGAACAAGAATAAACTTTCCATTTGCACTTAAATTTGTAACTTTGGGGAAATACACAAGTTTCCCTCTAAATGGTTTCTCTTTCCTTTCTTTACCTATTTGCTTTTTCTTATTTTGTGTTGAATTTATTGCCATTTTTTTCTTGTTATTTGACTTAATCGTTACATTTCAAGATTTTTACTTTACCTTACTCTTTTACAGCACAAATCAATTTCAAGTATTTTCTTATTTCTTTACTACACTATTTAATTTCAATATAATTTTCTTTCTCTCCTTCTTTATTTCATCGTTTAATTTCACTTTGCTCAGTTTCGCCATTCAATTCTATTTATTTTTCTATCTTCCTTTACTAATTTGCTTCATCATCAAACATTACTAATTTCTTTAATTTCTTCACTTCATTCTTCAATTTCACGTTCTTTCCTTCCTTCTTCATCAAACTCAACAAGAAGAATAAAACAGGGAAAACTTTGCATCTATTCCTTATATCTCCCATGTCAGACTTGAATCCTAAAATATACCAGTAATTCTCGGACCATCTCACGGCTCAGACACGGCACCACTGCATCCACACACAGGTAAACTCAATAGATTATCCTTTCATTCTCTATTAGCAGGTGATGCGACTAGTTTGTATAAGTGCACAACGCTGAGAATCGAACCCTGACCTCTGGGACGAGACACAAACACCAACACACACGCGCGCGGACACACATTTCACTACTTGATTAGTTAGCGGGTGAGCGAGGACAAGGAAATGTGGACAGAAACGTGGAGAGGGAGAAAGAGAGCAAGCTTGGAGTGGACAGGAGTGGAGAGGAACGTGGACAATATTCCTCTCTCCTATTTACTTTCCATATCCACCACGACAGAAGCCTGAATTAATCCTAGAAGGGAAGGCAAAATCTCCACGTACGGCATCACCACGCGGCTAAATAATTCCAGGGTTATGTCGTCGGGACGTGTGTTCATAGCAGCGCGGCGGACAGGTGAGGACAGTCGCCGCCGCCTCCTCGTCCATCCTGGGAGTTACAAAATAGAATGGAGTGTCCAGTATAAACACCGCCGCCACGCCCCCGCCATGTTAGTGTTCATCCTGGAGGAAAAATACAGCCACGCGAGGTGCGGCGTAACATTCACGTTTGTCTGTTCAGTAATATGTGGGATTTCTTGAGAAAGAAAGAAAGAGAGAGAGAGAGAGAGAGAGAGAGAGAGAGAGAGAGAGAGAGAGAGAGAGAGAGAGAGAGAGTGTGTGTGTGTGTGTGTGTGTGTGTGTGTGTGTGTGTGTGTGTGTGTGTGTGTGTGTGTGTGTTTGTTCTCTCTCTCTGGATTAATGTTCTTACTTCCGTGGATTTAGATTAATTGAAATTCTACAAAATTATCATGAATATTGTATTAGTGTTATTACTATTACTATTATTATTATTATTATTATTATTATCATTATTATTATCATTATTACTATTATCATTATTATTATTATTATTATTACTATTATTATTATCATTATTATTATTATTATTATTATTATTATTATTATTATTATTATTATCAATTATTATTGTTATCATCATCATCATCATCATCATCATCATTATCATCGATATTCGTGGTAAACGCGGTATCGTAATATCAGTAGTAGAGATAGCACTAATATTAGCATTGCAAAAGTAGTTATGACAGTAAAAACAGAGTTCGTCCTGTAGTAGTAGTAGTAGTAGTAGTAGTAGTAGTAGTAGTAGTAGTAGTAAAAACTGTAATCAAACAAAATTTAATCAAGGGTGAGATAACGAACAGGGCGCCGGAGGAGGAGAGAGCGCGGTGTGTTATCAGTGTTATCTAAACGAGCATTGCGGCGCAGGGCGAGTACCAGGGCGAAAAAAGAGAGTCGCTCTGAGGACGAGTTTCTGACACGACACACGCAAGACACACGCTCGTACATCACCTGGTTTCGGTTCCTTGTTCGAGCGCTAAAAGAATCTTGGTCCTAAAACGTGTCAAGGAATAAAGTGAGTTAAATTAGAGCAAGCGTCCTCTCTCTCTCTCTCTCTCTCTGAAGGAATTCTATTTACTCAGTTGAATTTTGTAGATAAGATGTAACTTCAATTTTTCTTCCTGATTAAATATTTCTTCCGGTGGTTGTATGATCTTTTTTCTTCAAGGATATTTTACGATTAAGGGGGTTTAATTCCATTCTATTATTGTGGGTCTTATCTAATATTGATTTCTTGGTGTTAACTGAAAGACTCGCGGCAATAATTCTACATTCTAATTTTGATATTCGTTATATTTCGTTTGCTTCACTTTTTTTTCAGTCTCTCATTTCAATCTTTACCATTTTCGTCATGTTTATCTTTTTCTATTTATTTATTTATTTTTTCAGCCAGCCACTCTTTTCATCTATACCATTTCACAATTCCATTTCCATTCCACTCAATCTTTAATCCATTTATTAGTTTTGAATGCAACTGTTTACTAAATTGTTTCATTCTTTTTTCATTTTGTATTTCCTGAAAAAAGGGGCTTATATGGAAAATTCCAAGCTCAAATGCATGATACGTTATTTTTTCCCCATTATTATTATTATTCCTAAAACTTTTCTCTGCTTCATTTTTGCATTTCCATTTTTCATATAATTGGACGCTGGATTTTTTCATTCTTAATTTCTGTACTATTTGCAGAGTCTCGTATAAATTATTTTCAGTTTGTGTGTAGATATCTTTTTTTTTTTTCATCTCGAATATTTCCTTTATTAAAAGCGTCACAGAAATACCTCAATTCCCATATTTTCCGTACAACTTTTACATTTCTCATTGCTTAAATTCCACGTCATAAATTTTTACGAGACAATAATCCACGTGTGTATGTGTGTGTGTGTGTGTGTGTGTGTGTGTGTGTGTGTGTGTGTGTGTGTGTGTGTGTGTGTGTGTGTGTGTGTGTGTGTTTTGATGCAAGAACACGTAGCGCACAACAAACAGAGACGTAGTCAACAACAAACGAATAAAAATAGATGAATGAATAAAATAAAGTGCACAAGAAATAAATGAAAAAATAAATGAACAAATAAGTAAAAAAAAAAAAAAGTAAATGAAGAAATAAATAATAATATATACACAATTAAATACATAGCAACTCATATCAAATCAAATAAAAAAATAAAAAAGGAAAACTGATAAAAGTAATACAAAATAACACCCTAAAAAAAATAACAGAAAAAAAAAACATTAACAGTGCGAAAACATGTAATCCTAAATCCGCATTACAACAACCTCTACAATAACAAAAAAAAAAAAAAATAAAATAAATAAATAAATAGAAATAAATAAATATATAAATAAATAAAATGAAAAAGTAAATGAATAAATAAATGAAACAATCATAAAGAAACATAAACAACAACAACAACAACCCTTTTCATATCCCCTTCAAACACACACACACACACACACACACACACACACACACACACACACACACACACACATCCGAAGATGGGAAATAATGAGCTCTGAGCTCGTTCCGTAGGTTAGCGTCTGGCTGTCTCGTCGGAGACTGCAGCAGATCAAACAGTGAAACACACACACACACACACACACACACACACACACACACACACACACACACCCGGTAGCTCAGTGGTTAGAGCGCTGGCTTCACAAGCCAGAGGACCGGGGTTCGATTCCCCGGCCGGGTGGAGATATTTGGGTGTGTCTCCGTTCACGTGTAGCCCCTGTTCACCTAGCAGTGAGTAGGTACGGGATGTAAATCGAGGAGTTGTGACCTTGTTGTCCCGGTGTGTGGTGTGTGCCTGGTCTCAGGCCTATCCGAAGATCGGAAATAATGAGCTCTAATCTCGTTCCGTAGGGTAACGTCTGGCTGTCTCGTCAGAGACTGCAGCAGATCAAACAGTGAAACACACACACACACACACACACACACACACACCGCGTAGTGTAGTGGTTAGCACGCTCGACTCACAATCGAGAGGGACGGGTTCGAGTCCCAGGAAGCGGCGAGGCAAATGGGCAAGCCTCTTAATGTGTGGCCCCTGTTTACCTAGCAGTAAATAGGTACGGGATGTAACTCGAGGGGTTGTGGCCTCGCTTTCCCGGTGTGTGTTGTGTGTTGATGTGGTCTCAGTCCTACCCGAAGATCGGTCTATGAGCTCTGAGCTCGCTCCGTAATGGTGAAGACTGGGTGGATGACCAGCAGACGACCGAGGTGAATTACACACACAAATACTACAATATGTGTTCGTAGCTTTGGCAACCTTTGTGTGTAAAGAAGAAGAAGAAGAAGAAAAAGAAAGAGAGAGAGAGAGAGAGAGAGAGAGAGAGAGAGAGAGAGAGAGAGAGAGAGAGAGAGAGAGAGAGAGAGAGAGAGAGAGAGAGAGAGCGCCCACCTGATGAGTTACATTGTCGAGTGGTCAAAGAGTGTGCTAGGAAGTAGAGGAGGAGGAGGAGGAGGAGGAGGAGGAGGAGGAGGAGGAGGAGGAGGAGGAGGAGACATTGAGGACTGTGCTGTTAAAGAGAGAGAGAGAGAGAGAGAGAGAGAGAGAGAGAGAGAGAGAGAGAGAGAGTAATACTGCAAGTGTTCGTACATAAAGGACTCTCAGATGACATGCAACACAAAATTCTTTACACATACAGTATTTGTGTTGCGCAGTTTTATCACCTCTCTCTCTCTCTCTCTCTCTCTCTCTCTCTCTCTCACACACAAATGGAAGATAAAGGATATGAGGCAAATGACAAAGCACCGCCGCTCCTTTACTAGTCACCATTTCCAGGAACGGCAGTGAGACGCAGCCAGACGTGTACTGGACAGGTAACATCCGGGAACTTCACCTGCCCCTTAATTATTTCCGCGGCGTGGCTAGCGTTGCACGAGGAGGACGAGGAGGACGAGGAGGAGGAGGAGGAGGAGGAGGAGGAGGAGGAGGAAAAGGAGAAGGGAACATGAAGCTATAATAAGCAACGTGGCCTCATTCTTATTTTCTGATTCTTTTTCTTTTTTCTTATATGTGGAAAGTTTTGTTATTTGAAAGAAAGAACGGGTGACTATTTTGCCTCCCCATCAGTACACGGAAGTCCTTTTTCCATCAACTCCCTTCTCAGCTTTCACTCACTGTCTCCCACTTCCTCTCTCTCTCTTCATATTCCTTCCTCCCAGGGCGGTTGATGAAGGAACACTACAGAGAGAAGCTTATATAAGAGAGCAACATTCTCCTCTCACTATACACACACACACACACACACACACACACACACACACACACACACACAGGGTACTCACCATACTCCCTTCCTGGTGGCGGTGAGGCCATAAGAGAACAACATTCTCCTCTCACTATATACACACACACACACACACACACACACACACACACACACAGGGTACTCACCATCCTCCCTTCCTGGTGGCGGTGAGGCCGAAGCGGGATTCCTTGTCGACGCTGGCGCGCACCCCAGCGATGCCTTGGCCCTGCGGCGTCACCACTCGGCCGCGGATGACAGCCACTCGCCTGTCCCGCCGCGGGGGAGGGACGAGAGGTTAGAGCGATAGGTTGGTCATGGTGGGATGAGGGGGCCAAAGACGGGCCTGCTCAGCGGGGTCCAGGGGCAGGGGCGGTGAGGGACACACTAGGGAGGCGCCTCCTCATTACAGGGACTGGGAACTGACAACTGGAGGCCCTCAATGTAATTTCTCTTGAAAACTTGTTGAACCTTCCCAAGGGAACTGACTGACATTCAGTGAAATGTTCGACTGAGCAAAGACAGCACTGTAAGCTTGGCTCCTGACTATGTACACACAAAAGATGTGGATCATTATCAACAACAATGTATCATGCCATAGCCTAATCAACCCAAGGAATGTGAGCAGTACGGTACTGTAATGCATTATGATTAAATTAATCATAATAAAATAGTCCATGCATGGGGTAAATGCATAAATATTATATAAAAGTGCAGAATCTTGGTTTCTGTGCAAATCCATTGCAGTCCCGAGGTGAATCAGAAGAGATGTGGGAGAGAGAGAGAGAGAGAGAGAGAGAGAGAGAGAGAGAGAGAGAGAGAGAGAGAGAGAGAGAGAGAGAGAGAGAGAGAGAGAGAGAGAGAGAGGCAGGGGAGAGTGTAAATTTTGAAAACAGGATATGGCTTTAGTGAGAAGTATCAGAGTCTGGTGGAAAAATCTTGACATAAGTAAAAACAAAAACTGCGCATGGATGTATCAAAATGACAGTAGAATCAGTCGGGTCTGTTCCGAGGTTGGGGATCAACACAGTGTCTACTGATGTCCCGCGTCCTCGCCGCCTCGCACGGCCTGACCTCGACTGTGGCGAGACAACACGCTCTGAACCAAGGCGGCGAGGGACGGGCCCTGCCGGGGCTTTGACTTAAGGAAATCAAGGTCAGTGTTGCGAATGGGACATTGGAAAAAAAGAAGTTTGTCTTGTTGGCTACAATTCTAAGCTACAATGCATGGAATTGGGAAATGTCCTGTATCAGAAAGCCACCTGTATCAAAACAGAGTACATTGCTGAAATATGTAGAACAGTAATCATTCTGGGAGAAAAAATCCGAAGAAAGTAGTCAGGTTTATTCTTGGTTTTCTCTCTTTCTCTGTTGAAGGTCCTTGAACAACCACTACTCTGAGGGCTCGACTCTGGGGCCGGACTCGCCAGGAGGCAGTCCGCGCCTCGCCACTATCAGCTACGCCAAGGCCGCGCTCCGCCCCAGCAGAGCCAAAAGTCCGGAGGTGGGCGGCGTGGCAAGCTCTCCTTCACTCCTGGACTCTCTCCCTCTTCTCCATCCTAGGGAGGACTCTTTCAGTTCCTCTGGGGGCGTGATGATGCCAGGAGGGAGAGGGAAGGAGCAAACTGTGTCCTTCCCTCTCCCCCTGCTGCTACTGCTGCTCTCCTCTCACCTCCCCCCGCCCACGCCCCACATAGCCGAGCACCGGGCCGCCCACTCTCTCCACGCCCACGAGAGCTTGACCACCGCCACTCACCCTCCTTCTTGCACGTGCCGGGGCCGAGGCCGCCTTGGGGACACGGCGGATCCCAACACACAAGTTTCTTTTTGGTCTATATACTTTTTGTTTGACACACACACACATATTTGACACTGGTGGCCTGGGGACGTGACACAGGATGGGAGGGGGTGCATGACACTTAGGGGAGGGGGGGGAAGTGTCATGTCACACGGAGGGAGAGGGAGGGAGGGTCATACACATGCGGGAGGGAGAGGGGAGGGGGAGGATTGGCACATGGACACGAAGACAAGGACAACAAGCGGAAGCGAGGATATGGGAGAGTGAAGTATTAAATATATATATAAACAAGAAGTAAAATATGCACTCGTGTTAACTACTGGGAAAAAAAAGTGAGCTATTTCTGGATATATTTTTTTAGCAGTAGTTTACAGTTGAGTCATGATGGTTAGGTAAGCAATGTGATGCTTTTTTGTTCTCTTTTGTTTCTTCTTCTTCCACGTTGGTGTAATATCTGCCTGGTAATTCCTTTTTCTTCTCCCCAGTGACTTAAAATTCTTATACCTACGAAGGACTGCTCTTGTTTCTCCTTAATATATAGAAGGAAACACCAAAAAATATGGGAAAAAAAGGGAAAAATGCACACAAAATACTATACACGAACCATACAAGCAGAACGAGTCTTAAGAGAACCCTTGTAATTACTTCCTTAATATATTCTACCAATTTCTTCCACACGAACAGTTCCAAAACTATTTAATCTAATTTCAAACGCTACCTAATTATTTCCTATACATATTTTCTATTTCAACTTCGATCAACGCGAACTAAATAAAACCTACACTAACTCCCTCTATTTCAACTAAAGTTATTTCAATCTTAATTTCCATTCTATTTTTCTTCATTTCAATTAAAACTATCAAATCTATTCATCTTACGCAGGTCTCACACACACACACACACACACACACACACACACACACACACACACACACACACACACACACACACACACACACACACACACACACACATACACACAATTTTTATTCTATTTTCTTCATTTCAATTCAAACTATCAAATCTAACCATCTTACGCAAGTCTTACACACACACACACACACACACACACACACACACACACACACACACACACACACACACAATTTATTCATGCCCTACTTGACCACCGCCTTTCTCCTCCTCTCTAATACAGTTTGCTTTCCTTCTCCTCCTTGACTTACTTCCTAAATTAACTTTCGCTTTTATTTTCTCTCACAATAGAACAATCACTCTCTTTCTTTCTTACCCCGAGAGAGAGAGAGAGAGAGAGAGAGAGAGAGAGAGAGAGAGAGAGAGAGAGAGAGAGAGAGAGAGAGAGAGAGAGAGAGAGAGAGAGAGAGAGAGAGAGAGAGAGAGAGAGAGAGAGAAGCAACTATTCATAATTCCTATCTGATTTAGTTAGGAACGTTACACAATGACTCCTACCATTGTGTGAGAGAGAGAGAGAGAGAGAGAGAGAGAGAGAGAGAGAGAGAGAGAGAGAGAGAGAGAAATACCTTGAAATATACACGATTTCTTATCAACAAAACGATACTCGACATTACCAGAGAGAGAGAGAGAGAGAGAGAGAGAGAGAGAGAGAGAGAGAGAGACTTCCCCAGTGTATAACTCCAGAAGGCCAATATGAAGGAGAAACTTGCCAGCACGTGTTGACTTAAGCGCTCTAATGAATAATTAAAAGGTTATTTGCATATGAACTTTTGTAATCCCGCAAAATTGCCTCAACTCCCCAAGGTCCTGAGGGGAGAGAGAGGGGGGAAGGAGAGGGAAAGGGAGAGGGGAGAGGGGAGAGAGAGAGGGGAGAGAAAAGGAAACAGTAGAGCAGTAGATACAGAAGAGGGTTGGGAAGAAATAGCATAGAAGGCGATGGAAGGGAGAGAAGAGAGGAGAGAAAGACAGTGGGAAGAAGAGTAGATAGAGAGAGAGAGAGAGAGAGAGAGAGAGAGAGAGAGAGAGAGAGAGAGAGAGAGAGAGAGAAAAAAATCAGAATTATAAGAGAAAAAAGAGAAATAAAGCAAAGGAAAGGAAGGAAAGAAGCAAGAAAGGAAGAAAGAGAAGGAAAGAGGAGAGATGGGAAGAGAGATTTCATGCTCTTCTTCATCCCTCCTGCGTAAGTATGAAGGAAAATAAGACAACCGGAGGAGGAGGAGGAGGAGGAGGAGGAGGACTGCGGTACCTACATTCCTCCCCGTCCCTGTTTTTTGGGGGTGAAGGGAGAGTAAATGGGAGAAGGAGAGGGAGAGACTAGCGCATTGCAGAGAGAGAGAGAGAGAGAGAGAGAGAGAGAGAGAGAGAGAGAGAGAGAGAGAGAGAGAGAGAGAGAGAGAGAGAGAGAGAGAATAATGTATGGGAAAAGGAGAGTTGAGGAGGACATAAGGGAAGGAGGAAAGAGGGAAACAGGAAGATGGAAACAAGTATTAGAGGGTTTCTGGAGATGTTTTCCTCCTCCTCCTCCTCCTCCTCCTCCTCCTCCTCTTCCTCCTCCTCCTCCTCATTCTCTCCCAGTTCGGCTTCCCAAGAAACCCTCAAATGTAGTTTTTAAGATGGAAAATTACGGTTAAGGTTCATTTTCTACCTCATGGAGTCCGTATATGGAGGAGGAGGAGGAGGAGGAGGAGGAGGAGGAGGAGGAGGAGGAGAGGGGAAAAGAACAAGAGAATGAGGGAAAGGAAAAAAAAAGAGACATTACAGCAGAAAGACACGAAAATAAGAGAACATTTACAAGAGAAAAATGAGGAGAGGAAGTCATGGAGAGGAGAGAAAGTGAGAGTGAGAGGGAGAGGGAGAGAGAGGGGTGGTGGAGTCGAGGGGACAGGTGAGGGAAAGAGTAATATCATTTTCCTCCTTGTCAACAGTTAGGGGAAAGGTAGACTTGGATAAAAAGGACGAAAAATGAAAAAAAAAAAAGTCTTGATGCAATTTGAATATCAGGAAAATTATCAAAAAAAATGCGTGAATGAATAAAATATCAGTATCAGATGTATATTGTTATTAAAACTGATAGTATATTGGTTCTCAGTGAAGGTTTACTTGTATGTGTTAGTAGAGAGACAAAAGCGTATTATTAATAGGAAAAAATAGGAAAAATAGATGAAAGGAAATAATGTATGAAAATAGAGAGAGAGAGAGAGAGAGAGAGAGAGAGAGAGAGAGAGAGAGAGAGAGAGAGAGAAGGTAGGAAAGGAGAGAAAAAGGAGAGAGAGAAGAATAAAAAGAAAAACAAACAAGAAAGGAAATAAAATAAGAGAAGGAAATAAAAGAAATGAATATAATGGAAAAAAAAAATAAGACAAAAAAGAACGAAGAGAGGAAATGAGACCAGAGTAAAGCAAGAAAAAATAACAAACTTTACACAAATATTTCACACGATTTTTGTTTTTTTCCCTCCTGTGATACTTCCTCCTTTTTAACACATTTTCCTACGCCCTCAAAAGTTTTCCCTTCTACTGTATCCTGTTCTCCTAGAGGTAGTTTATTAGTTGTACAAGTCGAGATATTACCTTTATAACTTGACTATTCTACCTGTACGTTTTCTTTTTCAAGATAAAATTGTAAAATGAATCTTTGTTACCTAAGAAAATAAAACATTTCTAATTTTTCTAGTTATTGCATGTCTTTTTTCTGTTTTTTTTCTGACCTTGAACGATTTACTTTTATGTTCTCTTTCTCATGTAAAATCGCAAAATGAACCTTTGTTTATTTACCAAAGAAAAACAAAACATATATAATTTTTCTAGTTACTGCATGTTTCTATCTATTTTTTTTCAGATTTTTTTCCTAATTTTCTTCTTTCTTCTATTATTTCTTTGCTATATCTTCCACATTTACTGTTCGCGTGTGTTCCTAGTTTTCCTCTTTCTTCTATTAATCCTTTGCTATATCTTCCACATTTGTTGTTCGCGTGTGTTCCTAGTTTTCCTCTTTCTTCTATTAATCCTTTGCTATATCTTCCACATTTGTTGTTCGCGTGTGTTTCCGTCGCTGGATTACGCAATTATGAGAATGAAACGTTCCATTGCTTCGGGTCATCAAAGAACGACGCGAAAAATAGACATGAAAGAACAACTTTGCCACACTCTAAAAACATTCCACACACACAAAAAATCAAACTTCAGCTGGAGCATAAAAAAAGCAATTACCGAGACCGAGAGAGAGAGAGAGAGAGAGAGAGAGAGAGAGAGAGAGAGAGAGAGAGACTACTTATTCTGTAAGCCATAAGAATGAAAGAAAGGAAATACAATAAACGTGCCTTGGATTGCCTACATCTACACTAAATAACCTGCTTGAGACATTAATAGGAGGAGGAGGAGGAGGAGGAGGAGGAGGAGGAGGACCAATATACAGTTAAGGAAGGAAAGGATAAAGATGAAAGAGAAGGAAAAGGAGAACTAAAACAAGGAAAAGATGGAATTCAGAACGAGAGGAGCAAGAGGAGGGGGAGGAGGAAGAGGGGGGAAGGAGAGGAAGGAAGTGATAATAAAGATAGAAGAGTATGAAAAGGGGAGATAAAACATAGAAAAGGGAGGGGGAACGTAATTCTCCTCCACCTCCTATACTGAAACAAAGAGACACATAAACTAACACAAAATTTTAAACTCGAACTTCATTCCTATTCTTGCTTTCATTAATAAAATCTCCTAAATATCAACCCTACTAGCACCTAATCTGTATAATTATTGACCCTTTCAATACCATGACGCGCCTCCATATTCATTCTGCTTACTATTTGGTGATTTTACACAACTTCAGAAGCTCATGTGGGGGTTGGAATAGTGAAGACTGACCATTAATCTTCTGACCTCCATAGACGCTTCCTAATGTAAATAAAATGGTCTAATGGTACACAAATTTCAAGGTAAAAATGTGTCCCAGTGTTGAATTGGGTTAGAACACTTTAATAACAAGGAAACTATGGGAGATTAATATTTCTTCCTGGTATGGTCTTTTTTTTTATCTAACAATTTAATAAACATGATAAAAAACTGTCTATATCTGTACGATTATGATGTTAATGTCTATGAACCTGTCTACACCTGCAAAGGTATTAGGATTTTTACCTGACAGACAATCAAATTAGCGTTATATAAACACGTGAATTATATATTTTTTCATTATGATGGGGAAGTAATTAAGTATTTAAACCTATACGATTTCAAAGATGTTGGAACGCTTCTCTTTCGAATTTGACAAAAAAAAGTTGATTTTTTTTATACCTGCATTATTGAAACAAACGAACGATTCATTTAACAGTTTTTAAAGGGGAAGCAATTTAGTATTTAAACCTATACGATGTCAAAGATGTCAGGACGCTTCTCTCTAACGAACTTGACATAAAAAGTAGAATTCTTTATAACCACTATTGTAAAGAACGAACGATTTTTTTTTTTTCAGATTCTAAGTGGGATGCAATGATTTGACTAACTTATAATATTCCTATGATGCTGGAATCTTTTTTTTTCTCTCGAACTTGACATAAAAAAATTGTTTATAAACACTCTATCATAATGAACGAACGATTTATTTAACAGATTTTAACCGGGAAGCAATAAAGTATTTAAACCTATACGATTTCAAAGA
Source organism: Portunus trituberculatus (assembly GCF_017591435.1). Taxonomy (NCBI): domain Eukaryota; kingdom Metazoa; phylum Arthropoda; class Malacostraca; order Decapoda; family Portunidae; genus Portunus; species Portunus trituberculatus. The sequence continues at coordinate 4,145,444 of NC_059283.1, read as the reverse complement.
TGGGACGCTTCTCTCTTTCGAAGTTGATATAAAAGTAGCACTGTTTATATCCATACTGTTATAACGAGCAAACATCTTTTTCCTAGATTCTAACACAGAAGGAATGAACCGACTAAACCTATAATATTCCAAAGATGCTGGAACTTTTTCTTTTCTTTCGAACTTGACATAAAAAAAATAGACCTGTTTATACCTGTGCAATAAAAAAAAAACTTAACCTATTTAATATATTTCAAACGTTAACTTATATATTCCCTCACAAGTTTCCGGTTTGAACTTTGAAGACCAACGTGAATCCTAGAAAACTTATACTATCTATATTTTCTGGACAATTTGCTCAACTCAAACTATCAAAATTACTAAACCGGGGAAGCAAAGCACATCTATCAACAACTATACTATTCACCCATAAAAAAAAGAAATAATAAAATAATAAAAATCCTTTGCCCAAACCTATTTAATACATTTTAAACATCAACTAATAAATTCCCTTACAGATTTCCGGTTTGAACTTTGAAGACTAACGTGAATTCTATAAACCTTTCCAACTCCCTAGATTTTCTGTACAATTTGCAGTTCAACTCAAACTATCAAAATTACAAAACCGGGTAAGCAAAACACATCTATCAACAACTATACGACTCAACCATAAAAAAGTAGTAGGGATCTCATATTTATCTTATATTTCCAGTATCTGACCGCGGCGATGGACTGTGGGAGGGTGGATGGGTGGGAGGGCGGCGTAGACTCATTGCAGATTCAGGTCTTGCTCCGCTTGTAAGGAATTCCAACCACCTTCTGAGTCCACAGTGCCGCCTCGCCTGTCATAATAAATGCAGAGTGTGGAAGGAATCACGCGTGCCGGATACGTGGATACTTGTGGGCCTGGTTTGTCTTGTCTTCTGGTTGATTTTTCTGAGTCTTTTCCTTTTTCTTATGTTCTTGCGTCATTCTTTTAGTTTAGTCCCTCTCTTCTTCTTTTTTCTTCTTCCTTTCGTTCCTTGTTTTTGTTTTCATGTTATTGTTTTTTACTCTTCTTTTTCTTCTTATATTCTTGTTTTCCTATTTTTGCTCTTTTTCCTTCTTTTCTTCTTTATTTTTTCTTTTTGTTCTTGTTTATTTTCTTTTTCTTCTTCCTCCAGTTCTTCTTTACTTTTTTCTTCTTTTTGTTCTTGTTCATTATTCTTTCTTCTTCCTACTGTTTTTTTTTCCTTTTTCTTCTTTTTGCTCTAGTTCACTTTTTGTTTTTTGTCTTGATTTTCTTTTTCTTCAGCCATCTGTTCTTCTTCGTTTACTTCTTTCTTCACTTCTGGTTCATTTTCTTTTTTTTCTTTATTCTTTTGCTTTCTCCTTTTCCTTCCTTCTTTCCTCCAGTCCCTTTGTTATTCTTTCAAATCACTTCCTGTGTTCTTTATTTTTCTTTTGTCTGTTTGTTAGTCTTTTGATTTTACCTTTTTAATTTTCCTGATCCTCATTTTATCTTCTTTCATAGGTTCGTTTGGAATTGAAACTCTCGTTCTCTCTTTTAATTTTTACTCGTTGCTTTTAAGTACTAATTCTTTTCATCATTTACCTTTGTAACTCTCTTCCTTCATTTCCTGATAATTTTTTTGGTTAATTATCTTTTCCAGCATCGACCATAATTTTTCTTCGTATTATATTTTCTTTTCTCTCATCTCTTCTTTATCTTCTCTTTGTTCCCTGTTTTCTCTAGTTTCTTCGTCGTCCATCCCTTTCTCTCCCTCTTTCATTCGTTTCTACTTCTTCATCTTCTCTCTCCTCCTTGTTTTCTTGATTTTTATAACCTCTACATCTTCCTCTCTTCCTCGTCCATTCCTACCTTTCCCCGTTTTCTCTCCATCTTGTTTACTTCGTCTTTTCTTAGTCCATGTTCTTCTCTCTGCTTTCTCCGTTTTCTTTTCTTGGTCTCGCGTCGGGCGGTGGTTTTCCTGATGCGTTTTCTTCCTCGTTTCTTTATTTACTTGTCTCCCTCGAGGGGGTTATTATCTCCCATTCCCTCCTCTTTATGGTCCTCGCCTTCCCCTCTTCCTCCGCTCCTCCGCGCAAGACGTGCAGTAAATATTTCCTATGCCTCTGGGACTATTTTGGGGGACGAGAGAGAGAGAGAGAGAGAGAGAGAGAGAGAGAGAGAGAGAGAGAGAGAGAGAGAGAGAGAGAGAGAGAGAGAGTATTTCGTCCTCAACTTCTTATTGTTGACGTCGATGCTACAGAATGAATTATTATGATCATCTATTTCTTTAGTTTTTCGTTTTTTTTTATCCTCAAGACGAAGTAATGAAAAGTTTCGAGCGGAAAAAATATATCGTAAAAAGAAAATGAAAGCAGGATAACTCACTCAATGAATTAACTGAAGAGAGAGAGAGAGAGAGAGAGAGAGAGAGAGAGAGAGAGAGAGAGAGAGAGAGAGAGAGAAATAAACCTCGAAAATACAAAATCAAAACGAAGAAAGAGATAAACGTGACGAATACGAAAAAAAAGAAAGAAACCAAAACCGAAACAAAAGAAACAGAGGAAGAAAAACAAATTAAACAAAGACTGATATGAAAAAAAATAAAGGAAAAGAAAAAAAAAATCAGACGAAAGCGAAAATCAAGACAGGGAACGGCGACCCCCGATTTCCCAACCTCCCTCTAAAAAAGAAAAAAAAAAGAAGAAAAACCCTCTTAACAGCCGCCATTTGCTTCTGGACGACCTGAGGGACTTTCAAAGGAGAGAGAGAGAGAGAGAGAGAGAGAGAGAGAGAGAGAGAGAGAGAGAGAGAGAGAGAGAGAGTACAGCTGAGAGGAAAATAAAAAGAAAGGAAGGGATATGAAAAGAGGATAAGAGAGGAAAAATATGGAACGAGAGAAGAGGATAAAGAAGAAAAAGAAAAGACAAGAAAGGAGATACAATGATAGAATCCAGAGAAGAAAATAAGGGAGACAAAAGAGAATAGGAGACAAAAAAGAGAACTAGAGGTACGAAGGAAACAGAAAAGCGAAGAAAAAACGAGAGACATCAAACAAGCTATGCCAATTCTTCTCATCCACAATTTGCAGACGATAGGAAGAGGAGGAGGAGTAACAGTGAGCGGGATACTAAGACCTGTATTCTGAAACACTTTGCTCTCTCACCATCACTGCTTTTCAAAGGTTCCAGTTGAAGATACTCGTATTTTTAAGAGTATTTTCACGGTCCTGGTGGTATATTAGCAAGATTTCTATTCTTTAAAAAGGAGAAACTGTCTTGAGAACCAGGATAGTCTTTGTGGCGTTGGAAAATCGTTGGAGTGAAAGGGGAAGGCGTTTTTGAATACTGGTGTAACTGGCAACATCACACAAAGACAGTGACGAATTGCCTAGTGATCAGAGAGCCGTCTAGCGGACACGATCGAGTACCTTCTAAGAGCTATTGACTTTATATCTTAGAGTATTGTGTATTTGGCTGTCGTTTACGAATTTATGGTAGTTTGCGATGCTAAGCGGAGTTTTAGTGGAGTTTTTGTGTATGTGAAGAGGAGATATGGAAATACCAACAGAGACGAGGTAGAAGAGCAGTCGGAAGAAGTGGTGAATTATTTGCAAGAAGAAAGCAAGATGAGAGGAGAAAGAGGGGAGGATAAGAAAGAGAACGAATATGAGGAGAAGGAGAGGGAGGAAAATACGATAAAGAGAGTTGAGAATAGAGAAAAAGAACGGTGATGAGAAAGAAAAGAGGAAAGAATAATGGAGCAGAAGACGGTGAAAAGAGAGGATAAGAAAAAAATACGATAGAGAGGACGAGGAAAGAAAAAGAGGCAAAGATAAAAAGACATGGAAAGAAAACAGGAAGGAAGAGGAAAATAAAAAAAAAGTTAAGATAAATAAGATGAAAAGACAGAAAACAAAAATGAGAACGAGGACAAAAAGAATATAAAAAAAAGATAAGAAGAAGAAGAGGAGGGAAAGAAGGATGTAGATAAGAAACCTGATGAGAACGATGACAAGGAAGAGAGCGAATACTAAGAATTGGAAGCAAGACAAGACGTGTAGGCGGGGAATCGTTTAGCGCGCCTCTCTCTCCCGCATCATGCTAACGGAGGCTCCTTATGAAGATCTATTCTCGTAGGAGTTATGACGCGAATGCCAACCAGTGTCGGGAATTGCACCGCGTCCCAAGTTCAGTCTGATTAATGGTAACCAGGGAGTGAGTGAGTCAAGTTTCCTCCGCGATATCCGCTCTCCCGGGAATACTTGGCGCAAACACTTCAAACAGAACAGGACGGGAAAAAAAGGGAGGAAAACATACATGAAAAAAAAACTGATAAGATTTCGCTGATTTTGAGAAACGAGGAGTATTTGATGTTCTTCCTCTTCCTCCTTCAGTGAGTGCTCTGAAAGGATGTTGTCGATTTTGTGGAAAAGAAAATAGAATAATGAAGGAAAAATAGTAGGTAAAGAGAGATTTTCCGTGAGATTGTGCGTAGAAGGAAGGAAGAGGACAGAAAAAAGGAGAGAAAAGTCATTTAGCAATTCTGCAAACTCCTAACATCTTTCTTAATTAAAGAAAAAAGTTCCCTGAAAGATTTTAAATAAGTAGAAATAGAGTAAATTAAAAAAAAATAGCTAGTAAACAAATATCTGACACGTACTTTCTTTCTGCAACTCCTTTGATCTGAGGGGAAACATACACCAAACTATAAAAGCGAGACGTGTGGGAAGAATAATTACCCACACAAATAAAGCAAGGATCTGATCTGAACACGCGGCGCCTCCGTCGGGAAAACACCTGTCCATTTGCATCCAATAGGTGAGAGAAGAGAAGAAAAAGAGACACATGAAAAAAAAAATACACACTCACAGGAGTACAACAAAATCTAAGTAAAAAAAGGATCTTAACCCCTTGAGTACCATGACGCGTTTTATATTCATTCTTCTAACTATCTGGTGATTTTAAACAGTTTCAGTAACTTATGTGGGAATAAAAATCGTGAAGACTGTGGACCATTAATCACCTGACCTCCATAGACCCTTCCTAATGTCAATAAAATGGTCTAATCATACACAAATCTCAAGGTAAAAATGTGTCCCAGTATTGAAGGAGTTAAGAACAGGTGAGGGTAGAGGTTAGATTTATTTGCAGGTAGCGCTGACTCTGATTTGAATATGAATCCAGCTGGGGGTCGTAAGTTGGCGGATTACACGATAAAACTCTAAGCATCTCGGTCGGATATCAAGTGAATGAATGTTGTTTCCCAGCGGTGCATTTCTCAGACACCCCCAAAAAATATTCCTCAGTAAACATTTCCCTCTTTACGTTTATCTTCCATTCCGTGCCTCGTTCTTGTTCTCCGTCGTCTTATCGGGGAATATTTCACAGGGCGGTGCTTGCGCGTCTGTTTATGCTCGGTGAGTGAGAGGAGGGAAAGGAGTGAGAGCAGGACGGAGAGGAGCGTGTTGTGATGTCAAGTTTTCAAAGGGTTTTCTCTCCTTTTCGCTTGCTAAACAACGACTTCTCTCTCTCTCTCTCTCTCTCTCTCCTAAGACTTGGCAACCTCGTGTAGAAGCCATTTTTGGAGGAGGAGGAGGAGGAGGAGGAGGAGGAGGAGGAGCGTGAACTTGAGGTATAATAGAAAGTTGGGTTCTAAACAGCTCTCTCTCTCTCTCTCTCTCTCTCTCTCTCTCTCGTGGGGACAAATCCGTTTACAAAATATAAAATGCGAGACTCCCAAACGACTTGAGTACAAAACCTCTTTTTCTTTTTACATAAATTTACAATCCAAACCTAAATAAAAATGTGAATGAGAATAATAAAAGAGAGAGGCAATTTACGAGATGCTTTTAAATAACTCACAAAAAACAGGACATTTGTCTTTCCCGTGCGTTACATAGATCTCGAGGAAAAGGGAGGAGGAAAGAGGAAACTTGTTAAAAAAAACACGCACATAAAAACGCCCCATTAAGCAATACACACACACACACACACACACACACACACACACACACACACACACACACACACACACACACACACACACACAGACCTTCCATCTACCCAATTCTTTTTATCATACATCATGTCATTACCGACTAAAGAGGAGAGAAAAAAAAAAAAAAAAAAGACACTACTCTCTGTTCCTCTTTCTCTCACTCCCTCTCTCTTCGTCACTTTCAACCCTCATTTTTCTCCCTTCACAACTCCATAATGACCGAGAGGCAACTCATTAAACAAGGAGAGACAGAAGCATCGGCGGGAAACTCTCCTCTCACGCTGATGGTCCTTGAAGCAAGTTTCCCCAGCGTGTTAATTAATTAATGGATGCAACTGCCGACCACTCTAACCTGTTTTGCGAACCTGGCTACCTCACCGCTGCTCTCTATTCATTCTAGGTCTTGCTAAAGCGCTGTACGAGTAGAAAGTAGAGAGCGTGTGTGTGTATGTGTGTGTGGTGGTGGTGGTTTCTACGTAGGTGTGTTAGGTAAGGACCTCGTTATTCAGGTAAGTGTACATGTGTGGAAAGGTAAGGGGTGAATTCTCGGTCTTGCTAAAGCGCTGTACCAGTAGAAAGTAGGGAGCGTGTGTGTGTATGTGTGTGTGTAGGTGGTGGTGGTTTCTGTGTATGTGTGTGGTTAGGTAAGGGCTTCGTTATTCAGGTAAATAGGTGTACAGGTGTGGAAAGGTACAGGGTGATGATGTCTAGCGTACGTAAATGTTTTTGTATTGTGTTGTGTTGTGTTGTGTTGTGTTGTGTGTGTGTGTGTGTGTGTGTGTGTGTGTGTGTGTGTGTGTGTGTGTGTGTGTGTGTGTGTGTGTGTGTGTGTGTGTGTGTGTGTGTGTGTGTGTGTGTGTGTGTGTGAAGTACAAGTAATACAAATATTATCATGAGAAGAACCAATTAAATGTTAAGTAATGAGAATTAGTTAAACGTGAGTAACATAACCAACATAGATCACAAACATGGAAACACACACACACACACACACACACACACACACACACACACACACACACACACACACACACACACACACACACACACACACACACACACACACACACACACCAGTACAGGAGATTCAAGAACAATCCTTCGAGTAAGTAATAGTAAACAAACCAACATGAAGACTGTGGAAGACACAAACCCACACTCACTTTCCCTCTCCCTTACTCTCCCTCCCTCTCACAGGCAGATATCACCGTGGCTTTTGTTCTGAATTATGTTTATCTTTGTGATTTTTTATATCTTTTTTTTATAGAGTATTATGTGACTATTGCACTCAAAGCTTGAAAACATATGCAAAAACTGGGTATCGTAAGTAAAGAAAAGGAACAAATGTTAAACAAACGCAACATGCATGATGATAAAAAAGATAGAAAAATGATAATATGTAAGAATATATATATACGTACGGAACTTGTCTTATTCAAATATCATTAGAATTAAAAAGGGAAGGTGGAATGTGAGAGACCAAGTGGTGGCAATAATACAGAGATAAATGAAGTAATTTGAAATAAAACTGTAATAATTGAAGGAAGGAGAAAAACATGGCTGTCTAATGGTATAGTGAACTCAAGGGTGATAATCCACTGCGTTCATTCAGCCAAGAAAAGCCAATAATTGCGTGTTCTGAACTAAGCAAAGTGGAAACTCAACTTTATTAAGAAAAAAAAAAAAAAAAAAAAAAAATTAATTGACCAAAAAATGAAGATATAAAAATGAAACAAAGAAAACGAAGCTCCGTTCATTATTTTCTTCGCAGTTTATGCCAGACTAAACTAAATTAAAATCCTACATAGTTATAAATGAAAATAAATGAAAAAAAGTGACAAAATGGAGGTCAAATAATAGGGAATGGGAGTTATAAAGACAGTGAATGATCAATGATAATAATAATGACAATAAAAAAATATAATAAAACTGAACTAAGTGAACCTATTAACGAAAGGCGAGAAATAAACGACTCAGAATGAAAAGATTGAAAGAGAAACACTGAGAAACAAAAACAGGGGGAGAAAAAAAAAAAAATAGATGAAATAACAAAGGAATAAAAACACGTATGAAAAACAGCGATATGAAAGACAAGAAAAACGAAAAAGAACAAAGTTAAAAAAGAGAAAAAAAAAAAAAAAAATACACTGCAGAATAAAAAGAAAAAAACTAAAATAAAAGAAAAATCGAAAACTAAGATCAATGGAGGGAGGGAGAATTTTTATTTATATATATATTTAAGATATGAAGAAAGAATAATGAAAATGGAATAATAATAATAAAAAAATAAATCAATAAAAAAAAAAAAAATATAACCTACCAGGGAGACATTCCACTTACCGGGGATTGTAGGAGCTCCAAAATTGACTACAGTATGACATTTTACAGACAGTGGTGGGTGGTAGTGGTTGTGGTGGTGGTGGGCGTTGCAGACAGATGGTACGGTACGTTTCGGTACAGTACGGTACGAATAGCGGAACAGATGCAGAACGTGAACACCATATGGACAGAAGACGCCACATAGGACAGACATGGGGATACAGGGGAGGGGGAGTTTAGAACACGATGGCCACCTTCTATCTCCTCGTCCACCCATACCCGCCCACTCCCTGCAGCCGCCCCCACGCCCTCGCCGCCCGCACCCTCCTGTGGGCGGCGAAGGACGCGTCCCTACCACCCAGGACACATAAGGTTGGGAAAGACTAGAAGGTGATGAAAAGTGGTGTCTAAGAGATATAATTGGTTAATAGGAAATACAGAAGGAAATAGATTACATAGGAGAAGAGATCGAAAGGTAGGAGTTGTATAAGAGTTTTCAGATAAGATAGGACTTTAAATTGGTTGATAGGGTTAGAGTAGAGGGAAATGCCACATAGGATAAAACATTCGACAAAACTGGGAGTAGAAATTAGGTGATTGGAATAAAGTAAAAGAAATTGTCAGATATGAGTAAAAAGAAGAAAAAAAAGCAAGATAGACTAGTAAAAAAAATTAGAAACTGAATGAATGACACCATAGAAGAGATGAAGTAACAAAATATGATAATAAAACAAGAAATAAAATAGAAAAAAAACAAGAACTGACAGGAAAATATCAGATAGAACAAAGGAGTAGAAGAAACTGACAAACTAAATAGACTGATTTAAGCATCAAAACAGGGTCATAAGGCGCCCAAGTGATAGTGAAGCAGAAAACTATGCAACAGAGAAGGGAAGATAAGGAAGGTAAACGAGTTCTAAGAAGTGAGTAGAAATTATGAGGTGAATGCTTGATTTTAAGAGAGAAGAAAAGATGAGGAGGAGGAGGAAGAGATTATGGCCAAAGAGACTGAGGAGGCAGAAGAAAGACAAAGCAAGGATGATTAAAGGAAGCAAAAATATAGAACAAAAGAGTATGATAAGCACAAAACTGATAAAAGAGAAAGAAAAGAAGACGTGAAAAATGTGAAGAGGACGAGGAAAACAGAAAGACAAGAATACGTAGAAAAACAATTACGAAAAAAGGAAAAAAAAAAACTGAGAACAAAGAAATAGAAAGAAAAATGAAAATATGAAAGCAAACACATAATACTAGAAGCAAAAGTTGAATAAAGACGAGGAAAAGATGAAAAAGATAAAATATTAATATGAATTAATAAAGCAAGGAAGGAAGAAAAGAACAAGGAGGGAGAGAGAAATAAGAAAGTGTACCAGGAAATGTGTAAAGCCAGGATGAGGAGGACAGAGTGAAACAAGGTTAAGGGGACTTTGGAACACACACACACACACACACACACACACACACACACACACACACACACACACACACACACACACACAGTCCCTAGTGAGGCCCCGCAGCCAGCCTTTGTGTTGTGCGGCGTTGTGTTGTGTTGTGTTGGAGGTAGCAGCAACATCTCGCCGGCTTATCGCCACACACTCCCTTACTAATGTTCTGCGCTGAGTGTGTTGAGTGTGTCTTGCAGCGCCAGGAAGTTATGGTGAGGCATTTGTGTATGTGCGAGTCGAGTTGCTGAGTTAGGTGTGTTTAACGTGCTTCGCCTTAGTGTTGCATTTAGTTCAGGTGGTTTAATTCGCCTGGCGCAGTATAGCGTATAAAAACTGACGCATGTTTACCACTTTAATTAATCTGACATAACAACTGATGTATTTTCGCTTAGGATGAGTTACATTTATTTCAAACATGCATATTTTTGTACTTGCATTGATGATTTAGCCAGCTGGTTAATATGACGCGAATGATTTCATAAAAGCGGCGCAGTTAATATACATTTTCCGATGTTAATTAAAGTATACATTGGAAAATAGCGTTTTGTATGTTATGGGCAATATTTCGTGATTCGACTCATCTGAAGTGAAAATGGCATAACAAGATCAGTTTTATCATTCTTACTCTCTCAATTACGCTAAACTGGTGACATTAATGATTTTTTTTTACAGTGAAATCTTAATAGCAATAAAAATAATAGATAAAATACAACGGTACATTTAACGATGGGCAAAGTAGTAATACCTTAAGAAAACATTGCAATAAAGGTATAAAAAAGAAAGCAAGGCCTTGGATGATAAAATATTCACTGTGTCACGAGGCTGAGAGGCAGGCGGTAAGCGTGAGTGGCTTGGGGGGTAAAGAAAACGGGCTTTGGGAGGTAAACAGGGCGAGGCCAGACCAATATTGACCCCGGGCGTATGAAAGAGGCGGAAAAATAAGCCTTAGCGCTCCACCACGATACGCTTGAGTCAGACCCGAGGAAACAGAGCCTCAAACTGGGCAGGTGATAAGCGGCGATCACATCCACCAGGTGCGCTCAGGTAAATAAAGGAGCCTTAGGAATAATAAAAAAAATATGAATGAAAGGAATAGTTACCCTTGCCAGTTTAAATTCCGGTTTCAAATAAGATGAATAACTGATGAAGTACTGAAGTGTTCACTGGGAAGTAAGTTTAGTAGGGTTTTCTCTTTAAAAAGCCTCGATTTGAATGAAAGGAACAACGCTGCGGGTCTTGATTCATATCATTTAGACGTTTACTGCTTCTATTTATTTCTAGATTTACTGTTCTCAATAAAAGACTTGACCTGAATGCATGTTGTGTGTGTGTGTGTGTGTGTGTGTGTGTGTGTAATAATTATTGGAGAGCTAATCTTTCATAGGAGGATAGGAGGATGAGAGAGAGAGAGAGAGAGAGAGAGAGAGAGAGAGAGAGAGAGAGAGAGAGAGAGAGAAAGGGGGTGGTCCTGGGGTGGGTTGGTGGCTCGCAAGGAGGGCCAGACATACGAGTGGCGAGGGACACAAATGGTCTATTATACAAGTGGAGCTGAAGCCATACGCTAGAACACAGACGGGCTCACCACACATCACCATCTTCATCATCATCATCATTATCATCATCATCTCACGCAGGGCACGGCAACACCAGCGGCCGCCACAGACCACCAATCCACGTCAGCCTCTACGGTGGGTTAAATTCGTTGTATCAAAGGGACTTCCGACCTTAGGGGATGATGTGGGTTGGGTCTGTTTTGGCTTCGTGTTGTGTTGCTCTTCTGCGTCAATCATGTCGGCCTAGTCCAGCTATCATTTGTTTTTTTTTCTCTTTCTCTCGTTCTCTCTTTCATTTCCTTTGTCAAGTTTTGGTTTAACTTTGCCAATCTGTGTCGGATTCACAACCTACAGGGCACAGAGAGCTGAGTCTGTGGCGGTGGTGCCCCTGGGGGTGGTCACTCTTGGGTAATGAAGTGGATCTGTTCCTTAACGTTAAAAAGAAGGACAGACAAAGATAGACAGATCACCCTGCAGTCTTCACTACAGCTCTACACAACATATCAAGAGCGGCAGCCAAAGAAGACTTGGTAGAGATGTTAGTAGTGGCAGTAGCTGTGTTGTAGTTAGTGTTGCTGTTAGGTCATGAGAGTTACAACACGACACACAATCCAACACACTCTACAAGGTTGCTTAAAGAGAGATAGAAGTCTGCAGGTTTGTTTTAATAGTCGCTGTAGTTCGGCGAGCGACGGAGGACAGACAGACAGATACAGACAGACACAGACAGACGGACAGACACACACGCACACACACGGCTGTCAATCTAAGCGACAACCTCTAAAAACATTACGTCAAAACTACGTCAAGAGTCTACGTGTTAGTTTACCGAGCATTCCACACGCGCACGCACACGCACATACACACACTCACTCAACTCCGGCCTCCTACATGGGGACCTGGAGCCCTGGCATGGGTGAATGACATGGGAACAGCGTCAACTTTACAAGGGTGAGAGTGAATCAAATAAAGGGTGAGGCTGAAGGCTAAGGAGGAGGAGTTAAGGGCTGCTAAGGGCTGTCTAAGACTTCGTGGCTCAGGGCTCCTGGTCGCTCCTGGCAAAGTCCAAAAAAGAGGCCTAGTCCCTAATTCATCAGCCTCATGTGTCAAGTTTATTTGGATGATATGGGGACTGAGTACAGGACGCCGCAACTGTGGGTCATAAGGCGCCTGTGATGAGGGGAGGGTGTCAGGGACCAGTCTGGGGTAGAGGAGGGACTGCTGTCAGCTGGTGTGGTGTTGTGTTGCTGACTGACTAGTGACAGGTAGGAAGGTCAACAGGTGGAGTAATTAGTCATGTGTGTGGCTACCAATCGTTATGAGTGTGTTGGTCGTGAGGTGAGGTGAGGTGAGGTGTGCGAGAGGTCGTGTTTCTAGCATATGCCTCAGCAGCCCACGGCAGGTGAGACGAGTAACCTCAGGGCAGCCTCGGGGGGCGGCGCGCGTGTCCATAAGTGGCCTCGCCCGCACCCTGAACCATGACGCCGCCTTAGGACACGCCCACACCGCTCCCTCAAGGCCACTCCACGAGTCATGATATATAAGGCATCAGTGCAACTCTTCAGCCCAAAACTACAAGCCTGTGCCCAGCCCGACCCCGCCCAGCCCGCGCCCCGCTCACAGACAGCACGGCAAAGACACACAAGAAACATATGAGACTGCTAATGAGATCTTGCGTAGCTGAATCTACTAAAATGAAAAGGATTACTGCACATTCTTTATATATAGAAGTTTTTTTGTATTTTTTTTGTGGGGAATACTGAGCTGTGAGCGCAAGGGGAGGCGTTGAGGAGGGACGGGTGACAGCACACATGATCTAAGTGATAACAATAGACACTGTGATCACCACACGAGCCATTACTCTTACTGCCTTAAACCTTTCAACAACAAAGTCAATCTGCTGCAAGGAAACAATCACACGGCAGCCAAACCAGCGACACGAGGACGCAGGTTTGGCGAGGCCGAGGACACCGCCATGTGGAGGGGCGAGGCGTGGTTTACCCGGCCTCGCACTCCTCCAGAAGGCGTGGGGGGGGTGAGGGTGAGAAGGCCAGGAGGAGGAGGAGGGAGAGTGAGGCAGGAAACTAATGGCGTAAATAAAGTTATGAGAAGGAGGAGGATGAGGAGGAGGGGGACTAATGACTTGTGAGGAGAATGAGGGAGTGACAGGCTCTCCTGGGGAAGGCGCCGCAGGGACAGTGGAGGGAGGGGCGTGGCGCTGAGAGACGTGATGCTGCTGGGACGCAAGGAAAGGTGGACTGAATGAAAAACAGAGAGAGAGAGAGAGAGAGAGAGAGAGAGAGAGAGAGAGAGAGAGAGAGAGAGAGAGAGAGAGAGAGAGAGAGAGAGAGAGAGAGAGAGAGAGAGAGAGAGAGAGAGAGAGAGATAGGAACATAAACAATAATTCACTACGAACCTCGATTCTCCTAAAACCTTCAACAAAAACAATCGGATGAGCCAAGAATAACAATAACAAGATAAATAAAACGCTCCACAACGAAGGTACAAAAATAAAAACTAACGGAGAGAGGGCGTGACTCAAAAGGGGTCTGAATTTAATGGTATTTCTAATGAAGGCTCTTTTGGCTCAAGGCGTCGAAGAACAAAGGAAAGCAAAAGAAGACATTGATAGGGAACAAACCATTCATTTCAGAACTATTGGACTGGTTTTCTTTTTATATAGGTTCAATTTATAAATAAAAAGTGAATGGTACTGAACGTTGTGACCGAAATGTAAAGGTTAGATCAATGAATACGAGAAAAATATGGACGATTATATTATTGTTATCATTACTGTTATTTTTCTTGTATATTTTTGGTCCAGTTAAAAAAAAAATATTGATAAGTGAAGGTTGTGATCGAAACATTAATGATAAATTGATAAATGAATGGAAATACGAACAATTGGATATTACTGCTATGGTTATTTCATTAAATTTCGCATAGATTCATTTATTTGTTTACTATACTGTGAGTTTGGAGGGAATATAAAAACAAAACCGAGCGGAGCGGAAAGAAAATATAACAATCCCGCGAAAAAAAAAAAAACAAAACAAAAAAAATACACGTCGAAATAAAAATATATAAAAATGCGACGGATGAAATAGAAACAAATATAAACTTCAAAAATTTGTATTCCGAAAGATAAAAGTCAAATATAAATAAAAAAATCAAAGGTAAGGAAATTGTTTTGAGAGACGATACGACAGGCAGACGAGTGAAAAAATGTAGAATGAGTGGAAGACACGAATAAGGAAAAGGAGGAAGAGGAGGAGGAGGAGGAGGAGGAGGAGGAGGAGGAGGAGGAGGAGGAGGAGGAGGAGGAGGAGGAGGAAGATGAAATAACAAAAAAAAAACGATGATGAAGAATTTCCCTAACAGATGATTTAAACACACACACACACACACACACACACACACACACACACACACACACACACACCATCCTCATATTTTCTCCTCAATGAAAACTAAATGAAAGTAACAGGAAAATATTGTCCCCAGGAGAGCTCAGCGGGAAAGGGAAAAAATATCGGGGGGATGAAAAAAAAGGACAAGGTGTTACTGGTTAAAATTTTCCTGAAGGTGAATTAAATGGAGTAATTAAAGAAAATATTTGGGTGAGGTCATAATATTTTGAACTTTATGCCTTTAATTTTCACTGGGTTGGTTTGGAGGATTTAAGTTAAGGTCAGACAGCGAAGTGATGAATATCAGATGATTATTAATTCTATAGGAAAGGAGGGGGATGGAGGAAGGAGAGGGGGATGAAAAAACAAAACAAAAAGCAAAGATAATAGAATGGGAGAAATATGAGTAAGCGCTTCATACACACACACAAACACACACCCACACACACGCACACAGAAATTGGCTCCACTCATATTCACTCTTTCGTCTTTCTCTCTCACACATACACAAAAACCAACTACTAACTTCAAACTACAGCAAGAAACAAGACATCTCCCACATTACCTTTCACTAAACTCGTCCTTCTGCGTGAATCTCTGAACACTCGAGTCCTCGATGATAAACTTCACCCGTTGATAGAAGGAGGCGGTAACGGCTGGCGGCTGCTTACGTAGAAGTACCTCCACTGGATCGCTGGACACCATACACATGACATGCTCCACACAAGCGTCCGAGGAGCAGCATTCCGAATCTGAGCAGTCCTCGAGACCGTCTAAGTTGGAGGAAAAAGGGAAAAAATGAGTTTGAGTGAGTGTTTTCGTCTCCTCCACCTGTTCTTACCGAGGAATGCAATCAGCAGTGCCCCAGGTAAGGAGGTGAGGACAGGTAAAGGTGAGATTGCGTGAGGAGCAGGTATGTGTGTGAGGGATGAGAAAAGGTGAAAGAAAATGATGAATGGTTTGAATTAAATTGAGAAGGAAGACGTGGTAAACAAAACCGATCGATAAATTAATGAACTGAGAGAGAGAGAGAGAGAGAGAGAGAGAGAGAGAGAGAGAGAGAGAGAGAGAGAGAGAGAGAGAGAGAGAGAGAGAGAGAGAGAGAGAGAGAGAGAGAGACCTTTTACTCTATCATCTCTCATATCTCACCAAAACTAAAACCAAACTGATATTTACTCTTCATTTATATTCCCTTGACAAATTTCTCCTTTACACTCCTTTCCACAACAGCATTCCGGCAACACCACCACTGCAAACCTCCCAACACCACCAAGAGCCTCAGCAACCCCACACCAACCTCATCACTACGATATTCCAGCCACCCCAACCAATCTCACCAATCCAACGTGTTCTGGGGGAGGGACAAGTATTATTCATGAAGTTTTTGTGCCTCCTGCCGCCTGCACCAGCGACCAAGCACCCCGAACTCCAGGGATATGCCTCCGCCCTGCCCTGTTTTGCCTCCAGTGCCTTTTACCACTAGTTGTTGGTCTGTCTGTGTAAACAATGTGAGATGGTGAGTGTGCCTGTGTTTCTGGTGTTAGAGATTCCTTGAGGAGTGTGTGTGTGTGTGTGTGTGTGTGTGTGTGTGTGTGTGTGTGTGTGTGTGTGTGTGTGTGTGTGTGTGTGTGTTGTCTCGTCTTCCTTCATCTTGTTTTGCTTTAAGTTCAATGATGTTTTTCGTTTTCTTTTTTGTATTTTCTTTGTCTCACTCATTTTCCTTCTTTTCTTTCTCGTTTCAGTGCGTTTAGATAAAGATGTCATTTCCTCTTCGGTCATTATCAGTCTCTCTCTCTCTCTCTCTCTCTCTCTCTCAAGGTCCAACCCTCACACCTTTCCTCTCCCCTATAACCTTTCTTTTCTCGTCTCAGCTTCTCTTTCCTTTTTGCATTAACTTTCATCTCTTCTCTCCCTCTAACCACATATCCTCCTCTCTTCACCCTCACACATCCCTTTAGTTATCTTCCTCCTCTCCTCCTTCAGAACCCAGACAGAATATTGAAACCTTACACCTACAGAAAAAAATAAAGGAAAAAAATGTAGAGAGAAAAAGAAAATAAAACTCACTTAATCAGAATAAAACATATCTTCGCGAGGAATTCTTTACAACTCAATTTGAATGGACTTTGACTCAGCATTTTCTCCTTTCCTGTGACAACAGAAGGAGGAATTTCTATATAATTCCTATATCTACGGACGTCAAGGTCAGTGGAATGGGGAGGGAAGAAGGAGGGGCATAGGAAGGAAGGCGAGATAAGGAGAGTAGAAGAGAGGAAACGCCGGAGGAGTGAGAGATATGAGGAGGAGGAGGAGGAGGAGGAGGAGGAGGAGGAGGAGGAGGAGGAGGAGGAGGAGGAGGAGGAGATGAGTATACGTGAAAAATAAGTGAAGGAAAAGAAGAGCAAAGTTAATAATGCATCTCAAGTCATATGTAGAACTCTCTCTCTCTCTCTCTCTCTCTCTCTCTCTCTCTCTCTCTCTCTCTCTCTCTCTCTCTCAACTCCGCCAAACCCCCCGAGGCCAAACTGACTATTTGTGAGAGATTCTTTCCCAGTTTGCTTCTTGCGACAGGCAAACAAAGGCGGCCCAACTGTTTGTCTGTCTTGTTTGTGCATCGCGGCGCCGGGGGAAGGAAGGAACGAAAGAAACCGTACACACACACACACACACACACACACACACACACACACACACGTTTCTACCTTATAATTCTATTTACATGCACTTTTTTTTTGCATACTTTTTTCCATTCGTTATCTTTGTGTTTGTGAATAGATGTGCTGAAAACAGAGAGAGAATGGAAGGCTTTAATAATTTAGGTTGGTTCTCCGTCTGTCTGACTCTCTATCTATCAGTCTGTTTATTTGTCTGTCGGTATGTCTCCCTATCTATCTATCAGTCTGTTTATCTGTCTGTCTGTCTGTCTGTATGCCTCCCTTCCTCTTTCTGTGCTATTTATGTAAAGGAAGAGCAGCATCTCCAATAACCTCCCGTCTCGAGTTGAAGTGGCGGAGATGGAGATGATCCAGATCCTCCTCCTCCCCCTCCTCCTCCTCCTTCTTGTCTTCCTTCTATTCCTGTCGATATGCGATACATTGTTCCTTCCGAGGATGCCTTAAGGAAGCCCCGCCAGCCTCATACATACTAAGCAACTTCCCTCACACTGGTTCCTCGCCCCGCCTGCACACGCCGCGCACACCACCCACCTTGCAACCCACCTTCCGCGATTACTCACGCGAATTTACGTAAACACTCCACGTTGGGTTATTGGTGGTCGTGTCTTCTATGTCTTGTGTTTTTTATCTTGTTTTTGTCTCTTTTTATTCATGTGTTGTTGTTTTGATTTGCTTTTTTTTTTTGGCTTCGCTTTTTGTTTTTGCATTTTATTTTTTGTTCAGTTGTGTTGAGTTGCGTGGTGTTTTCATCCTGTTTCATTTGTTAAGAGTTGTTCTTTTACTATATCGTTCTTCCATCACTTCAGAAATTGTTCTCGGAAATGCCTGCTTCTTTTTATATATGCACCATTATTCTCTTACTCTCAAAGTGGATAAATTGCCTACCTCTCCTACACTTTTTATATATATCACGTGTTTATGCACATCTTTTTCATTTTCCTTTCTCCACTTCACTGTTCAAGATTCACACTTACCCACTTCTTCTATCTATCTTCTTCCCTTCTTTCTCCATACATGTCATCTGCTTTTAACGCATTTCCATATTTATTCTGCTTACTATTTGGTGACTTTATACATGTTTAGCAACTTATTTGGCGGAGTAAAATAGTGAAGACTGTGGCCATTAATCTATTGACCTCCATAGACCCTTGCTAATGTAAATAAAATGACTTAATCGAACACAAATCTCAAGGTAAAAATGTGTGCCAGTACTGAAGGGGGTTAATATTCACCATCTACACTTATTCACACCTTTCATCACGTCTTCAGAATCATACCTTATGCCTTATACCTTCCTTCACTTACAATCTCCTCCTACACTGTATTCTCTCACCTCCCTCTTTCCTCCTCTGTTTCCTTTGTATCCTCTCCTCACAAGCAACTCCTCCTCTTACTCTTCCTCTGTATCCTCTCACTTGCCTAACCTCCTCCTCCTCCTCCTCTTCCTCCTCGGCAGGTAAGGAAGGGTCTCGTGCCAGAGGGACAAGAAACGCGCCTCTCAGGACATCCATGTCTTAGGGGATCTTCCTTGAAAATCCTACCCTCTTCCTTCACCTCCTCCTTCCCCTCCACCTCCACTTCTTCTCTTGGGTACGAGAGAGAGAGAGAGAGAGAGAGAGAGAGAGAGAGAGAGAGAGAGAGAGAGAGAGAGAGAGAGAGAGAGAGAGAGAGAGAGAGAGAGAGAGAGAGAGAGAGAGAGAGAGAGAGAGAGAGAGAGAGAGAGAGAGAGAGAGAGAGAGAGAGAGAGAGAGAGAGAAGAGGAAGAAGAAGAAGAAGAAGAAGAAGAAGAAGAAGAAGAAGAAGAAGAAGAAGACACGAAAGAAGAAAGTTATCATTATCATCATCATCATCATCATCATCACCAACATCAAAGCTTCAAAAATACCTTGTTAGCTGTCGTTCCTATAACACTCCTGCTCATGTATATATTTTATTTAAAGCAAAAGCGGCTGGCAAATGGTCTCCTCCAGGGCCTCTCACAGCTGCCAAAACACTTGTATCGACTCTGAGCTTCCCTCCAAACCAATCAATGGGAATAAAACTCAAGAGGGCGCATCAGGAAAACACTTCAAACCTTCTCATTACTCGGGAAAACACCACTTCTCTCTCTCTCTCTCTCTCTCTCTCTCTCTCTCTCTCTCTCTCTCTCTCTCTCATTTTCCTGTTTTAGAGTTCTTGATAACAAATATACTGTTTTTTTTCTAACTTTTGTAACTTTTATCTTATCTTTTTGTAATTGCAATGAGTAGAATTATTAAATTTTCTCTTCTATACCTACCACTACTCTCTCTCTCTCTCTCTCTCTCTCTCTCTCTCTCTCTCTCTCTCTCTCTCTCTCACACTCTACCCAGCCAGCAATACCACTGAAGCTGAAACAAAATAGAAAAAGCACACAAAAAAGTTATTCATGTTCCCCTCACGTTCTCAAGTCATTCTGGGCAATATCGCAAGAGACTTCTGAACCTCGCGGCCCTTCATCAGCCTCCACGGCCTGGGCCAATCAGCGCTCGTCTTTCCAGCAGAGACAACGAAATGAAACGTTTTGATTGGCTATCTCTCAGCTCCTTCAGATTCTTCCGCCTACTTCGTTCTGGCGTGTTTATGTATCTATTTTTCGTTTTGTGGTAAGAAATGTGGATGATAAAGAAGGGAAAGGTTAAAAAAAAAGGAAAATAAAGGAAAAGATCAGTTTAAATCCCTTAGGGGGGAGAGGGTAAGGAATGGAGGGAAGGAAGTAGACGTTTGAGAGACATTTTATCTCTCGTACCATGGATCTCTCTCTCTCTCTCTCTCTCTCTCTCTCTCTCTCTCTCTCTCTCTTTCTGTATCGGGGCCGATGTCAGCTGTTTTGGGAGGTCATTCGCTTCACTTGTTTTCTCTTCTCTCTCTCTCTCTCTCTCTCTCTCTCTCTCTCTCTCTCTCTCTCTCTCTCTCTCTCTGTCATTTCGTGGAATTAAAGTAATAGGAAAATAAGAAAAGATGAGAAAAGAGATAAGGATGAAATTACATGAAAGGAAGGAAGCAATGTAGGAAGCAAGGAAGGAAGGAAGGAAGAGAAACTGAAGACAAAATGTGAAGAGAAGAGGAATGGAGGAAGAATAAAATGTGGCTTTGCGGAAGGAACGGCCCACAGTGGAGGAGGAGGAGGAGGAGGAGGAGGAGGAGGAGGAGGAGGAGGAGGAGGAGGAGGAGGAGGAGGAGGAGGAGAGATGGAAGGTGGCATTGAGGAGTGATGGAGAGGGAAAGGAGAAGAGAGGAGGCATGGAGGAGGATGAGGAAAGGAGGGATGGAGGGAAGGAGGAGAGGATGGGGGGATGGAGGAAGGGAAGTCTCTTGGGGGCAATAAATCAGCTGGGAACACCTTAGCCTCAGACTCTCCATATGACAGCGATAGATAGCATCGGAACACACACACACACACACACACACACACACACACACACACACACACATATCAACCCAAGACTCCATCCAGACAACAAAACCATCCACTTTACCAGAGAGAGAGAGAGAGAGAGAGAGAGAGAGAGAGAGAAAGGGGAAAAAAGAAGGAAATGCAAAGTAAGAAGTGTTGAAGTAATGACCCTTATACCCCTAATTGCCTCGGTTCTCGCTGATTATCGATCTCTCGTTAATGAAGGACCACTTAATTGCTCATTAACGACCAGCTGACAAGGGGGACAAGTGGCGTTTCCCGAGGAGGAGGAGGAGGAGGAGGAGGAGGAGGAGGAAGAGGAAGAGGAAGAGGAAGAGGAAGAGGAAGAGGAAGAGGAAGAGGAAGAGGAGGAGGAAGAGGAGGAGGAGGGTGGAGTAGCTGAGGTGGATGCAGGAAAAGGCGGAGATATTTCAAGGTGGAGCTAAAAAGTGGATTTCACGGTGGAGGAGGGTGGGGGAATGGTGGACTCAAGGGGTAGGGATGGAGGAAGTCAGGGGGAGGGGCGGTTCGTGGTGGAGGATTGAAGGGTTTTTTTGAGAGTACGGGATGAGAGGGGAGAGGATGAGAGGTGGGGGAGAGACAGATGTGAAAGCGAATCAGTAATCAGCAGGGAAGAAAAATGAAAAAAAAGAGAAAAAAAGAGAATAAAAGATTTGGTGATGCAAAGTGAAGGAGAGGAAGTGAAGATAAAGAAGAATATTCGTGGAAAAAAAATATGCATGAGAAATGAAAATGAAGCTGGAAATTCGTGAAAAAATTATTACACGTGATGGATAATTGGGAAATAAAATTATGACATATTCAAGAAAAGTAAAAAAAAAAAATAAATGTTCGTTGAAAAGAATAAAAAAAAAAAAAAGACTGGGAATGAAAGTGATGTGAAAATTATTGGATGAAAAAAGTGAATGATTGAGAAATGAAATGAAAAGGCGAGTATTAACACAGGGTTCCAGGAGGCTGAGTGAGTAACTGGGAATGGAGCAATATTAATTAACTCCAAGGATAGAAAAAAAAGCAAAATGTAAAAAAAAAAAAAACCGAAGAAAAAAATCGAGAGTGAAAAGGACTAAAGCTATCATATAAAAATGTGAAAGTCGAAAATATTGCAAATTTCAATAACAGTGAATCGGCTTAAGCATATAAGACGAAAAATGCAAAAAAAAAAAAAAAAAGAAAAGGAAAAAAATAAGAAAAAAAGGAAAAAGGTGAAAGTAAGAACGAGTAAAACATAACACATATTAGCAAGAAAATATTGAAAAAGTAAAAAAACTTATCTTATTTCAAATCTCTACAAGTAAATCGGCCAACATTCTGGAAACTTCTGTAATTACCTTTTCCTGAATGCTCTTCTTTACTTATTCCTTAATTTTTCTATTTTTTTTATCAGCCTAAGACCAAAAAAATATAATAAAGAATAGAAAACAGTCCAATACCTTCTACATGGATCTTTTTAACTCATGCAGAAAAAAAACAAGGAAAAACGAAAGAAAAATGGTCAAAACTCATTCAACTAATAGTCTGTATATTTCGCAACAGACTAAGAGACGAATAAATAAAATGAATAAGAAAAATTTCAAATGAAAGCTATCCAACACCCGCTTTCCTGACACTCTTTTATCTTTCCAACGTGACTAGGAAGAGGAAAAATATAGACAAAAATAAAGTAACCTTCCATGACTTAAATGCACAATATTCTTGCATCTTTTAGAACAAATTATGCATGACACGTGAAAAACAAAGAGAAAAAAAAAGAGAAAAAAATAATACCCACTTTACTTTTATTCTTTGTACCAAAATACACAAAAAGAAAAAAAAAACTCTTTGATATTAACTCCTTCAGTACCATGACGCGTTTTCATATTCATTCTGCTTACTATTTGGTGATATACAGCTTCAGATACTTATGTGGGGGATTAAAATAGTGAAGACTGCCCGTTAATCTTCTGACCTTCATAGACCCTCAATAATGTCAATAAATCATCTAATCATTTCCAAAAAATCATAAATAAAAGCGTCCCAATGCTGAAGGAGTTAACTTTCTTGACAGCACTGCACACAAAACTACAAGCTACTTCGGTACTCACTTTCACCATTAATCCTATCATGTTCTATACCACCACATAAAAAGTAGAAAACAAGAAAAAAAATCATCACATCCTTTCCAAACAGTCTTGCATCTACCACACCAAACTCCCAGTAACACCAGTACTCACCTCCATCATTATCCGTATCATCATCGCAAACAGTCTCGAGCTGCACAGAACAGTCAGGTCCAGTCCACCCAGCAGAACACTCGCACCGGTACTGTCCCTCCACTGTAGTACACATCCCGTGGCCAGAACACCCATTCTCGCACCCAGCTGAGGATGAAAGGAAGGGAGGCAGTGGTGAGATGGACGTGTGAGAATACTGGGATAGGATAGCTGGAGGATTAGACAAGATACGATAACAAGAGAGAAGAGAGGTGAGGGTGAGATGATGGTGGAGAGTAGAGAGAAGAGGAGAGTAAGAAAGAAAATGTGATAGTAGAAGAGAAAGAGAGGTGAAGAAATGAAGTAATATACGAGAAAGGATTGAAAAGAAAATAGAAATAGAAAGAACACATGACGAAAATAGAATAAAAAATGAGATGATAGATAAAAGGAGAAAGAAGAGAAGAATAAAGAAGAGAAACAGACAAATGGACAGGAGAAAAAAAAAAGAACATGGTGAAAGAGAGGACACGATAAAACAGAAGAGAGAGAGAGAGAGAGAGAGAGAGAGAGAGAGAGAGAGAGAGAGAGAGAGAGAGAGAGAGAGAGAGAGAGAGAGAGAGAGAGCACTAAAAGAGAAAAATCGATAATGGCGAAGATTAGGAAGAGGAGGAGGAGAATCAAGGTCAGGATTGTAAATAAATAGCCTATTAATCAGGTAATTCCATTAAATCAGCCCTAATCACCATAGCTAATTACTAATGGAGTCCACGCGCCTAAACACCAACACAATTTTACACAAGCATCGCAAAATGAGAGTAGAGATTATAACTCCTGATTAACCTATACTTTAACACCATCATGGCTGTCCTTAACCCTACAGGCCTCCACTAAACTTAAATGAATTGTGTAATAGTGAAAGGTGAAAAAAAAAGAGAACAAAAAATGAAGCTAGTTAGTCCTACGTCTTTTAAACTTACAACTGAGGTATGTCAGCTTATACGTACATGAAAAAAAAGGTTATTCTTATAAATTGAGTACAGCAACCTTCAAACTAAGCCTAAATGGTTAATCTAGTAGTGATAGAGTTAAAACATACATAACTGCCATTCAAGAACTCATCGGTGCCTTTAACCTAAATGAATAGCGTAGAAGTGATGTAGATGAAAAAGAAAAAAAAGAAAAAAAAATGTAGCTAGTTAGTTCCACGTCCTTTAAAATTATATGTGAGGTATTTTAACCTACACGTACATGAAGAAACCTGGTTAGTCCTGTAAAAGTGATCACAGCATTCTTCAAACTAAGCCTGAATGGATAATGTAGCAGTGATATAGAGAAAGCATACATAAACGGCAATAACAAACCAAACAGTGCTTTTACTTACGTATAGTGCAGTGCCTTCCATTCCAGCCTTGCACGCACACGCAGGTTCCGTTGTGGCACTGGCCGTGGAGGTTACAGCGCGGATCACAGGCTCTCTGGTCGCACCTCTCACCTGTCCATCCCGCCTCGCACTCACACCCACCCTTGTCGCACTCCCCGTGAACGCACTCCAGGCTGCACCGAGCTGTGAGAGTGGAAGAGAAGAAGTGTTAACGTTTTTTATTTCTTGGTCAAGTGAAAGCTTCGGTTAATTGGACATGGCTTTTCGACTTTTTCTCGCAACGCACTGCCACGTACTATACTAAATGGGTAAATAAAAGTCGATGTATGGATCAAAATCGAAAAATGTCCTTGCGATATACAATAATTCATGGTATTTTGAACATCGAGGGGTTTCACTGCACGAATAAAAACAACAACAACAGTAATAGCAAGAAAGTACACCAAATAGAAATCGGCATAGGAAGAAATAAAATGAGGGAAAATAAAAATGAGAAGTAACATGATGAATAAGAAGAGGAAGACAAATGCTCTCACAAGAATAAAGACGAAAACGAAGAAGAATGCCAAAAAAAAAACAAGAAAAACAACACCAGTGATAACAAAAGAGAGAAGAACACGAAGATGAAGAGGCGAGGGAAGAAGAAGAGAAGACGAGAAGGAAGATAAACACACTCACCACAACGAGGGAGAGAAGAAGAAGAAGAAGAAGAAGAAGAAGAAGAAGAAGAAGAAGAAGAAGAAGAAGAAACAAGAAAAGGCGAGGGAAGAAGAAAAGACGAAGAGTAAAACATCAATAACAACGAGAAAAAAACACGAAGAAGAAGAGAGAAAGAAGAGACGGGAGAAGAAGAAGAAGAAGAAGAAAGAGAAGGATGAAAAAAAATACGAACCAGAACAAGAATAATACCAATAACAACAACAGATGACACGAAGGAGATGAAAGAAGAAAGATGAAGAAAGAGGAGACGGGAGAAGAAAAAAAAAAGAGAAGGAAAAATAATTCGAACCAGGATAAGAACACCAATAACAACTACAGAGGACACGAAGAAGATGAAAGAAGAAAGAAGAGGCGAAGAAGAAGAAGAAGAAGAAGAAAAAAGAAGAAGAAGAAGAAGAAGAGAGGAGGATGAAATATAACACGAACCAGAATAAGAATAACACCAATAACAACAACAAGAGGACACGAGGAAGATGAAAGAAGACGCGAGGGAAGATGATTACATTCACCATCTTCGAGACTCCCATTCGCTCGCTAATCAAGGTTCAATCTGCAGCTAATTTCAGGCTCAGGTTATTAGTTTGACTCTTATCGCCTTGCACGGCAGAGAAGCGCCTCCTGATCACGGTCACTGATCTAAATTCAATTACCTCACTTGCCTCGCCTAATATCCTATCGATGTTTCTCTCTCTCTCTCTCTCTCTCTCTCTCTCTCTCTCTCTCTCTCTCTCTTACGTTTCTTGATAACGATAATATCTTTTTTTTATTTCCGACTTATTTTGTTTCATTATTTTTTTTTTGTAAGTGTAATGGGTAGAATTATTAGATTTTCTGTTGCATGTCTCTCTCTCTCTCTCTCTCTCTCTCTCTCTCTCTCTTACGTTTCTTGATAAAGATTGTCACTTTTTTTCAAACTCATTTCACTTTTCACCTTTTTTGTTGTAACTGCAATGATTAGAATTATTAGATTTTCAGTTTTCTTCCCCCTCTCTGTCTCTGTCTCTGTCTCTCTCTCTCTCTCTCTCTCTCTCTCTCTGCATTCAACACCTACATCGCTAGTCTGTGTATCTTGGCCCACTGTATCTTTACCAAAAGAGAACACAAATCGCTAGGAAAGCTTACACGAGGGAAAACCGACTCAAGGAAGAAAAACGCGAGGAAAAGCCAATGGAAGGAGGGAAACTGAAGGGGGAGGTTGACAAGTTGAAAGAAAAAAAGGAGGAAAAAAAAATTGTTTGGTGCATGTGAGGAAAGATGCAACGAATGCGCTTGTGAGAAACTGAGGGAAAGTCGATGAAAGGAAGAGGGAAACACGAGGAAAACTGGAGGGAAACTAACTCGAGGAGGATGTGGTTTGGTGAAGGGAAAAGCAAAACGGAGGGAGATAATGCATACACCTTGGGGGAACAAATACAGAGTTGCTTAATATTAAGTAAATGGAGTCAGTGCAAATGTGAGTGACTCGTAAGAATACAATTAAAATACACAAGGAACTAAAGGGAAAAATACATGTTAATTATACAGTAGTGGTCATAAGTTGGTTGCAATTCATTAGGGTGACGAAACAGAGCACAACTTATGATCGCAAGATAAACAAAAAAGAAAAGAAAAATTACCTGAAGAAAAATTGACGGAAAATTATGAAAAAAAGCCTAAAGCCGTAATAAGACACAGAACACGAACTAATATGCTAAAAAGCGAGATAAAAGGAAAAAAAAGAGACCGAGAAAAGAAAAAAATCAAAGAGTTACAAGAGGGTGGGGATTGAGAAGAAAGGAAGGGTAGAATGAAGAAGAGGAGAGGAAGAGAGGAGGAAATAGAGAGAGAGAGAGAGAGAGAGAGAGAGAGAGAGAGAGAGAGAGAGAGAGAGAGAGAGAGAGAGAGAGAGAGAGCGGCAGGGAAAGAGAGGCGGGGAGAGTGGAGACGTGGGAGAACCGCAGGGAGGAAAGAGAGACGATCAAAGCCTATGAACCGAGGAAGTTCGGCGAAGTGTGAGACTTCAAAGAGGAGGAGGAAGAGGAGGAAGAGGAGGAGGAGGAGGAGGAGGAGGAGGAGGAGGAGGAGGAGATGAACACAAGGAAGATGGAAGTCGAGGAGGATGAAGATTAGCAGAAGGAAGAGGAAATGGAGGAAAAGGAGGAGGAAGATGAAAATAAGATTCAAGAAAGAAAGTTACCAAAAGGACAAAACAATTAACAGACACAGAAAAAAAAATGCAAAAACTGACAAACACACACACACACACACACACACACACACACACACACGTCCCCAAAAGCACATAAGTAATCAAAGAAAATATCAGTGAGAGAAATGAATAAAAAGAAAGAAAAAAACAAACAGTAGTAAGAAATATTACGCCATAACGCTGACGAGAGAGAGAGAGAGAGAGAGAGAGAGAGAGAGAGAGAGAGAGAGAGAGAGAGAGAGAGAGAGAGAGAGAGAGAGAGAGAGAGAGAGAGAGAGAGAATACAAGGCGACACTGGTAAATATACCAAACACACACACACACACACACACACACACACACACACACACACACACACACGGTAGCTCAGTGGTTAGAGCGCTGGCTTCACAAGCTAGAGGACCGGGGTTTGATTCCTCGGCCGGGTGGAGATATTTGGGTGTGTCTCCCTTCACGTGTAGCCCCTG
>NC_059283.1:4055184-4112684 GCF_017591435.1 Portunus trituberculatus | reverse complement strand
CAGACAGATTGAAGCTCTTGTACTTTGACCTCATGACTATAATAAAACATGTAGTAGGATTCAGCTTCGTTGTGTCTCCTAATTTGACATCGTAGCAAAAATATAACATACAAGAGACTTCAGGACGATTGAATGTGTTATTTCACCACACAAAAATATAAAACATGCATATTATTGGAACGATTTCATGTCTCTTAGTTTGATCTTATGACCTGGTTTCAAAATAGCACATCTACTTTGACCCTAAATGACTGAAATGAAATATGTAAGAGGTTTCAGGACTATTGAAATCCTCTTTGTTTAATATCGTAATAGAAAGCATGAAGTAACAGGAGTACTAGTAAATAAAGGTTGAAGATTTGGATTGGTGTTCTATAAGACGTTCTCTCATCATGCCGCATAGATGATTAGTAATGTTCTCACCATGTTTTCACCCATTAACCCCTTCAATACTGGGGTATATTTTCACCTTGACATTTGTGTACGATTAGATTTTATTGACATTATGAAGTGTTTATGAAGGTCAAAAGATTAATAGCCATAGTCTTTACTATTTTCATCACTCACAATAGTTTCTGAAGCTGCATAAAATCACCAGTAAGCAGAATGAATATGAAAACGCGTCATGGTATTGAAGGGATTAATAATTACACAGATTAGGTGTTAGTAGTGTTGATATTTAGAAGATTTTATTAATGAAAGCAAGAATAGGAAAACAGTTTGAATCTAAAAAAATTGTGTTAGTTTCTGTGTCTCTGTTTCAGTATAGGAGGTGGAGAATAATTACGTTTTCCCTCTCTTTTCTGTTTTATCATACTCTTCATACCCTTCTATCTTTATTATCACTTTCTTCCTCTCCTTCCCTCCTCCTACTCCCCCTCCTCTTGCTCCTCAGTACCTTTCACTAGAGCCTGTTGAAATGTGTCACAATATACAAAAAGAATTAAAAGTAGTTCCATAAAAAAAATAGTGGAAATAAAATAAGCAACAGAAGGAATAATAACAGACATACGAATAAAAAGGAGTGGAAAAAAAGACATGGAAAATAAATATAAAGGCAACACTCGCAGTAAGAAGAAAAGTTGGTATATATTCAATTTCTCAAAACTTTTTAAGCAAGAAAAGTTATGCGAGGAAAAAAAATGTAGGAAAAAAAGAAAGAAAAGGAGGAAAGAATATAGTAATAATTCAGAATATAAAAATCGAGGTGAATGAAAGGTCACAGAGAGAGAGAGAGAGAGAGAGAGAGAGAGAGAGAGAGAGAGAGAGAGAGAGAGAGAGAGAGAGAGAGAGAGAGAGAGAGAGAGAGAGAGAGAGAGAGAGAGAGAGAGAGATCCAATACACCTGTTTCGCACCACACACACACACACACACACACACACACACACACACACAGACAACACAAGACACCAATATCGCTTTCTTCCTCAATACCTCCAAACACAGCAATATTTCCACACATTCTTCCTAAAAATCAACCTACACACGAAAGGCGAGGGCGAGATGTCATGGATTTTTTCGCCCCTTCCCTTGCTACGTCTCTGCTCTGGCAACACTTTCTTTGTCCCGTGATATAGATGGCGCAGAAAGACGAGCCGGGTTTGTGTAGGTGGGTGTGTGCTAAAAGAGGCAAGAAGTTCGTGCATTTTTGATCGTGTTCCGTGAAGTGTGAAGGTTCAAGGACGAGGAGGAGCAGGAAAAGGAAAGGAGAACGAGGAGGAGGAGGAGGAGGAGAAGGGAAAGGAAGGAGGGGAAGGAGGAGGAGGAGGAGGAAAAAAGAAAACAATGAAACCACAGCAGACCTATTGGCTGTCTAATTTATGAGTACAGATATGAAATAGTAAAAATGAAGACATGTCCTCGTCCTTCTTTCCCTCCAGACGTAGTTCACAAACGAGGAGGAGGAGGAGGAGGAGGAATACAAAGAAAGAACAAATAGAAGCAGGCCTAATGACCTTTACTTGGCTGTTTGCGTGCTACTCTATCAGAACTAACCTAGAAGAAAAGGAGGAGGAGGAGGAGGAGGAGGAGGAGGAGGAGGAGGAGGAGGAGGAGGAGGAGGTTACAATAAATAGCAAATGATGTTCTTTGAAAAAAAAAAAAAAAAAAAAAAAACAACGCAAAAATAAACAAAAAATATACAATAATGATCATGACGACTCATCTTTCACATTGTAATAAATAGATGAACTAATATATAATCAAATGAATAAATAAATAATATGAATAAACAAAATGTGACTCCATCATGCAATTGCAAAGAGAGAGAGAGAGAGAGAGAGAGAGAGAGAGAGAGAGAGAGAGAGAGAGAGAGAGAGAGAGAGAGAGAGAGAGAGAGAGCACAAACATTCTCTTCCCAGCACCATCTATCATTCATCAGCTGCGACATTTTCCACGTAATATTTGCATTCCAGAAATATTTAGTCATATTTTCAGCCTTTAATAGTATTTTTCCCCACTCTCTCTCTCTTTCTCTCTCAATATTATCTCGTTTTTAATCCCTTTGCTACATGTCTTTTAGTTATACCTTTCTTCTTTCTCTCCTCTTCTATTTTACACTCATTAAAGGTGACGTTAAAAATACAAGATAATAATAGTAATGGTGTTTTTACTATTACGAGTCCACTACTACTACTACTATTACTAACAAGAATTACATAACACCACTTCCTCTCACTGGTATTTGAACTCCTTAAGGAATGTTGCACTTAATTACACAAATTATATCAAGTGTCGTCAAGGGAAATCAAGAATGAACCCAAAGTACCACACACTCCAGCAAAGAGTTAGTGCAGCGAGCCTCGGTTGTTTAATGGACAGCAGAGGAACATAGATGTATTAGTCACTTCCAGAAACAAAGTGAGAAATTTTGGAATGCTTATTAGGTCCGTAGTCAGAAACTCTTTGCCCGCTTAGTTGCCAGTTCCCATAGAGTTAGCGGGATTTTCAAGAATGTTTCCTCAGTTAATAATATAGAAATCATGTCAATCTGCCTCTAGAACCATAAAAAAACACCTTAAAAGCTCGTGTAAACTTAAATAATTTTGAAATAGTGGAGGCGAAGCACAGAAATGTATTATGAAAAAGGTTTGTGATGTTTCTCTTAATATTTCAGCATTGCATTAACTCTTCCTTATGAAAAGCTAGTCAAACCTTTGCAAGTTATTGTATTCATCTATTTACATACTTATTAGTTAATTATTGTTGCGTGTTTTTCATATCATCTAGGTGGGTATTGAAAGTTAATTTATATAGTGTACGAAAGGAATCCTCTTACAAATACTTGTCTTTGCGATCCTGGGAAGAAACACAAAACATAAAGGAAAGACGAAAGATCCATAATATCACATTCCTTACCTGTATTTAACACCCTGGAAGGTGCAAAAAACAGAAAACCATAAAACATAAATACAGAACACATTCCTTACCTTCCGAGCAGTCAGGTCCTGTCCAGATGGTCTCACACACGCAGGCCGAGGTGTGCAGGTCGTAGTGGCCGTGGCCTGAGCAGTCTGGGAGGCAAGTGAACACCTTGTGGTCCACCGTGGAGCAGTTCGCATCAGTCCAGCCAGCGCGGCACACACACCTGCCCTCCACACACCAGCCGTGCCCGCGACAGCTGGGATCCACGCAGTCCACTGAGGTGAGGCACGTGGATTGATTAGAAAGGTAAATGTGAGGAAAGGATGAAATAGACAGGCGAATGGGAGGAAAGGTTAGAATAATTTAAAGTAAGAAAGGTAAGCATTAAATAACTGACTGAGATAAGAGGTAGTGGTAAACTAGACAAGTGAATAAGAGTGAAAGTTTGAGTAATTGAAGGTGAGATAAGAAGTAATGGGATATTAGACATATGAATATAAGCGAAGGTGTTAAATGCTATACTAATATACACGATTTAAACCGAACAGTAGTGAAGTGGAGCAATAAAAGGTAAAAAGAAGTAACAGTATGGAAAATCAATAACAACGTAAAAAAAAGATACTTCAAAGAGGTGAAGACAAAATCCATAACAAAAAATAAATAATAGAAGCAGAATATTAGATCATTTATCGTTCATGGAGAGATGATAGGAATACAAGTGGCTAAATGATTATGGTGCTTTAAAGAGGTAAATGTGAGTGAAGGTGCAAAAAGGTAAATGAGCAAAAACGAACAAAGCATTTCAAAATCTAGTACTTAAAATCATTATTCTTAAACACAAACTAAACGATAAAAAATAATAAAATATAGATAACTACAACACAATACAAATATACGTATAGCTACAACACAGATTTTATTTTCTTAACCACTTCAGTACCATGACGTATTTTCATATTTATTCTGCTTACTATTTGGAGATTTTATAGAGCTTCAGAAACTTAAAGGGGGATTATAGATAGTGAAAACTCTGTCCATTAATCTTCTGACCTCCATAGACCCCTCCTAATGTAAATAAATTCGCCTAATCATACCTAAAACTCGTAGTAAAAATGCGCCCCGGTACTGAAGAGGTTAATATCATCATACAGAATATAGAAGCAACACTAAGTTTACACTATATTACTACACATGTTGAATTTACTGGCACACAAACCTCCGGCCTGTGGCGAGTATTCTCCCACTAAGAAAAACATGCAAGAAATGAAAATGAAAATAATATATAAAAAAGATAATCTGGAAAAAAAAGAGGAAATGAGTTTGTTGAAGTATAAAAGAAGGCAGTAAGTAAAAAAGATACATTTAAACAGAACCTCATGTGAAAATCAACGTAAAAAACAAAGATACAGTAAAATAATACCTTCAACAGAACACAGTAAATAACATCAGCAAAAAGTCTTAATACTCTCCAGTCCCACGTCAAATATTATAAAAGCTCAACAAGATCACGGAAGAAAAAAGTAAAAAACAAATATAATCTTTTTTTTTCATATCTCTAGTGGAATAATAGAGATAAAAAATAAATGCAATCGTTAGTAATTTCCTTTAGTAATTTCACCCCTTCCTTTTTCTACTACACCCGCCAGCACTATTCTCTCTCTCTCTCTCTCTCTCTCTCTCTCTCTCTCTCTCTCTCTCTCTCTCAGCATCCTTGTCCTCATCAACGCGTCTCAGGTAAAGCCTAAGGTAAGGTATTTATACAATCTAACCTTACCTTACCTTGCCTCAACAAAGCATTCCTCATACCTCCTCTTAGTCCTCCCAATACGCACTCTCATTCCTCTCCTTTTATTTCTTCCTCTAAGTCTCCTCTTTCTATCCATTATCTCATTCCTACTATTTATATTTATTCTCATTCTTCTATCTATTCCTAAATCTTTCCTTTCATTCTTCAGGGACTGTTTTACTATTCTCTTTCACATTCCTTCATTCCAGTCTACCGTTCCTCCATCTCACAGCTTCCAGAACACGGCTTATAACATCTTTCTGTCCAGTTTCACTTCCAGTTTCCAGGCAACCCTTCTAATAGAATTCTCTTGCGTCCTATCCTTCCGTTTCCCTTTTTTCCTGTGTTGTCAACCCTGTAATTTTCTCCCTTTACTCTCTTTCTCTCTTCCATTCAATTACTTTTTTCTCTTTACCTTTCTTAGTTTCTTTTTTTCCCTTTTCTTTCCTCCTATTACTTGTTTTAGCTTACTATCCCGTTACTTTTCACTCTCTCCCATCATCTAACATTTCCTTCCATTCTACTTTCTCTTTCCTCATTCCAGCATTCATAACCAATTCCTTTCCTCCATTTCCTTCCCTCCTATCATCTCTTCCAGTTTTCTACCCTATTACCATTCCAGTTCATCCCATACTTTCCAAACATTTCCTTCCTTTTTACCTCTTTCCTCCTTTTCCAGCCTTCCAAACCTTTTTCTCTCCCCTCCCCTCCTATCACCTCTTCCAGTTCACAATCCTATTACCCTTCCAGCCCCTCCCTTCCATTTCCAGACCCCTCCTGTGCTTTCCCCTTCCAGTTATCCCCCCCCACAAAGCCCCGGATAGCGTAGGGTAACACGTTCACTTCTCGTAACAAAAAAGATA
The DNA here is from genome assembly GCF_017591435.1 of Portunus trituberculatus. Lineage (NCBI taxonomy): Eukaryota > Metazoa > Arthropoda > Malacostraca > Decapoda > Portunidae > Portunus > Portunus trituberculatus. Next base: position 4,106,672 of record NC_059283.1, on the reverse strand, counting down.
AGCTTTCCAAATAAATTAATATGACAGTTAATGGTACTGTGAGGGTGAAATACATGCAAATATTGTATGTATGTGTGTTTTATATTTAGTTTGTATTCAGCTCTGCGATAATCCTACTTTTATCAATTTGCACGTTTAGTCTTTTCTACGTACTCATTTTAAACTTTATTTTAATGGAGGCTTGAAAAAAAAATAGGGAGATTGTTTTTGAGATTATTCATTTGATTTTGCCACAACTTTTTATATATATTTAATCTTTGAAAAAGCGATGTATTGAACGCTTTCTGTGTGTGTGTGTGTGTGTGTGTGTGTGTTTTGGAAAGCATGAACAAAACGTACAAACCGATAACAGTTTTTTACTTATCATGATGAAAGATGAATACATGAACACAAAAATATATAAAAAACGAACACAGAGTTCCATGCATGTTTGAATGTTTTGTTTGGGAAATTAGCATGTGTGTGTGTGTGTGTGTGTGTGTGTGTGTGTGTGTGTGTGTGTGTGTGTGTGTGAGAGAGAGAGAGAGAGAGAGAGAGAGAGAGAGAGAGAGAGAGAGAGAGAGAGAGAGAGAGAGAGAGAGAGAGAGAGAGAGAGAGAGAGAGAGAGAGAGAGAGAGATACAAACCCACAATAAAATACTACAAAACACTCCTGAAACAAAAAAAAACACAAACAATCTACAATATAAAGAAAGTAAAAAAAAAAAAAAAAAAAAAACTAACCCCACACAGAAACACACAAAACACACAAAAAAAAAAAAAAAAATCACCCTAAACTACAAAAAATAGAGAAAACACACACAAACACCACATAAAGACACCAGAACAAACATAAAGACCAAAAACATCACTTACCAATCTCGCAATGATCGCCCTTCCAGCCTGGCTCACACACACAAGATCCGGAGACGCAGGAACCGTGACCCCGACAATCTGGCACTTCACAATCCGCCTCCGGAATGTCGCACTCTCTTCCCTTCCATCCGGGTTCACAGTGACACAGGCCGCCCCCGTAAGCGCCGTGATTGCTGCACAGAACCGGACACAAACCTGCAAGGGACGTGGAGGGAAAGGTTATAGTGTGACAGTGTGGTAATTGAATCATTTGGTGTAAGTTTCTATTAATCCCTTCAGTACTGGGACGCATTTTTACCACGAGTTTTAGGTATGATTTGACGGTTTCATTTATATTAGGAAGAGTCTATGGAGGTCAGAAGATTAATGGACAGAGCCTTCACTATCTTAATCACCTACATGTGTAGATGAAGCTGTATAAAATCGCCAAATAGTAAGTAGAATAAATATGAAAACACGTCATGATACTGAAGGGGTTAATGCGATGGCTGGTGGACATTTAACCACTTCAGTACTTAGACGCATTTTTTACCATGAGTTTTGGGTGTGATTAGACCATTTTATTGACATTAGGAAGGGTCTATGGAGGTCAGAAAATTAATGGCCACAGTCTTCACTATTTTAACAGCACAAAGGTTTCAGGAGGTGTATAGAATCACCTTATAGTAACTAAAATGAATATGGAAACATGTCCTGGTACTGAAGGTGTTAAGGAAGACAAATGTGATGGTGTTGGAAGAAATGTTTGCATAGTATATTTTGCCAGGGATTAGTCACATTTGTACATTCATATTTATATCCTCAAGACTACAAGCCCTGTAGAGCATCATTAGTATGAGGAATAGGGTCTAAATATATATATCTATACCGTATAGATATGATTGTTGTTCATGTGACTGATATAATTTAATTATCTGTTTTTTTTTAATAATTTATGCTATAACTTTGCTTTCTCTGGAGCTTGTAGCCATGAAAAATTTCACTTGTACACGACAATGTACAATAATGTGACATATAAATGATCTTTTAGTGATCTTTATCTTATAGTGTGATAAAGAATAAAACAATAATGGTAGACTGGTGGGATTAATTATTTTTTGTACTATGTTTCTTGGTTGGCAGGTCACAAGCTTGCAAAGAACGTTAAAGTAATGTTTCAATGTGCCTTCTTGGTTTAGAATAGTGGAATCAAATAGTCTGGTACGAGTTTGTGTAGATAGCATGTTTGTTGCTCGACTCGACACAGGATACGGGATGTTAAGGAATACTTCAATACGCTAGTGTGCCAATAGAAGAAAGGTTTGTCATAATAGAACGTTGAGATTACATAATTTAGTGTACGTCCGCGTTGATACCGAGACTGCTGCTCAAGTTAATGTCAAACTACCATAATCTAGAAACGAATAGCTATCGCAGACGAGAATGTAACCTAACACACTGCATATAAACCAACACCACATATCAAAATGCAAAGAAAATAAAATATAAAACACACATCAACTCCCTAAAGAAGCAAAATATCGCATTAACCAATACCTGAACCATCGAAAACTGAAGCAAAGACACAACGATAAGGAAGCTAATCTAACCCACAACCCAGAGTATATATATCCCCATCACCACACACCAGCGGGGGCACAAGCACAGGTAAACGCGGTGCACAGGCGGGAAATCACGGGGAGGGAGGGTACGCTAAAACACCGCCAGGACACGCAGCCAATTCAGTTAATCCGCGACGCACGACCAAGGCCTGAGCGGCGCCGCGAGCCTGGATGGAGGGACTGAGCCAACACGCGGCGCCCAACACCCAAAATTATATGCCGCGCCCGCAGAAATACTGGACCAAGTGAAGGTAATCGGTGAGGAAGGACGTGCCGACGCAAGGGACGCAAGGATCAGAAGGCTGGAGTCTCTCTCTCTCTCTCTCTCTCTCTCTCTCTCTCTCTCTCTCTCTCTCTCTCTCTCTCTCTCTCTCTCTCTCTCTCTCTCTCTGTCTGTCTGTCTGTCTGTCTCTCTCTCTCTCTCTCTCTCTCTCTCTCTCTCTCTCTCTCTCTCTCTCTCTGTCTGTCTGTCTGTCTGTCTGTCTGTCTCTCTCTCTCTCTCTCTCTCTGTCTGTCTGTCTGTCTGTCTGTCTGTCTGTCTGTCTGTCTGTCTGTCTCTCTCTCTCTCTCTCTCTCTCTCTCTCTCTCTCTCTCTCTCTCTCTCTCTCTCTCTCTCTCTCAGGAAATTGGAAACGCCTCAGAATCCTTAACTGCCTCGTCATGTCCTTCGCGGAACAACCTGAAGAAGGAAAGGACAAGGGACGTCTCCCCTCGGCCCACACGCCTCCTCCTTCCTACGCCATTCTTCACAGGAAAGAAGGACGTAAAGGATTCTTTCTTCATTCCTTTCAATCTTTACTTTTTTTCGTTTTTCTTGCTTTATCTTTCTTTATTTATTTCAATCTTTCCTTTTTTCTTTCCTTTTCTTGTTTTATCTTTCTTTATTTCTTTCAATCTTTACTTTTTTCGTTTTTTTCTTGCTTATCAATAGTTCTTACTCGAATTCTCCTCTTTGTCTCATATTCTTACGCTTTTATTCCTATTCGTTGTTTTTCCAGTTTTATCACGTTCCTTCATGTCTTTATTCTTCCTGCGAATTTTTCTTTTATTTCTCATCTTTATCCGATCTTTCTTTTTATATCATAGTAAATTTTTCTTTAGCTAGATCATTATATCCTTTATTTAAGCATTCTCTCTCTCTCTCTCTCTCTCTCTCTCTCTCTCTCTCTCTCTCTCTCTCTGGAAGGTCGTGGCCGTGCAAGACTTCCCCAGCTTAGTTAATATGGTTTGTTTGTACTTAGGGGCGTGAGGGTTGGTCTTGGCGCCCCTGACGAAGAGGGGATGACGGCAGATCTCTCTCGGCGATGTTCATGAATATTTATAACTTGTGGGAGTGTTTGCCGAGGACTTGCGTAAGAGGGAATGTTATCACGACTAAGTAGGAGCATGGAAATGGAATGGTGCGTTGATGTGTTTGGGGTGAATGCTGAAAAGTATAAGTACACATATATCAGGATAGTGCACGTTAATCTCCCTAAATCGCTCCCATGATGAGTAAAATAAAAGGATTCGGGTTAATTTTGGTTTTCTTATGATAAACAAACAATTAGGAAATTTTAACCAGAAAGTACTGTTAAATAATGATAGGTATTGACGGAAAAATGGTAAAAAGGTTAATGTCTCTTCTTTTACGCTACAGAAATATTAACGAATGAACGCTAAAGTATAAAAAAAAATGTTACAGGTATCAAAGACAAGAGAGAGAACACATAAGTTTTGGCTTTTTACGTTTTTACATTTATAAAAGCTGGACGAAAAAGTAATAAAAGAAAATAAATGAAAAATAAATAAGAGTTACACAAGTTATCGGTATTGAAGGGAATCATTTTGTCAAGCAGTGAAAGGGTAACGTTCGTCCGTGATTTACGTAAAAAAATGCTGGGTGATAATTGGGACTGTTTCTATCTGGCTCGTTCGTCTGGGCGGAAAATGATCTCCCGCTGAAATCTGATGGAATATTAAGGCGAGGCAATCCCAGTTTTTCCAAGTCATCAGCGTCTGGAGCACCTGCCTGTGTGATTCACGAGATGTGGCTACAATTCTCATCTCAGCTTAACACAGGGAAGATAACACTGCCTCGCTTCAAACACACACTATGCTCCCTTCACCTAACATTACTAGTTATCTGTTTTGCTAAATTTCTCTGCAATTGTCGTTTTTTCTCTAAACTTTTCATCTGAACTTAACATAGGGAGGCACACACACACACACACACACACACACACACACACACACACACTCTTAATGTGTGGCCCCTGTTCACCTAGCAGTAAATAGATACGGGATGTAACTCGAGGGGTTGTGGCCTCGCTTTCCAGGTGTGTGTTGTGTGTTGATGTGGTCTCAGTCTTACCCGCAGATCGGTCTATGAGCTTTGAGCTCGCTCCGTAATGGGGAAGACTGGCTGGGTGACCAGCAGACGACCGAGGTGAAATACACACACACACACACACATACACACACACACACACACACGCCCGGTAGCTCAGTTGTTAGAGCGCTGGGTGTCTCCTTTCACGTGTAGCCCCTGTTCACCTAGCAGTGAGTAGGTACGGGATGTAAATCGATGAGTTGTGACCTTGTTGTCCTGGTGTGTGGTGTGTGCCTGGTCTCAGGCCTATCCGAAGATCGGAAATAATGAGCTCTGAGCTCGTTCCGTAGGGTGACGTTTGGCTGTCTCGTCAGAGACTGCAGCAGATCAAACAGTGAACACACACACACACACACACACACACACACACACACACACCTTCCTCCCTTCCCTCAATAATGTATGATTCCCTCAACAATATATATTTTCCTAGATTTTCCTTCCAAATGTCTTTTTTCTACAAGTTAATGCTAATTTTCTCAACTGAGTTTAATATAGTGAAGATAACACTCGAGATAAGGAAACTTATAGTGCGGCTCTTCTTCACACACACACACACACACACACACACACACACACACACACACACACACATACCCTTTCCTCCTCTATCCTCTTTTTTCATTAAGCTCAAAATCCAGCATCTTACATCTTTTCATTATTCTCACTTTTTCACTATCAAATTTCTTATAAACTCTCTTCTAATAAACAAAACACTCACATTCACATTACCTATTCAAATCTTATTCCTACACGCTCATCACCGCAGTCACGAGATCCTCAACATTACACTCACACGTCATTACCACCTGCGATCCTCTACTCCAGTCTCACGCTCTCAGATAATGACGGAAAAAAATCTCACGCTCTATTCAAGACTAGATCCAAGCAACAGCAACGCAATCCACGATATCATTTCACCTCAAGGAAAGCTGAAATGCGCTGATATTCACGTTCTTTTCAGAAACGTTTATGAAAACACGTTTAGATGAAAATAACGTTTTTTCTGTATTTTGCGATTCCAAATGTAAATTAAGTGTATGGAGAGAGAGAGAGAGAGAGAGAGAGAGAGAGAGAGAGAGAGAGAGAGAGAGAGAGAGAGAGAGAGAGAGAGAGAGAGAGAGAGAGAGAGAGAGAGAGAGAGAGAGAGAGAGAGAGAGAGAGAGAGAGAGAGAGAGAGGAGCGGTGCCTTATCAGCATAACAGCGGGGGTGTTTTTGACAGCTCATTTTCCTGGCAATTTTCTGCCCGCTGTGTTACTGAAATCTGGAGTACCCCGACCGTAGACTTATTCGATGTAGCTCCCGCCTGCAGCCTGGGATGTGCCTGCCCCAGCAACACAGTCCCGCACCCTTCCAGTCCCTCCCGTGCCCCGCCCCGTCAGACTCTGTGGCGGGTCTGGAGTGGGTTGGGGGCGTCTGGGCCTTACAACAATATCCTCCATTATAACTTTTCTCCGCGGCCTCCGTACCCTACCCAGTCTCCTCCTCCTCCTCCTCCTCCTCCTGCACCGGCCCGCAAGTCTCCTTCAGGCAGTTTGGGTTTATGCAGTCACAGAGAATAAAATTTGAACAAAGGGATTCGTCGATCAAAAAGTGATTTAGAGGAAAGTGCATTGTGTGTCTTTTATTTTTCGTTTTGTTGCCAAATCTCTAAAGAGCGAAGGATGGAATAAAGGAATAAGGAAAAACTGTAAATGAAAAAAACAAAGAACGTTGAGAGCTGGAGAGGGAAAGAAGCAAGAAAACTAGACTTAAAGGGGAAGGTACTGAAGGACATTACTATCTCACACACACACACACACACACACACACACACACACACACACACGCCTGTTTATATTCAGTTCCTTACAGAGAAGATGACACTAAAACACGATGCAAGACTTCCTACCTACACTTGCCACACACACACACACACACACACAACAAATTCACGCCCACATATCCCACGTACACGCATGAACGCCCACATACACGACAAAATTCCTTCCCCAACACACCCATACACACACGAACGCGCACATCCAGACGCCGCCCGCCCTATTCAGGCTGCGGCGCCCCTGTGAAGACCCAAGACACACGTTTATGCATACAAACATAAGCCTAAGGAACGTCTACCCTCCCCCTTTCTCCTTCTCCCACTCCCTCTCTCTCTCTTGTATTCAGATCACACACTGGTAATGCTCAATTCTTCTCTCCTCTCATTCTCAGGCATGTCGATATTATTCCTTCCTGTGTGACTCTTCCTCTCTTTTCCTTTCCTCTTGACCGCACGTTACTAGGGAAAGACAACTCGGAGGGGGAGTTGGGAGGTAGTGAGAGGGAGGAGGAAGGAGGGAGGGAGGGAGGGAGGAGAGAAGAGGAAGAGGAGGAGGAAGGCAAAAATGGACACGCTTCGAAATTGTCACAGGAGGCGTGAATAAGTAATAAGACTACACATGTTGAGGAGGAGGAGGAGGAGGAGGAGGAGGAGGAGGAGGAGGAGGAGGAGGAGGAGGAGGAGGAGGAGGAGGAGGAGGAGGAGGAGGAGGTGCTGAGAGTAAAGGCTAAATTGTTTATATTAAGGAAAGTAAAAAGTGTCCTAAGAATTACGTTAAAAGGCGACCCTATAAGAAGAAAGGGAGAGTACCAGGAAGTAGCTGAGAGAGAGAGAGAGAGAGAGAGAGAGAGAGAGAGAGAGAGAGAGAGAGAGAGAGAGAGAGAGAGAGAGAGAGAGAGAGAGAGAGAGAGAGAGAGAGAGAGAGAGAGAGAGAGAGAGAGAGAGAGAGAGAGAGAGAGAGAGAGAGAGAGAGGAAAGACTCAAGGAAGCATAACCATCAAGTTACTGAAAAATAACGAAGGACGGAGACAAAGAGAAGACGAAGTGGAGGAAGAGGCACTAAAAACGAAGGAGAATCTAAGACCATAACACGCTTAACACGCACATTCTAAGAGGAATCCAACACCTTATTACCGCCATTAAGGTGCTCGACATTAGGTGAAGGTGTTAAGTGCTCCAGAAATTGTCCATTGGTTCTTGCAGTGATGATTACGTTTTCTTTTACACTCTTTTTAAGGGATTACTTCGTTGTTAGATCTCTTAACCATTGTATATAGCATGGTTGTGTAATTTAGGAGTATTTGAAATCTATATATGTTACTTTTATTACAGGTAAATGTATTGAACCATTATCTATTTCAAATTTGTGTTGAATAAATACATTTTTTTTGATTTCTTGAAGGAGATATGCGAAATTAAAGAAAGGAACATAAAGGAAGAACTAACAAACTCCTTTCTACGTTTTTCATAATCTACTTTAACTAATCTACGAACACCAAGAAAGGGAAAACGACAACGGACTTCTTGCCCCTTCTGAGGTTCTTACTAGTCAAGGAACACAAAGGATGAGACGACAAAAGACGCAGTAACAGACGCCTTTGTGGTATCTAATGTAGATTCACAGATGTAGGGTAGTCAAGGTAAGTACGTATTTAGCGGCTCTGAAGACCAGCAAGATGAAGAATTGAGAATAAAGATGAAAATGGCTTTGAGTTTTGAAATAGTTTGGGCCATTAGTGTTTATGCTTCTCTCTCTCTCTCTCTCTCTCTCTCTCTCTCTCTCTCTCTCTCTCTCTCGCGAATCAATACAATAATGGGACACGAACTTCACATTACAGAGTTCTTACAATTTAATTGGAACGCAGAGAGAGAGAGAGAGAGAGAGAGAGAGAGAGAGAGAGAGAGAGAGAGAGAGAGAGAGAGAGAGAGAGAGAGAGAGAGAGAGAGAGAGAGAGAGAGAGAGAGAGAGAGAGAGAGAGAGAGACGTTTTAACACAAGTACTTTAATATCAGTAATTGGAAACGACGTGTTAATGGCGCGGCACAAGTATTATACTGAACACTTTTCTTTTGTAATATTAATTCACTCTAAATGATTTAACAGCGGTATTCCAGAACGTCTTTCTATTTCATATCGACAAATTTTAAGCCAGTGAAATTATTGGAGTTTTCTTTTGGTTTCATGAGTCCAGTGATATTTTTACGAGCACTACACCATCAAACGAAAAAACCACATGAAATCCTTTTCAATAATCTCTTGTGGCATTTAAAAATAGTCGTGGCTTCCTCTAATATTATTTATTTGAAATTATTGTCGGTTTCTTGCTTGCAATGATAGTTTAACAAGCATTTCGCATCACTAAATGGAATAATACTTCCACGAACCTGACTAATGATTTACGTGGCCTTTGAAATATAGCCTTGACTTTTTTAAACTGTGGTGGAGGTTTAAGCAGCTTTCCAGTCTTTTTTTTTTTTCAATGTAGATATTCTGACAACCAGAAAAATGAATGTGGTTCATCACCTCTATGGCCTTTAAAAATATCCTTGACGTCATTTTAGTCTATATCACAATTTCCGAGAATATTTTAATGATTCTAATGATGCTTTTAACAAGGATACTGCGCTTTCAAAGGAAGAACCATAACAATCATCCCAGAAGCCTTTGAAAATAATCTAATGAGAGAACAAAGCGTTTACGAAGGTGTCAAGATAATGCTATACTCACTCTTGGAGCAGTCCTCGCCCATCCACCCAGGCACACACTCGCAGCGACCCAGTGCGCAGGAGCCGTGGTTGTTGCAGTCATTGGGACACGCTGACTGTAGGTCCGGTTCCTCGCCCAGGTATAATTCCACCTGTCCAGTTAGTAGGCACAGGTGAGAGTCAGTCAGGTGTGTGTGTGTGTGTGTGTGTGTGTGTGTGTGTGTGTGTGTGTGTGTGTGTGTGTGTGTGTGTGTGTGTGTGTGTGTGTGTGTGTGTAGATTTCTATGTAAATGCACTCAAACTTTCAAAACATCATTACATTCAAATTTATGTTAATATGATCGTACTAATTTTACATTTTTTCTGGAATGCTATAAAGAGAGAGAGAGAGAGAGAGAGAGAGAGAGAGAGAGAGAGAGAGAGAGAGAGAGAGAGAGAGAGAGAGAGAGAGAGAGAGAGAGAGAGAGAGAGAGAGAGATGAACACTACCTCTGCACTGACACACCACTCACTCACCTCGTTCCAGCCAATACCGTCATTATAGATAGCCAGGTACCAGGTTCCCGTGTCCAGGTATTCCACCAGTGTCACGTTCACGCCGCGGTCATGGATGAAGCGACGCTCCCGGAACACGGATGGCAGGGCAAGAGGTTCCTCCACATCCTCGTCATCAGCGTGTAGGACTTCACGTGAATCCTACAGTGGGGAGACGATGGATATGAAGGATGATAATGAAGATGTTTGGGTTATTGTGGATGTATTAATTATTGAGTTATCTATATTTTCTCGCCCTCTCATTCCACCTTTGATCAATGACATAAATGGAAAATTATGGGTTGATGAATGAGTTATCCATACTGTTCTGATCTACTTTTGTTACTAATTTAACATTTTTCTGGAATGCTAGAGAGAGAGAGAGAGAGAGAGAGAGAGAGAGAGAGAGAGAGAGAGAGAGAGAGAGAGAGAGAGAGAGAGAGAGAGAGAGAGAGAGAGAGAGAGAGAGATTATTTACTAGATTTAATTCAAAGTGGATGGAAAGAGAATGGGATATCATAACGAAGGAAATAAAATGTGCGTGGATTATTGAAGGGTAAGTTAATAGCTGCTTCATTCGCATCCTCTTATTCAATATTTCTCGGGATTCCATTGATATTAATAGAAATAGAAGTAACACATGAAAGAAAACGTGAATAAGCTGATTATTATTATTATTTTTCTGTATCCCTTCCGTTTCTCCCTCCTCAATATTACAGAAGGCAGTGACAATTGAATGAAGGGAACAGAGAAGCATAGAAAGGGTGGGAGGATGTTTCAATAAGTTAACAGATAAAAATAAAAGGAAAAATACATGAGAGCTATGGTACAGTGTAGTGCTGAAACAAAATATTGACAATACATCCATTTGTTGCTTTTACAAATTCAACATGTTACGATTGAAAAAAAAGGAAGGATTAAACTACAACAATAGAAGTGAAAGTAACCGCAAGAATACATGATACATAAACACACTCACCACACACACACACACACACACACACACACACACACACACACACACACACGGAAAACACAATTAACACCACCACTAACCAGGAAATCACCCATGACAACACTGCCCCCCTCAGGACCCGCGGAAAAGCAAATTTGTTATGGCCGAAACAAACCTAAAATGACATCATGATGGACCGTCACGGGCCAAACGGAATGACTAATGATGCGTGGAGGAGTCCTGCCGCTCACCGCGCTGGAATGTCACAACACGGACAGAGGGGACGAGGGGAAGAAGGAGGAAGAGGAAGAGGGGAAAGAGGATGAAGTATAGCAAACAAAATCAAAGAAAAGAAGAGAAAAAGTACTCGTATAATAACATGGACCTAAGGAAGAGAGAAAGGATCAGAAAAGCAAAGAAAAAGAAGGAAAAAGAAAAGGGGGATAAGGAGGCCGTGGGTAGGATGACAAAGGAAGCAAACAAGAGCAAAGGAAAAGAAACATCACATGGACGGAAGGAGGAGAAAGAAGAGGATCAGGAAAGCAAACACTAAGAAAAAAGGAGAAAAGAATCTATCAAAACAAGGACGAAGAGGATGAGGAGGAAAAGGAAGACTAGGAAAGCAAACAAACACTCGCATGAAAAAAGAGGACAGAAAAAATATTAGAACATGCACTGAATATGAGGAAGAGGAGGACGAAGAGAGCAAACAAATGATTAATAAACAAAGCATGGAACGAGTACAAGGAGGGAAACTAAGAGGAAAAGGAAGAAGACGAGAACGATGGTGACAAAAACGAGAAAAGAAAGTAAACAGAAAATATTAACAAATGAAAAGGAAGAAAATTACAAAGAAAGAAACAACAGGATTTGCAGCAGAAACACAAATAATAGAACATTTACAAGAAAAAAAATGAGGAGAGAAAGTTATGGGGAGGAGAGGAGAGGAGAGAGAGAGAGAGAGAGAGAGAGAGAGAGAGAGAGAGAGAGAGAGAGAGAGAGAGAGAGAGAGAGAGAGAGAGAGAGAGAGAGAAGGCTGAGAGGAATGAAAGGTGAAGTTGTGGCAATGAATGTATAGAGAGGAACAGAACTAAAGGTCAGAGAGAGAGAGAGAGAGAGAGAGAGAGAGAGAGAGAGAGAGAGAGAGAGAGAGAGGCAGTAGTAATGAGACAGAAAACAGGTACGGGAAAGTAATGAGGTGGTGGGTGGAACAGTGCGGGGAAAGGGATGGACGGAAAGCTGCATTATTCTGCCGAGAGACCCGCTGTGTGGAGGGAGTTCGTGTCACAATTTACTGCAGTTGAGTATGGACAGGGCGCTTACTCCTTTATTTACACGCTGCGCCGGGACTAAAAGGGATAAAGGGGTGGAGTTGAAGTCTAGTCCCTCTGATTTACTCTGCAGGATGGAATGAGGATTAATAGGATGATTCCAGCCGGCATTATTCTTCCTATGTTGAAAGGAGGAGCATCAGGGGAAGTGACTGTTCATATGGAGGATGGATGTAGAACTGTTTCTCTTTCTAATTAATAGTGAAAGGACGTATTAGAATTGTAAGTTTCAATTATATATAAAAATACAAATATATATACTGAGACGCATTTTTACTTTGAGTTTTTGGTATGATTAAACGATTGTATTTACATTACGAAGGGTCCATGGAGGTCAGAAGATGACTGGCAGGAGTCTTCACTACTTTATTCCTCAAATAAGTTTCTGAAGCTGTATAATATCGCCATATAGTAACCACAATGAATATGAAAAAGCGTCATGGCACTGAATGGGTTAAAGTGTAAAAAAGTTGTCTAAAGGGAGGAAAAAAAATATACAACTTTTATACAAACTAAAAAAAAAAATAAGTGATAGTGATTTCGTGTCTATCTTATGTCTTAAAATCAAAGATTGGAAAAGAAAATATAACATAATTAACGTTTCATATCATTCACCTGTTTATCTTGTCACCTTGAAATAGCCTACACAATCAGAAAGAGATTAATTAACAGCGAAATAGATGCGAATAGATACAACACATTTCCTTCTCACAGCCCCAAGCATCCGTTCACCTCGTCACCTTGACTGTACAAAAAATTATAAATTACCCTCATAATAAAGAGAAAGTGAGCAAATAAGAGAAAGAAAAATGAGCACATGCATTACATTTTCTAGTCTCTGCAGATCTGGTTACATCATCACACTGGACCTTCAACACAATACGTAGAAATTACACTAGAATAAGAGAGAAGGTAAATAAACAATGGAAATAAAAGCGGGTTGATGTTACATATTCTCCAGTGTCAGTCTCCAGTACCTAGTTACCTCAACATCTTGATTCTTACATCCACCATCTAAACAACACCACAGAAGTAAAAAAAAAAAAAAAAAGGTCAACAAACTATGAAAATAAAAATAATAGCTACAAGATAATTTCTAGTCTTAGTATACATCTTTTCAGCTCGTCACTTCAAGTCTTCAAGTCCTAGCCAAAACACCACCACCACCGCCACCACTATTGTACCTCAGAACGCCTTCAACAACCTACTTGAACCCTGAACAAATCACCTTACCCTCAAACACATCACCAAAACATTACCACCACGACCTTCACTGCACCCAAGAACGCCTTCAGCAATCTACTTGAACCCTAAACAAATCACCTCACCCTCAAACACATCACTTAAACATCACCGCCACGCCTCCCTACACAGACCCAAACGCCAGTAAACAATCCTACATCTCGAGCTTGACAGAAACCCTAAATACATTACTTAAGGGATTGAGGAAGCTGGACAAGGCTGGCTAGAGAGGCAGGCAGGCAGGTCGGGGCGGGTGGAGGCTGGTGTTGTGGGGCTAATTGATGGACTTCACTGGAGGCTCGTGTCCTGCAATTAATAACCGGCCTGCAGGAAGGGTCCGGGAAGCAAGAAGGATCACACGCTCACACGAATGCAGCTCAGCTCTTCCTGGTCGAATTAACAAAGTTGGGTTCTATAACTTCCTGCTAAGTTTGAGGCGGAGAGGAAGCCTTCACAGCTTAGTTTCATCTGTAATTAATTCCTGCAGGTGCGAGGAAGCCGGCAGGTATAAACAGGTGAAGGGAAGCAGGTGTTAATGAGCTCTACTTCACCTTTTACTTAAATATCTCTCAGGCAGGTAACGCGTTTCGTCTCCAAGGTGTATTGCGAAGTCTAATGTTCCGCCATCTGTGTCTGTGCCGTGAGTTCAGTTGCGTTGCCAGAAGGTATAGGTAAAGAGGACTCAAAGGGATCGCTAAAGTTATGGATAGGTATCGCACAAACGCAAAAAATAATAAGGCAAGAGAAAGGAGTTAAAAAACTACAACACAATAGAAAACAAACACACACACACACACACACACACACACACACACACACACACACACACACACACAGAAATCCCACTCCTAAAAAAAATATGAAAGAAAGAAAGCACTGATAAAGTGAAAGAAAGGAAAACAAAATAAGAAAAAATTATAAAACTTACTAACTTTGGTCCCCGAAAATGAAGAAAAAAAACACTAAAAAATCCAATATAAATAAAAACACTGATATATAAGAAAATAAACTAATAAAACTAATAAATTCCACCAATAAGAATCAACTCACCTCATCGTCTTTAGCAAACAACAGCTAAAATACTAAAAAATATTCAAATAAAAAAAACTAACAAAAAAACTAATAAAAATAATACAACTAAGAAATTTCCACCAATAGCAAACAATTCACCTCATCGTCCTTGGCAAACAACAGGTGATCGAGGTCATCCTTGAAGCCCAGGTGAAGGTCCAGATGGCTGCTGTGAGGGACGGGGTACACCTCCATCAGATCTTGCGAGGGGGAGGAGGTAACCATGGACGAGAAGGAAGAGGAAGAGGAAGAGGAGGAAGATGTGCTTGATTCCTGCGAGGCCTGTTGGAGTAGAGGAAGATGTGATGAGGAAGAGGAAGAGGATGTTGAGGAGGTTACAGAGAGGAGAGGAAGATGAGTAGGTAGTTATTGAGGAGGAGGAGGAGGAGGAGGAGGAGGAGGAGGAGGAGGAGGAGGAGGAGGAGGAGGAGGAGGAGGAGGAGGAGGAGGAGGAGGAAGAAGAAGAAGAAGAAGAATAATAATAAATAATAATAATAATAATAATAATAATAATAATAATAATAATAATAATAATAATAATAATAATGAGAAGAAGAAGAACAAGAACAAGAAGAAAGAAATCCATACAGGAAGTCAAATGAACAAAAAAAATATATAAAAAAGAAAGAAGCGACAAATGAAAAGAATAAACCGAAAAAACACACGAACGAGAGAGAGAGAGAGAGAGAGAGAGAGAGAGAGAGAGAGAGAGAGAGAGAGAGAGACGCCGCTCAGCACTGTGAACTAATTGGCAGGGTTCAGGGGACGTCCATTTGTCGGAGCCTCAGCCACAGCCCTGCCCCGCCACGCTCACATTACTGGCTTATTGTGTTTGGCGAACTGACTGCCACACTGCTGACATATTGGCCTCACGTGCTGCAGATACCAGGTAAATAGGTGTGTACTGAATAATAATGTGTGTGTGGGTGTGTGGATGTGGGTGTGGAGGTGTATTGGGGATGGTGTTTTTGTACTCTCAAATGTGGTTGTACTGTTACATATATTCAGT
Organism: Portunus trituberculatus; assembly: GCF_017591435.1. Taxonomy (NCBI): domain Eukaryota; kingdom Metazoa; phylum Arthropoda; class Malacostraca; order Decapoda; family Portunidae; genus Portunus; species Portunus trituberculatus. The sequence goes on along the minus strand of NC_059283.1, from coordinate 4,091,180 downwards.
GTGTGTCCAGTTTTTGTTCACACTTAGTAGTCTTGCAAGCTCAAATTCTGTCTGTTTGTTTCTCTGTCTCTCACCAATCTCCCTCATCCCATCATTCCCTTCATTTCTTACTCACCATAGCCACAGAACAACCTCTTTTTTCCAGTGACATTCCTTAGACCTTCTCTTTCACTCCCTTCTTCTTTCCCGAGACACACTAGAGCACTTTCTTCAGCTACTATCCGTCTCTCTCTCTCTCTTTCTCTCACCCAAACTCTCTCATTCCATCATTCCCTTCATTCCTTACTCACCATAGCCCTAAAACACCTACTTTTCCCAGTGACATTCCTCAGACCTTCCCTTTCACTTCCTCTTTCTCTCCCTTACACCCAAGAGACACCAGAGGATCTCCTTCTTCAGCTACTCCTTCACCTAGTCACTTACCCAATCCGCCTCTCGCTTGATTCTTCCAGGCCGTCCACTCTTGATGAATTCCACGAAGTCGTACTGGGTGATGGAGGGAGCCACGTTACGCCGCCCATAGATAGCGAGGTGAGCGGTTCTGGGTACCGTGAAGTTGAACCTGCGAGGGAGAAAGAGAGAAATTGAGGCGGAGAAGGACAATAGTAGCGTCAGGTGAGGCATGTGGTGAACGCGGAGACAATGGAGGAGGAGGAGGAGGAGGAGGAGGAGGAGGAGGAGGAGGAGGAGGAGGAGGAGGAGGAGGAGGAGGAGGAGGAGGAGGAGGAGGAGGAGGAGGAGGAGGAGGAGGAGGAGGAAGATTCGTATAGTCCTCCTTTTCTTGAGCCGAAAATTCTACCCTCTACCTGAAAGTCCTTTAATTCAACTCCCTTTCTTCTCGTCATTCCAGGATCGCCGTAATTTAAACTTTTATTCCAGCAGAAGTTCCAGATGTACGTACTTACGCCCTTCTATTTCCAGAGTTTAAGTGGAAGGGGAGGATGGATGGGATAGATGAGTACACATAAAGACTGATCCACCCTCTGGTACCCATTTACTCATGAATAACTGAGTGCCATTAACCTTTCCTCTGCTCTCATCATTTCTCAAGTCAAATTTACCTTGCAGTCACACTTTGTCTCTGTATCCTTGAGTTTATACTTTAAGACCTCCTCCTGCGCACTGTCAGTTATTATATGTCTTATTGTAATCCTTATTTAGCTTTACTATTATATCTTCACTCATTTTAATTAACACCTTTCACCTTATAAAAGTTCTTAATCACTCGCTGCTTATTATCATTTACCTGTGCTTCATTCCTTTTATACACTGGCTTTAAAGTGCACAAACTTGTCTTTCACAGCTAACTCTTCTCTTCTTTCATGGATTATTTGGTGATAACTTATAATGAGTTACTACTAATACTACACATAACTTATTTCTCCCTTTAGTTCACTTACAACATTAAAGAACGGCAGTGTTTGTTATTTATGTAATTTTTAAGTAAAAATCTATCTACCATTCTTTCTTAACACTGAATCCTATAAATTTATCACTTTCAAGACAAAGCTTATATTTTCTCGCTCTCAATACATGTTTTATCTCTAAGAAATTAAAACTAAAGCTTGTGTCCAGTCACTTTTAATACGTTTTTTATCAATTCTAACACTATCACTCGAATCTTCCAAGCAAAAACTCCTATCTATCAGTTTCAATTTCAAGTCCTATTATTGTCAGATTTCAGAAGCAGAACACCTATCTTTGCCACTCCCAGCACTGTAACCTAACGTGTCTTACCTCATAAAGGTGGGCTGCTTAACATCAAACTGCGCGTTCCAGTAGCCTCTGGGCGGGATCTTGTTGACATAGCGACGGTTCAGTTCCCTCAGCCGCGTGAGCTCCGTGCTTCCAGTGTCAGGCTTCGGGGCACGAGCCAGAGTGGTGGTCAGTGGCGGGGAGTAAGCTGAGGGAGAGGGGAGAATGTACCCGTTAGACGGATGAGGAAAGCGTGTTTGTCAGGATGTTAGCATGATCGCTTTTAACCTCTTTTTTGGGACCTGCGCGTCACTGGACATTTTTTAATTTAATTTTTCTTGATATTTGTTGCTCTTACACGGTGCCTCATTTATATAAAAATGAGGATGCAGGAAAAAGAAAAGGACACGAAGGAAAAAGATACGATAAGAATTGGTTGTTTCAGAGTGAAAAGATGAAAAGAATGAAAATAAAGTGTCAGGAAAGAGAAAATAGTAGTGAAGAGAAGTTATTGACAAACATAAATTGTGTAAGTAGGAGATAATGGATAGATGAAAAAGAGGATAATTAGCATAAAAGGAGGGAGTAAGTGAGTTTATAAGAAAAAAAAAAAAAAAACAAGTGACCGTGTGCGTTGGGAACAAAGGAAAAAATGTCAAAGAGGAGAGAGGAAGAGATGAAAGCTCGATTATTAGGATACACAGAGCTGAACGTTTCATAACAGAACATGAAAAAAGATGAATAAAACAAAATATATCAGATATTTCTTCAAAGCACGAGGCATCTGTGAAAAGGCCAATACCTAATAACATGTTGAAATATTTAGAATACACTTAACTAAAAATCCTAAACAACGTACAAAATTCAGCAATTATTAGCACTACTCATGAAATACAATCAATGAATAACGGTATTTTTAGCACCAAGAAAACCAAGACGTAACGTAATAAATTAAGAAGAAAATCATTAATATCACATGAATATCCAACGCACACAAGCAAAGCGAACGAAAATACACATCTATATATACACAACCAGTAACAATACACAGTTGAATGGCAATAAAGAAACAGAACCAGTCATACACGAAAGAAAAATAGCTCTTCATTTAAGCGCTGGGACGGACAGACGTTAAAAAAAAAAAAAAAAAAAAAAAAAAAGACAAGTGGAAATCAATGAAGACGAAAGAGGACTTCTAAATCCGTCTCAAAGATGTTGACGTGGCCAGTGACGTCACGAGGGACACGGCGAGAGTAAATAATGCACAGAGAGAGAGAGAGAGAGAGAGAGAGAGAGAGAGAGAGAGAGAGAGAGAGAGAGAGAGAGAGAGAGAGAGAGAGAGAGAGAGAGAGAGAGAGAGAGAGAGAGAGAAATGGTCTAGTACTTTTTTCCCACGCTCTTTCTCCCTCTCCCTCCGTTCCCCCCTTCCTTACCAAACCTCAGACAAAATAAACACAAAGAACACTCACATAAAAACAATACATTTTCTCTACAGTCCTTTCATTACAACCCACAAAAATGACCCATTAACTTTATTTTCAATCATTCCCAATACATTTCCACATTATTTGATATTGACTCTACACCTTCCATCCTGACCCACACACACACGCACGCATTCTCTCTCTCTCTCTCTCTCTCTCTCTCTCTCTCTCTCTCTCTCTCTCTCTCTCTCTCTCTCTCTCTCTGTCCTTTGTTCTCTCCCTTCTTGTATTCATTCTTCCCTCGAGAACAATCACCTGCCCACCTGAGAGGACACACCTGAGGGCTTAGCGGGACAAGATTATCAGAGAAGAGAAAGTTTGGGAAATATTGGGAAGGAGAAAGACAAACAAGAAACTTCCGTGAGAGGAATGACGGCCCTTTTGTCTTATAGTTTTGTGGTGGTGGTGGTGGTGGTGGTGGTGGTGGTGGTGTTATTATTATTATTAGTGGTAGTGGTAGTGGTGGTGGTGGTGAATGTTCGTCAGTTTGGCCATGAAATATTGAGCTCACGTATAATCTCTCTCTCTCTCTCTCTCTCTCTCTCTCTCTGTAAGCAAACACGTCATCCAGTCCCCTTTTTTCACTCCAATCAAGCATCCCCACAACACATACATAACGATCCTCCTACGCATTTATTCCTCAGTCAATCCATCAACTTTTCCTCTCTCTCTCTCTCTCTCTCTCTCTCTCTCTCTCTCTCTCTCTGCTTCCAGCTGGCAGCCTTCCCTCCCCACACTACATGATGGACCAGCCCGAGCGGTTCAATAGCATGCCAGCTGTGTGTCACCGGTTCATGGTGAATTGTAGAACCGCAGCGCACCTCACTTGTCATTCCAGCGTACCACACCTGTCATTCCAGCGAAACACATCTGTCATTCCATTTCACCCTCATTACTTCTGACGCGGGAATGAAATGTGGTGGTGGTGGTGGTGGTGGTGGTGGTGGTGTCGGGCTAAAATAATTTCAATTTGCAATGGTGAAAATATTACTGCCGCGGTTTTAATTCCGTTTCGTAAAATATAGCGCGAGTAATTAGTAGTTGCAAGCTTAATGGTGGGGGCCAGGTAGGTTACAGGTGATAAACACGCTAGTGGCAGCGCAGGCGGCAGGTGAGTGTGAGTGAATAGAAAACGGCCTACCAGGTGAGTACGTTACAGACTGGCAGGTGAATGGCATGTGATTGAGATGTACAGGTAAGGTGAATTTTTTTATCGTGAGTTTGAGAGTTTTAAAAATGAGTTTTTTTTTTTTTTAAGGATATTGGGGCTTAAAAAGGTGTGTTTTAAAATAGGGAGAGTGCCGCGTGTGGGCCGAATGACTTCTTGTAATTTATCTAATATCCCTATTTTTAGTTACTTTTGTCTCTGTATGCCGTTTTATCACTAATTTTGGTAGATTTAGAAGAATATGTAACTCTATATGTAGTCTCAGCATAGCCTGACTTTTAAACTGCAGTAAGAAAAAAAAAAAAAAAAACTAAGGTTTAACAAACGTATTTTCAAATTCAATATATAAGTATTTTTCTGGATTGGTATCTGTTTAATTTTGCAAGAATTCACATGAGTCACTCTTCTGTATATTAATATTAAAGTAATGTATCTAGACTTGAATATCTATACCTGTGCATTTTAATTTTATTGAGTATGCGTGTGTTTGTCATCCTACATACATATATCGAAATACAACATGCATCCATGTATGTAATTCTATACGTGTCTGGCGTCTTTCAATGTGAAGAGGAAAAGTTTATCACTAAATGTGTTTCGCTCAAATTTACGACAAATATATTTCATCAGAGTAATATTGTAATGCACCTTTCTGTGTCACTGTACTGCAAGCACATCTCGCCTTTTCAGTGTAGCAGTAATGTAACAAACCTGCACGGCCTTTAATCAGCGCAGCGCGGGTAACACCTCAGATCACAAGGCGCCAGGTAATCACGGAAAAGGAAGCGTGACTCCTTCGCACATTTACAAAAGAGGAATCGAGAAAACCTTGACTTACTGAGGTTTGATGTTCATGTTTAACTCCAAGACACAGTAAGCTTCGGGAATTACACCGAAACATTTTATTGTCCCGGACCTGGATTCAGATAATACTCCAAAGAATTTCTGATGAACGAAGCTTTGCGAGGCTTTTAGAATTCTCTGTATTGCGTCAGGGAATTCGATGTTCTCTTTTTATAAGCCACAAATAATGTAATTTTATACTTTTAATTTGAGACATGGAATTAACTCCTTTTCCTATCATGCCACAAGGAAATAAGGCCGATGTTCTCTTAGAAAATGACAAATGATGGACGTTTAATGCATTTCAACGCATAAATTATATCATTTCCTCATTGCAGTGAAAGATAATGAAGTGTACACTCATTTAAAACTACAACAGCCACTGACATTTAATACATTACATTAAAATCTTTCTTATTCGCTGCAAGAACATAATATCACAATTTACTTAAAAGATCAACAAGAACAATGAAGTCGTAAGACACATTAACAAACAAAATGCAACGCTCTGTCGCTGTTGCATGAAATAGTAAACAGGTCATTCATTTCTTTTGAACAAAAAACTAACACATTCTAAAACGTAGCGGACATTTCATCATCGCATATATGAATATTAGACTCACTGGAACACACACATACACACCAACAAAGCGAATAAACTCATTTCTATGGACAAAACATCACGAACCAGCGAAGCATCAAGCGAACTTCTAATAAAAAAAGTAGCATGGTTAAAATATCTAAGAATCAATACGTCTTCAAGTAAATTAGGGGCAAGGTAAAGCTAAACCTGCGCCACATGTAAAGCTTTAAAATTAGCACATACAGAGAGAGAGAGAGAGAGAGAGAGAGAGAGAGAGAGAGAGAGAGAGAGAGAGAGAGAGAGAGAGAGAGAGAGAGAGAGAATCAAGTTAGGTCATGTCATACCTTGGCGATCCTCAGGACGTACTGGGAAAGAAGATGACAGGTCAGTAAGAGAATGTATGAACAGTATATGACGAACGAAAAAGTAAGGACGGGAATTTATGCGAACAAGATGACAAAGAAAAATAGAATATCTCAAGGTGGACTCGTAGTTTGAGGAAAATGACAAGAAAAATACAATATCTCTCTCGTCTGCGTGCGTCTGCGGTCGTTGTTCGCAGCCGCACCAAGACAACTGCTCCCCTCAAGTCACGAAAGTTAATACCAGTTTCTCAGAATAACTTGCCTCCACATCTAACGAGGCCAGCGCACGCCACCACCACGCCATCACCACTCCGCAGCCACGCCACCACGCGTCCCCTTAACTTATGCCACACTAAACTTACACTTTACCAAATCTTTAACCCAATAACAAGTGTATTTTTATTTTAATCAAGTGTAGGACTCCCAAATCACACTGTCCGAAGGTAAACACTTGTATTTTTTAGAAGAATAACACAAATTACTTCACACTAACTCTAATAATCTTTAAGCAAAAATTAAATTCGTAGTATTGCATAATTTTTACGAAGCATGTGACTAACAAAGCATAACTCATTCTTAACTTATGGACGAGAGGTAAGAAACAGTTTTAAGCGAATAATTCATAACACGCCACTCACTCTTCAGGAACTTCAACGAATAGAAACATACATATTTCTCATCGACAGGAATAGGATAACGAAATCACAACCTATTCCACACCAGCAGACGAGAAGTAAAGGCAGGTAGGTATAAACAGGTATATTGGCATCATGCACCTTCACCTGAGACCTGAGCAAACACCATCACTACCATTTCGTATTTTCGAGGCCCCAGGAATACAGGTAAAGATGCATTTAATTACATGTCCATTCCATTAAAGGAACATAAAAAATGAATGAACAAATTAATCTTGAAAGAGGAAGAATAATGGAAAATATAATAGAGAAGTGAAATTTTTACTTCCTCAAAGAAAAACCTATTAGCTTCTTAACTCCTTCAGTACTGTGACACATTTTTTACCTTGAGATTTATTTATAATTAGACCATCTTATTTACATTAGGAAGTGTATGGATATTAGAAGATTTAATGGCCAGAGTCTTCATTATTTAAGTCACCCATATGAGTTTCTGAAGGTGTAAAATCACCAAATAGTAAGCAGAATGAATATGAAAATGCGTCCTGGTACTGAAGAGGTTAAGAATATTTAATCGACGAAAAAAAGGAAATAAAGTAAGGAATGAAAAGACTTGAAGGAGGAAAAGAAATCACGCAAAATATGATGAAAAGAAGCAAATTTTGACTTCAGTAAAAAAAAAAAAAAAGAATTAGCATCTTTCTCTTTCCCAGGTGTTAAGATTGGCAAGTATCAAGTGGCGGGAAGGCCTAGGAGGAGGCTGGCGGGGGAAATACAATTACAAACCAGTAAACGTACTCGATGGCCGCTAAACACACGGTCAAACTGGTGCCACAACACGCAACACGCTCCTCTGCACGCAACACGCCCGCAACATCACACTGCCACTGCACGTAATGCGGGCGTGTGGCATGTGTCATTTGTCAAGGAATACACTGGTGGAATTGAATGAAAAGGTAAAAAGATGGAAAAGTTGGTGGATGAATTAGTGAATAAATAAGAAAGCAGTTAATGTCATGGAAATAAAGAGGTAAAAACGGTAGATAAATAAATTACTAAATACATCAACGAACATATACATAAATACATGAATTAATATGCAAGTACTCGATAGAAAAGTGAATAAAATAAAACCATGCATGGGTAATATAAAAACAAAATAATACAACGAAAAAAAAAAGTCAACATGTCGATATCAAATTTCATTAAAGAAAAATATAGAAAAGAAATCATAAGAGAGAGAGAGAGAGAGAGAGAGAGAGAGAGAGAGAGAGAGAGAGAGAGAGAGAGAGAGAGAGAGAGAGAGAGAGAGAGAGAGAGAGAGAGAGAGAGAGAGAGAGAGAGAGAGAGAGAGAGAGAGAGAGAGAGAGAGAGATCGTCCCTGAGTGAGCCTCGTTCCTGGACTCTTAAACTTTAGAAACAAGCACAAACGTTCCAAGGAGGACCCAGAGGCACACGCGAGGTAGGCAACGAAGAAAGGAAGAGGAAGAGGAGGAGGAGGAGGAGGAGGAGGAGGAGGAGGAGGAGGAGGAGGAGGAGGAGGAGGAGGAGGAGGAGGAGGAGGAGGAGGAGGAGTAGATACATTTAAGTAGGAAGTATTTATCTACATTTTCATGAGTGTTGTACTACTAAGATGTGATTTGTGTAATGTTGTTGACGTGATATGTTTAATTTACGTGGATCTGACATGACACAAGGTAAGTTAAGGTAATCATGTCTCGTGTACAGGTGAGAGGACAGGTACACACACACACACCCACACACACACACCCACACACACACACACACACACACACACACACACACACAGGTGCATACATACAAGCAGACAGACAGACATTAATACTCTAGTTATTATATTTCTTGTTTTAGGTCTCACTCTCTCTCTCTCTCTCTCTCTCTCTCTCATTTTTCTCTTTTATGGTTCTTGATAATAAATATTCCTACTTTTTTCTAATCATAACTTTTTTGTAATTGTAATGAGTAGAATAATTTGTTTTTTCTTCTAGACCTTCCCCAATCTCTCTCTCTCTCTCTCTCTCTCTCTCTCGTCAGTCCGGATAAGCGAGGGTGTCTTGGTGTGGTTTCCGGGTGATATATTTGATCGCGCATCTCAGAATTATGATCATCGCATAAGAAAATTAGATAAGAACTTTTTTGGCTTGAGTCCTATCGCCCGTAGGATATTAATGTGTCTCTCTCTTCTCTCCTTTCCCTTCCCTCCTTATCTCCCTCTCTGCCGTCTCTCGTCTTGACTTTCTCTTCTGTCTAAAAAATGAAGAAAAGTTGTGATTCTTTATGATTTTTTTTGTTTTTATATTCTTATCAGGATTTTATGTTTTTATTTTGATGGGGTGGATTTATAGTTTGTCTGTCTGTGTGTCTCTCTCTCTGCTATAGCTAACACTATTAATACCACCACTAAAATCAAGAGGGAGAAGAAGAAAGAGGAAGAGGAGGAGGAGGAGGAGGAGGAGGAGGAGGAGGAGGAGGAGGAGGAGGAGGAGGAGGAGGAGGAGGAGGAGAAGAAGATGAAGAAGAAGAAGATGAAGAAGAAGAAGAAGAAGAAGAAGAAGAAGAAGAAGAAGAAGAAGAAGAAGAAGAAGAAGAAGACAAAGAAGAAGAGAAGAAGAAGATAAAATGAAGAAAAATATCAACACCACCACCATCACCACTACCACCACCACCACCACCACCACCACCACCACCAACAACAACAACAAAAACATCTAATACAACCTTTCAAACTTTCCATCTCTCTCACTTGATATTTTTCCCTCCAATCAATTATCGTTTGTGTCCGCGAAGTAATCTTTTCCCCTCACGTAATTACCCCGCGTTTGAGGAAGAAAATGACGCAGAGAGAGAGAGAGAGAGAGAGAGAGAGAGAGAGAGAGAGAGAGAGAGAGAGAGAGAGAGAGAGAGAGAGAGAGAGAGAGAGAGAGAGAGAGAGAGAGAGATAAAACTCCCGAAATAATAAAATGAAATAACAGAATCCTTATAAGTGAAAGAAGGAATGAGCGAGCGAGAGCGAGAGAGAGAGAGAGAGAGAGAGAGAGAGAGAGAGAGAGAGAGAGAGAGAGAGAGAGAGAGAGAGAGAGAGAGAGAGAGAGAGAGAGAGAGAGAGAGAGAGAGAGAGAGAGATTCTGCTCTGGACAGGTAACAAATCACAAACAGGTAAGAACAGATAACCCGATGTGTGTTTCTGAAACTTTCAATACACACGCTCACACACACAGACACACACACACACACACACACACACACACACACACACACACACACACACACACACACACACACACACACACACACAGAGCGCACCTGTCAAACATTGCCTGATTGAACAGAGTTTTCCTTTCAATAAATTGATGAAACCAGTGATAGCCTGAGAGAGAGAGAGAGAGAGAGAGAGAGAGAGAGAGAGAGAGAGAGAGAGAGAGAGAGAGAGAGAGAGAGAGAGAGAGAGAGAGAGAGAGAGAGAGAGAGAGAGAGAGAGAGAGAGAGAGAGAGAGCATAAGAATAGAGGCTCCACCAAAGGAATATTGTTGTGAGCCCCGATGTGGATTGTGGAGCAGGGATGGATGTAGGAGGGAGAAGAAATAAGTGGAGTGATAGAAGGTGGACGGAGGTAAGGAAAGAAAAAGAATTCAATAGCACGAGAGCAAATGGGAGATGATTGAAGAGAGGAGCCTGGATGAGAGGAAGGAGAGAGGGAACCTTAAGGGCTGTAACGCACAAGAATATTTTCCAAGTGAACGAAAAGATTCATTTAACAATACATGGAAACAAGGAAAAAAAATAAACACGAAAATAAATGAAAATAAATGAAATTATGAATAACCACAAGAACTAGAGAGGAAATATGAAGGGAAATGAAAGAGAACCAGAAGATAAAAAGGCAATGAAAAAAAACAATAACAAGGTAAATAAGAGAAAAATTAGACGAGGGAGTTAAGAAAATATGAGGAGAGAAAAGAAAAAGGAAGAAAAGGAAGTCGAAAATGCGTATAGGAAATTTATTTAAATAGAATAGAGAAGACGGGGATGATGATACTACTACTACTACTACTACTACTACTACTACTACTACCTACCCAAATTCAAGCCAATATACCATGAAAACCTGCCCGCAACCCACCTGATACTCACCCCCTCTTCCCATCCGCCCACCTGCCCAGCCTGCCATCCATCACGGCAGGACAGTGGGCTCCCTGCATCATAATCCCGAATAATTGAGGCTGTCCTGTGTTATTGGTTCCGGTTATTGAAGTTTAATCCCACGTAGCCATATCTAAGTGCGGTTCTAAGACGCATGGGACTGAGAAATAAAAATAGAAAAGAAACTGGCGGAGATCATGTCAAATATCGGAGTTCCTTTGATTTGATTATTGAGGAAAAAGTTTTGATGTCGGTTATAAGTTTCTGATTCACTTGTTTTTCCTTTCGTTGTGTGATTTCATGTATCTTGAGTGTTTTTGTTTTTTTTGCATTGACTTTCTGTTGTATTTTGAGTTTTTTTTTTTCCAGTAATGTACCGAAGAAGAAACAGAACAACAACAAAAGCAACAACTACAAGAAAAATAAAGTAGAAAAACATTAACACCACATTTACCACCACCACCACCCAAAATAACAACAAAAACAACTAATAATCAACTAATAACTCAAACTTTCCACCCATAAATGATACTTTTTTTTCAAATTATCTGTTACTATTATTTTTTGTCAATTCCTGTGTTTTTTAATGGGTTCCTGACTTTTGGCTAATTCTTTTTTTTTTTTTTATCTTTAAGGGAACTGGCATTCAAGTGGGCCTTTTTTTTAATCTTTTGTTGTCCTTGGCCGGCTTACACTCTTGCATAAAAATGGATGAATATGGTTGTACACACACACACACACACACACACTCTCTCTCTCTCTCTCTCTGCCTCACACTGATTGGTCCTCGCCACCCACCCAGGGAGAGATGGACGTCTGTAATTGGTGGAGACAATAACTTTGGGCCCAATGGGAACACCGATGATTGGCGGAGATTGCTCTTAGGGGACTGTTATCTGTCAGAAGTGCCGTTAATTGGTGCAGGTAATGGACATAATCTGGTCAGCCTCGTGTGTCTCCCCTGCTTGCGAGAGTAATGCAAGAATAAGGCTGTTTCCTGTTTTCTTATTTTTTGTCATATTTTTTTTGTTGGGATTCTAAATTGTCTTGTTCTTAACCTCTTGTGTACCATGACGCGATTCCATATTCATTCTGCTTACTATTTGGTGATCTTATACAGCTTCAGAAACTAATGTATGGGATTAAAATAGTGAAGACTGTGGTTATTGATCTTCTGACTTCAACGTACCCTTTCTAATGCAAATAAAACGTCTAATAATACCCATAAATCAAGGTAAAAATGCATCTCAGTATTGAAGAGGTTAAGAAGGGGAATATGAGAGAGAGAGAGAGAGAGAGAGAGAGAGAGAGAGAGAGAGAGAGAGAGAGAGAGAGAGAGAGAGAGAGAGAGAGAGAGAGAGAGAGAGAGAGAGAGAGAGAGAGAGAGAATCTTTTTCTTTGGCATAAAAAAGTAGATAATCAGAGGCTAATATTGGGCAAATCTCTCTCTCTCTCTCTCTCTCCACACGTTTCCACATTCCCATACTGACAGGTTAAGATCTCATCGTCCTGCTCCTTTTCCATTCCTCTCCCTTCCCCACCCCTTTCTCCTCCCTCCTTCCCTCCCTCCTGCTCCTAAAAGTGTCTGCAGGAAGTATTCGTGGTGGTTTGGTCGCTCAATATGTAAAGCAGTTTTATATAGAAGGATTATCTTGGGCAATACTTTGTGAGCGTCCGAACAGCCACCTTGATGTTTCCCTGCGAGCGTTTGGCAAGGAGAGGAAGAGGAAGAGAGAGAGGGTGAAGGGGAGGGTGGTTGCAGTGGTGGTGTAACGAGGAAGGGAAGAGTGGAGAGAAGAGTGAGTGTGTTGGAGATAAGGAGAGAGGAGAGGGGAATAAGAAGAGGATGTAAGTGAGAGGACGGTAAGAATGGGAGGTTCTTTGGGGTGAGAGGAGAAGGAATAGAAGAGAAGAATAAAAACGACCACAGTGGAAGGCAGAGAAAGGAAGGAAAGAAGGAAGATTGTTGAATGATGAGGAGGAAAGGTAAGGAGAATAAGAAAGGGAGAGAAGAGAATGTAGGAGGATACGAAGAAGAGAGAGAGGCAGGAACAGCAGAGTAGGAAAAGGAGAGAATATAAAATTAAAATGAAGGTAGAAAATTATATATAAACAGAGAAAAGAAGGAAACAATAGAAAAAGCAATGGGAAATGAGAAAGGAAGGAAAGGTGGTTGGAACGAAGAGAAAATAAACAAACGATGAGGAGAAAAATGGTAAAAACTGGATAATAAGAAAGAAATGGAAGGAGAAAGAGGAGGAGGAGGAGGAGGAGGAGGAGGAGGAGGAGGAGGAGGAGGAAGAGGAGGAGGAAGAAGAGAAGGAGGAGCTGCAGTCCCACACCTGAATCATTCCTGTCAGGTATTTGTGTGAGTTTCCAGAGGCGGGTCCCAAAAACGCATCTCCGTCTTGTCAAACTTGCGCCCCCTACAGAATTTTGCGAGCGAGGGAGCGGCGTCGTGGCGAGAAATCTTCAAGGATACACCGGAAAAAACGGCGAATATTTTACCATTTCCGAGCCCAACTGAGCTACTTCCCTCCCTCCCTCGCGCCTTCCCTTAAGCTTTTGGCAGGAAAGTTTTCGGGTCTCGAGTCTTGGGTCTAGGGTCTTCTCCTCCCTCTAATTCCCAGCATGCCATATGGTGTTCCCGCGGCCCCCCCCCCCACTATCCGGTAACTTCTGTAAATTTCTTATGTATAATGTAATCGCGTCAGCTCAGTGTGTTGTGTGATTGGGTGGCAGTTTTGATTTATTTGTTGAGGTTCAAGTTTTTATTTCTTCAATCAGTTTATGGTGTTTTTGTGCATATTATAGGTTTTTCTTGGTTTGTTATTGTGAGGATTTGATTAATTTCATGTGTTTATTTGTACTGATGACGGTTTTTTTGAAGCTTCACTTATCTTAGAAAAGCTTGACTTATCTTCTTATGCTCTTTAAGTAATCAATGAGTTTATTTTTAAGTAATTTCAGTAACCATTGACTGACTTAATGTATTTGTTTGTATTATATCCGGTTTTTTAAGCTTCCCTTATCTTTATGTAATCAGTGAGTTTATTGTTACGTAATTTCAGTAACCATTATTGTTTACTTCTTAAGGTGTCACATTTACTGAGTATGTTACAAACTGGCAGTCCTATTTTCCTCACCTCTCCAGCCTTTCATCCTATCATACCCACACACCTCAGTCATTTATGTGAGGCGCACGGCACGCTTGCCTTAACGAGTCGGTGGCCAGGTAAGTCAGGTATGCTAGATTACCCCCAATAACCAGCCAGTCATGCGTAATAATGAGGTGATTAACGACATAGGAAAGTATATCTATTATTCGTAAAATTTGCCTTTTTGCTTATTCAGGAGTCGTGGGTTGTTTCAAATGTGTCAGGAAATAAAAGTATAAGGATTATAAATGAAAGTAATGGTGTTATGAGGAACGTGGTGTTATGAAGAGATGCAACAGGTAACTGGAGAACTTAACTAAAAAGAGACATGGAGCAAAGAAACCACAAACATATACACACATACAGCAAGATACAGGAATACATAGAAAGATGCGTATATAGAAAAAAATGATAAGTACATAAATACATAGAAAAAGACAAACTGATACAAAAACAGACGTACAAATAAAACAGATAGATATACAGATAGCAAGATACAGAAAAAAAATCACATTAACGAAATCAAAGCAGAAAATAGATATAAGCAATACATAAATAAATAAACAGCTAGATGAATCAGACAGACACACAAACAGATATCAGATTAACCAAAGCAAGTAAACACTACAAATAAATACCACAAACCCACCCACACCCACACCCACACACAAACACACATCTATCTTCCCTCAACACACCTCCCCTTCCCCCGGCCAACACACAAGAGGTCTTCCCGCTGAGAGTTTCTTCCTCGGAACAGTTTTAAAATTAGTTTATCTCGCACAACCTGGCGCTCGTGGCCCAAAAGTTAGCTCAGCCCGGCGGCCACTCTGCTTCGTCTCGCCTCGTTGCCTTCCCGCATTTGCATCCCATTGAGTGGATCGCAGACAGAGTGGCGGCGTTAAATATCCATCTAAAGGCCGCGCGTGTCTCAATCCACTTCGGGTAACAAGATTTTAAGCAGTAATTTTGGCGGCCGATGACTTGCCTGGTCTCTCCTTGTACAATGTATTAACTATGCATTGTCATATGTATGTTTTCCAGAGACTGATAGGGAAAAGTGGCTGGGCATGAACGGGTAAAGTGAAAATATGGATATAAGATGCAAAATGGATAAAAAGGGAGAGAAAATAGACAGGAGGAGATGAGGGGAAAAATATGCTATCAAAATGAACGAAGGAAAGAGAGTGAGGGGAGATAAACAGAAGTGAGGAGTGACGGAAAGACGAAATGGGATATGATGGAGGAGGAGGAGGAGGAGGAGGAGGAGGAATAGAGAACAAGGACACGAGGACACGAGGAAGATGACAACAAACCAGAGGAAAAGGGAGAAATGGGAAGGAAGGAAGCAAATAGAAGACGAAAGCGGAGGAGAAGGGAGAAAAGGAGACAGGAGAGAAGGGGATAGTAAGAGGGGGAGGTAAGTGTGAGTGATGATACAAAGTCAATACACAGACCGGCCGCCACCTATGCCATCCGTGTCTAATGAAAAATAAACACGGGGGACTTGGGTTACTTTGAAGGTGATGATGGTGGTGGTGGTGGTGGTGGTGGTGGTAGTGTTGGTGGTAGAGGCTAAATATTATAGGAGTGTTCGTGCAAGCCAGATAAGGTAACCAATTATCTCGGCGTCACGGTGGAAGAAATACAATGCTTGGTAGTCTGAGGGAGATGGTTAATTAAGAGACTCTCCTCCACTCTCTCTCTCTCTCTCTCCACTTCGCTCAGACAGTGGAAGGAGAGTTAGGTTAATCCACGGTAAACCTAACATCCACTTCCTCCAAAATTTAATCACAAAAGCTGTACTATTACGCGAGGCACAAAGAACACATCTTTCTCCTTTGGTGGTTCGCTGGGCACTGACTAATTTCACTCAATCCCACGTCTTATACCGAAATGACGTTACGAAATCCTCATCTCCCATTGGCTGAGCAGGTCCCAGGGGTAGATAATGGACCAATCACGTGGCGGGAATCAATGAGGACCAGAGTTTGTGTCTACGAAGGAAGTTTTGGAGATAAGGGAGTTTTAAGGAAGGAAGAGGGAGAGGGAGAGAGAGAGAGAGAGAGAGAGAGAGAGAGATAAGGCAAGTCTTCTTTAACCCTTTATTTTTTGTGCAAGAGGAGGAGGAGGAGGAGGAGGAGGAGGAGAGAGAGGAGGAGGAGGAGGAGGAGGAGGAGGAGGAGGAGGAGGATATGGAGAAAGAGGAGACGAAATAAAATCAAAGGGGAAAATAAAAAAAGAAAAGAAAGATGAAAACAAAAA
The DNA here is from genome assembly GCF_017591435.1 of Portunus trituberculatus. Taxonomy (NCBI): domain Eukaryota; kingdom Metazoa; phylum Arthropoda; class Malacostraca; order Decapoda; family Portunidae; genus Portunus; species Portunus trituberculatus. The sequence goes on along the minus strand of NC_059283.1, from coordinate 4,074,823 downwards.
AAATATAATACGACACACACACACACACACACACACACACACACACACACACACACACACACACGTTCCTAAAGTAAATACTGAGTGAGAGGAAACTTTCTAAACTTTTCATGGCATTTTAGAGGGTTGGAATCTCCCTTGAATCCTGTAGAGAGAGAGAGAGAGAGAGAGAGAGAGAGAGAGAGAGAGAGAGAGAGAGAGAGAGAGAGAGAGAGAGAGACCGCATCACAATATTTACTACCACCACCACCGCCACATTCAGAATGATCGAGAGGACGTGAGTGGATGTGACAGGAAGGCGAGGAAAAGAAGAGGAAAAGACAATACCGCAACAGATTCCAATGCCTTCATCAGCACAACGAGACCCGGAGTTTGTGAGAGCGTTGTGGCTTCAATAGGGCCGCCTGCACGCGACATACACACACACACACACACACACACACACACACACACACACAGGAGGAAGAAGGAAAGAAGGTCGCAGTAGTAGTGGTGGTAGTGATAGGAATAAGAAGAGCAGGACAAACAAAACTAAAACTAACAAAAACGTCAATAAAGAACATAATAGCTAGTCAAACACACACACACACACACACACACACACACACACACACACACACACACACACACACAGACACACACACACACACACACACACACACACACACACACACACACACACACACACACACACACACACACACAAGCATGAAAATTATAAAAATAAATCATGACATAATTTAAGGCAGAATTACATTAGATATCCACACGATAAACAAAACAAATAGAAATTCCTGCCCAAACTCGAACGCAGAGAAAGGGAAAGCACGGACGAAATGGAAGAAAACGAAGGAATAACAAACTGAACGAATGGAAGAGACAGAGAAAAGACAAAGAAAAAAAGAAGACAAAAAAGGTAAACATTCATTCCAAACTTGAATAAGAGAAGGAAAAGAAAATTACAAGAATTATGTAGAAGAATAAAATACAGTTTCGAAACAAAATGTGAAACTGAGAGCAGGGTACAGAGAACACACGGGTAGAGAGAAAAGGAAAAAAAGATAGTTTCTGGATTTGCATAAGACGAGGAATGTGACAGAAGGAAAGAATGATTATGAAGGAAGAAAGACACGACATATATGAGCTTTACATATTAACTAACGCAAAAAATAAAGAAAATATGGAAGAGAGAGAGAGAGAGAGAGAGAGAGAGAGAGAGAGAGAGAGAGAGAGAGAGAGAGAGAGAGAGAGAGAGACGACATTTATGAGCCTTAAATATTATCTAACGTAAAAAATAACGAAAATGGAAGAAAAACAATGAGAGAGAGAGAGAGAGAGAGAGAGAGAGAGAGAGACTTATGACACACTTTAAAACGCAATAAAAGAAAAGCACAAAGAGAAAGAGAATGCAAGAGAAACAAAGGAACAAAATCCCACACATATTTGAACACAGCAAAAGAAAATAAGAAAAATAAAAAAAATACGAATAATAATCATAAATAAAACAAATATTTCGATAAACTCCAAATATTTTAGTGGAAGGTAATAGGAAACACAATGCAGCAAATGATGAATCGTCTGTGAAAAATATGAAAACGCTGAAGCAGAATATGGATGAGTCATGAAAGAAAACGTGAATTTAATTGAGTTATGAGGGATACTATGATGCTGTGGATATTAGGGAAGGCTTCGAGTGTATTATTAAATGCTGTGTGTGTCTGGAAATGTGAAGAGATGCTATAATGCTGCGAAGAGCCTTTGAAACTGATGGTATTATGAGGTATTCCATAAGATAAAGTACATGAGTGAGTGGAGGTGAGAGAATATGTGTAGGAATTATGAGGGAGTGAGCGTGATATGAACTGTGAGAGCGAGAAGTGAATGAGTGGGTATATGACATTTAATAAGAGATGTTATGTGAACGAGTGAAGCTGAGGGACTGAAACACTGTGATATACATATTATGAGTGCATAAAGCTGTAGAGATGAATGAGTAAGGTAAAGAAGCTAATCTGTGAGGGTGAGAAGAGAATGAGGTAGTTTGGGTTGATGCTATTTTGACGAAAAGCTGTCTGTATGAGTGATAAAAAGGATGAACTTATGAAAATCAAATCATAAGTGTACACAGTTGTAGAGATGAATGAGTAAGGTAAAGACACGGATCGGTGAGGATGAGAAGAGAATGAGGTAGTTTGAGTTGATTCTGTTTTAACGAAAAGCTGTCTGTATGAGTGAAAAAGAGGATGAACTTGTGAAATAGATATTATGAGTGCGCAAAGCTGTAAAAATGAGGGAATTAAGGCAAAATCGAGGATCTGTTATGTCGAGAAGCGAATGAGCTACTTTGGATTGAAGAGATTTGAAGAGAGCTGTCTGTATGCGTGAAAAGAGGATGAACTTTGAAATATTTATTATGAGTGTGCAAAGCTGTTGATATGAGGGAGTTAAGGCAAAGTCGTGGATCTGTGAAGGCGAGAAGCGAATGAGGTGGCCTGGGTATATGGCGGGTGAGGATGCGGGTAAGAATGAAGGCGGTGCAAAGGATCGCAGCGCCTAACTGTGGCTTTCAGACCGCTAGCTGCGTCCCGAATATCTCAATATCGGATATCGGGGTGTCGGTTTCCAATAGGGAGCCTTGCCCTTTCTCTAAATACCTGCTCCGCCGCCAGCCCGGGGAACACACACACACACACACACACACACACACACACACACACACACACACACACACACACACACACACACACACACACACATATATTCGCATTTTCGAAGCATTAATTTAATCATCTTCCGCATCAGGCTATAAACAAATTACTGGAACCCCTTTTTCTAATGAGGTTAAGTGGTTTATGCTATTAATAATTCATCATCTTGCTTACCTACTATCAAAATAAGTCCCCAATCAATCTCAGTGTCTAGAATTCTAAGGTAAATCCTCGTATCCACATTCACAAATGCCTCTGATCCATAAGTAAGCATCACAGACCCAGTTCTAACGTCGCCATTCAGTCAATCAGTCAATCATTCATTCAGTCAGTCAAGTAATCAAGTTAATTAATCTGATCTGTATGTTAATGCATGGTAATTGTGAGCTAAGTGCGGTGGATGAGGTGAGTGGAGGCTGGTGGAAGGCAGAGGATGGTGAGATTGAAGGTAGAGGGTGGATGAAACACAAAATCAGTGGAAAATGAGACGAAAAAGCAATGTGGATAATAATAAGTGAATGGAAAGTTAGTGAAAAACAATCAGATGGACGAAAAGCAAAGTGGAGGATGAGATGAATGAGGACAAAGTGAGAGGAAGGTGAGATAAAAAAAATATGGTGTAAATGGAGAAAAATAAGTGGAGTGGGAGAGACAATGAGGTGGATGGAGGGCAGTGTAGGTGGATGACGTCAGGAGGAGGTGAAGGTCAGAGAAAGAAGAGAAAAGTATGAGTGTTCAATCATGTGTTGTTTATGTGGAAATGAAAAAAAAAGGAGCAAAAATCGTAATAACCAGTAATTGAATTTCAACGTTGATTTACTCAATATGATAAAGAAAATCAGCGGAAATGTTTAAATTTGGTATATAACATTCTGGAATATTCCGTTCCCTTATCATTATCATTTTTATTATTATAATTATCATCATTATTATTATTATTATCATTACAACCATTACCACTAAGCTTAAAAACTGTCAAAGATTATAAATGAAATCGTGAGGAACATTTTAAAACGTAAGAGATTAAGTAAATATTTAAAAATACTTAATGAAGGACGAATTTTGTATTAATAATGATAAACAGAGAGAGGAAGACTGAAAAGGAAACGAAAAAAAAAGAAAAAAAGAGGAGGAGAAAAAAATAATACGTCAGATAAGTAAGAACAGGAAGAACGACAACGTAGGAGGAGAAGGAGGAAGAAAAGGAATAAGAGGAGGACGAGGAGGAGGAGGAGGAGGAGGAGGAGGAGGAGGAGGAGGAGGAGGAAGAGACGATAAATACAAAACCGGATAAGCGAGGAATGTGGAATGCAGGACGCGGGAAATTAAGTGAGAGAGAGAGAGAGAGAGAGAGAGAGAGAGAGAGAGAGAGAGAGAGAGAGAGAGAGAGAGAGAGAGAGAGAGAGAGAGAGAGAGAGAGAGAGAGAGAGAGAGAGAGAGAGATAGGGAGGGAGAGGGAGGGAGAGGGGAGAGAATACTGGAATGCTTAATTCATAGTGAGTGTAGTGTAGCCTGGCCAATGCAGGATGCCTCCCTCCTGCCTAAATTATGTAGAAAGGAGGCAAGGGAGAGGTAGGCTTGCAATAAAGGCTGGGAGGAAGGGAGGGAGAGAGAGAGAGAGAGAGAGAGAGAGAGAGAGAGAGAGAGAGAGAGAGAGGAGGAGACTAGCGGAGAGAGCAAGGAAGGCTGAACTGGAGGGAGAAACGTGGAAATAGACAGGTTGGGAGGGAAGAAGGGTTGGACAGGAGGGAAAAGAGAGGAAAGGATTGGAAGGAAAGAGTGATAGAAGGAAGAAGGGAAAACGGAAACGCTGTAAGTATGAGATTAAATGATGATGAGAGAGAGAGAGAGAGAGAGAGAGAGAGAGAGAGAGAGAGAGAGAGAGAGAGAGAGAGAGAGAGAGAGAAAGGTAAATAAGGGGAGATCATGTTACGAAAGGAGGAATGAAAGAAGAAATTGAAAAAATGGAAACGAAATAAAGAGGGAAAGAAAAAAGGCGAAAGGTAGAAAGAGAAAAAAAGAAAATAAGAGAAAAGTAGTTACATGAAAAAGGAGGAAGATAAGAAAACAGAAATGTGGCAATAATTTACAGCAAAGATTAAATAAGAGATGCTGAGAGACACGCAGAAGAGGGGAAAGGAAGGGAAACACAGACAGGGGAAACATATGACATGATGCTAAACGGTAAGACAAGGAAACCGTGGGAATGATAAGCGGGGAATGATAAAAAGGGAATCAGAAGGTCACGAGGATAAGACATGAAGCGATTAGACAAATTAATTCCAGCGATGAGACAAAGAGGAAGAGAGGAGCAATAATAATAATAATAATAATAATAATGATAATAATAATAATAAAATGCTGGAAATAAATAGAGAGAGAGAGAGAGAGAGAGAGAGAGAGAGAGAGAGAGAGAGAGAGAGAGAGAGAGAGAGAGAGAGAGAGAGAGAGAGAGACGAAGGGGCTGTTGAGATCCCAATTATATTCTTTACACTTGAGAAAATTAAATGTGTGTGTGTGTGTGTGTGTGTGTGTGTGTGTGTGTGTGTGTGTGTGTGTGTGTGTGTGTGTGTGTGTAAATTAAAATGAAGAAAGAAGAAGAAGAAGAAGAAGAAGAAGAAGAAGAAGAAGAAGAAGAAGAAGAAGAAGAAGAAGAAGAAGAAGAAGAAGAAGAAGAAGAAGAAGAAGAAGAAGAAGAAGAAGAAGAAGAAGAAGAAGAAGAAGAAGAAGAAGAAGAAGAAGAAGAAGCAGATGCAAAAGAAGAAGCAGCAACACCAACGAGGGCAAACAATGATTAAATTATATAAACACAAGAAATATAGATAAAAGACACATTTTTCTTACGTGGATGAAAAATTTAAACACACGCATCCAATTTCGGAAAAAGCTTAGCAAACTCAAAAGTAAAAGTAGCGAAGATTAATTTCTCAGGACATTTGGAGTTATTGCATCAGAAACCATCGCTCGTTGTTTCAAAATTAGTAAAGGAAAACAACACATTTTAATTCAGCCACGATAACGCTCAATCTAACTCAAAGGTAAGTTAACAGGTGAGTTTTTGAATTGTTTATGTAAGCTGTGAGATAAAAATATAAAGAAATTTTATGTGTATATGATTTAAGCTCCTATCATTACTAGGTCTGATAATTCTCCTCTTCTTCCTCCTACCCCGTTTCCAGTTACTACTACTACTACTACTACTACTACTACTACTACTATTACTGCTGCTGGTGCTGCTGCTGATACTACTACTACTACTACTACTACTACTACTACTACTACTACTACTACTACTACAACAACTACTACTACTACTACTACTACTACTACTACTACTACTACTACTACTATTACTACTGCTACTATTACTACTACTACTACTACTACTACTACTACTACTATTACTACTAATATCACTTACACAATGTGAATAAAAAAAGTCGACAGAAACCATAAAACAAAACCGTAATAACCAACATGATCTCCCTCGCAGAGACGCACACGAAAACACATCACGAGGAAACAAAAAATGTGCAACAAATTCACGAGGAGAGAGAAGACGGTCACGGAAGCGGACGAGAATCACCTTTAATAGCACACGCAACTTTCACCCTTTGAAAAACTACGCGGATCCTGGAGAGAGCTGAAAAACAGGGGCAGGAAATATGACCTTTACATCTTCCTTCATTTCTTGGGTGTTCCTTCGCAGCTCCTCCTTCTTACTCCTTGCCACGTCGTCCTTCGGGAATCCTCGGGAACAACAAGTATAAAACATAAGCCACGCGGGGACAATTACCAAGGTTTTATGATAATATTTCGGGGACTTACTCTGAGTGGGTCGTGTTGTGGTCTCGGCGTCGTTCCTATCCGCTCCTTTGGCGATGACTTTAGCTGCGTCCTCCACCACAATGCATCCTTTGGTTCCGCTGTCGAGGCTTGCCATGGCTGGGGAGGACACAGGAAAGCATATGGTTACGTTGTTGAGGTAAATAATGTGAGAGTTTTACCTGTTATTTTTTAATCTGGTTAGGTTAGGTAGGGTAAGATATTACGAGGATGCTATACAAGTGCAAGTGTTATTATTACTATCTCTCTCTCTCTCTCTCTCTCTCTCTCTCTCTCCCTCTGTCGTTTGTCTATCCAGTTTCTATATGTTATTTAGTCTTCTTTGCTTGTTCCTTCTCCTTCTCTCTTGTCTTCTTCTCGTTTTCCTCCTCCTCCTCCTCGAAGCCTGTAAGGTGCTGCAAAGGTCAGCCAATCAGGGAGAGAGGGAAACCACAAAGTAACCACAGAAAATTATTAAATATGATACCCCAGAAATACGTGGGTTATTATTACCATTAGTTGTTGTCACGATTATTATTATTATTATTATTATCATTATTTTTATCGTTGTAGAATCTGCTCACAAGTCATCTATTTTTATCAATTTTTCTATTTCGTCATTATCAATTTTCATGTAATATCTTTCAGCTTAGTAATTCACACTATTTACTATTAAAGAGGAGAGCTGACCTAACGTAACTAACCTACAACATAACAAACCATTCCTTCATTCTTCATACCAAGACCAAGAGGTCTGACCATCACGTTCTTTTCATAGTAATACCACACATCTAATACATACACTTCCCATTCGCACTGTTGGTGGTGGTGGTGGTGGTGGTGGTGGTGGTGGTGGTGGTGGTGGTGGTGGTGGTGGTGGTGGTGGTGGTGACGGAGGGGAACTGAAGCACCACCAACCGTGTAATCTAAAGACTAAATCGAAAGCTCCCCCCATGAAGCCCTCCTATCCCCCACCATATCCCTCCCACTACACCGCAGGAAGCCTTGAGGACACACCGACTGGAGTAATACATTTCTCTCTCTCTCTCTCTCTCTCTCTCTCTCTCTCTCTCTGCATCACTCTCCCTTTCAGCATCACTAACATATAAGGACCAATTAGCAACGCCACCTCAAGCAGACTCACGCCCTTGTCACCTCTGAGGACCCCAGCACTTACCCCTGTCTTGCCCCGTCACGTATGCAGCAGGGAAACCTAAGGGAACAGACGCCAATTAAATTTTATCACCGGAAACTTTGCCTTGTTATGCGGTGGTGTACTGGGACTGGTGGTGGTGGTGGTGGTGGTGGTTGTAGGCCCTACGCTCTCTTGGGAGTCTAATAAGGGGGCCAGACAGGTGTGGTCCCTCCTATGACAGGTAATTTATCACGGTAATTGAGTTTATGTTCTCCTAAGGCTGAGGTTTAATATTGTTTTCTTTGATGTATGATTAGTTTTGTTAGTGTTGTTGGTTCTTCAGGGAGGGAGAGAGAAGGAGAAAAATAGAGAGAAATGATTTGTCACTTGGGATTTTCTTTCAGTTTCTTTATTCTCGTCATCTAATCTCAAGTACTTTCTATCATCCTCTTCAGTGCTCGCTTTTCCTTATTTTCATTAATACCATAGATGAAAAGACAGATTCCACCTTCATACAGTGTCTTAGATTGTATTTCTTTGGATTGTATTTGTTTTACCGATTTATTCTTAACACTACATAATCTTGACTATCAATATTTATTCATACTACTTTTCAATTATCTTTCCTCACTGGAATTATGTAAGGCAAGGCAAAGGAAATGGTACAGTGGAGCCATTGGTGCTTTGGAGTCCGAGGGGTCTCCAAGCGCACGGGTTCGAATCCTGTCCACGGTCCGAGTGCAGGTTGGGCTTCCTCACTCGGGTTAACGGTTTCCTAGCGGGTGGGCTTTGAGATAGGAGGTACCCGAAAATGTATCCCCTTTAGCCCATAAATTCCCGTGGAAAGCCCACATTAGTATTAAAAAAATGTCACATATTCATCACTAATCAACTCGTTTATTACACCTTCTCTTTAGTACATGTCCTACGAGTATCACGTGTTGTCTTGCACTCCAGTTTACCTCCTCACCTGATCCAAACCTTCCTCTAAGCACTTTGCCACGATAACCTATTATATTCTATCAATAACCGCTCAAAAAAGAGAATAGAAAAAAAAAATAGTCATCTTTCAGACACTTCACATCAACCACACCTCCTCTGCTATTTTCAACACCTCACTCAGCGCCCCACTTCTATGACGCACGACAAATAAGCACCACGCCCACACACACAAAAAAAGAAGACAAAAGTGTTCATATTCTTTCATCACCTCCACTCGTCACCATCTCCTCATCACCACCATTCACTAAATATAGAGCTGCGTCACCCACCTGGGAAAGTGGCGTTACACAAGTCTCTCTCTCTCTTTCTCTCTCAGATCACCCCATTCTCCTTCTCCTTTGTGTTATTTCCTTTTCTTCGCTATTCCTTCGTTCTCTTCAGACTGGCGGGGTAACTCATTCCTCGCCTCCTTGGAATGTGTTAGAGTGACGCTGATTGCAAGGCGCTGGGATGCATCTCTGGCACTGTGTGTGTGTGTGTGTGTGTGTGTGTGTGTGTGTGTGTGTGTGTGTGTGTGTGTGTGTGTGTAATTCACCTTCTCGGTCGCCTGCTAGTCACCCAGCCAGTCTTCCCCATTACGGAGCGAACTCAGAGCTCATAGACCGATCTTCGGGTAGGACTGAGACCACATCAACACACAACACACATCGGGAAAGCGAGGCCACAACCCCTCGAGTTACATCCCGTACCTATTTACTGCTAGGTGAACAGGGGCCACACATTAAGAGGCTTGCCCATTTGTCTCGCCGCTTACCGGGACTCGAACCCGGCCCTCTCGATTGTGAGTCGAGCGTGCTAACCACTATACTACGCGGTGTGTGTGTGTGTGTGTGTGTGTGTGTTCGTAATCGCAATAAATACGTATACTTTCAATCTCTCTCTCTCTCTCTCTCTCTCTCTCTCTCATAATATGAAATTCTTCGATAAAGTCAAGGAAAACTAGCCAAATATTCAAAGAAAGCACGAGTCATATTTTCGTCCGAATCGAATATAAAAGAAAATGAGAAAATGCAACTCCGCACAAATACAATAAATGGAAGTATTGAGATAGAAAAAAAAAAGTGCTACCAAAATACTGTAGGAGAAAGTAAACATTTACCAGAATCGAAAAAAAAGCTAGAAGCTGTAACTCTGCATTAATACTAAGCGCAATACAATATAAAGTAAAATATTAAAGAAAAAACAAGGAAAACAACCAAGTACTCCATAAAACAATGAAAAAACTCTTGATAGCCACAAAAACGAAAAATAAAAACAAAAAACAAACCAGAGAAAAAAAAAGCGGCAAACTGCACGTCTTTCCCACACTAATATACGGCAGATCCACACTCCACATCTGTCAGCCAGGTGGAATCATAAATCCAAACACACCTGGAGGATTCCACTGCTTCCTGGCGCTTCATTCCTTCAGGTAATCCCCATATCCTTCTCCTCCTCGTCCTCCTCCTTCAAACTCCTCGTGCCAGCTGGTCCATCCTCCTTTCCTCCCATCCCTTACCTTCCTCCTCCTCGTCTGAGCTTCTGTTATGTTGGGGATTGCGTGGGAAGGAGCAGGTGGTACGAGAATGTTGCATGACAAGCCTAAACCCTCTAGACCACGCCAGGACCTCCCTCTCCCTCTCCCTCTCCCTCTCCCTCTCTCTCTCTCTCTCTCTCTCTCTCTCTCTCTCTCTCTCTCTCTCTCTCTCTCTCTGGCCATCCTGCCTTCCCTCCTTGCCTCCTTGCCTCGCTCCTCACTCCGTCTTATTCCTCCTGTTGGTTTCACGTCTTCTGTACCAGCCTGTGCTCAAGTCAGTCCCGGTACGTTTAGTTTAGTCTCTCTCTCTCTCTCTCTCTCTCTCTCTCTCTCTCTCTCTCTCTCTCTCTCTCTCTCTCTCTCTCTCTCTCTCTCTCTCTCTCTCTCTCTCTCTCTCTCTCTCTCTCTCTCTCTCTCTCTCTCTCTCTCTCTCTCCACGGGTTGAGAAAAATACAGAATAATGAGCACTTACTGTCGTATTTTCTCTTATTATGACGGATGGGCGATTTTTTTCATATATTAATCAATGTAGAAGTGTTAGTAGAGTTCTGAACTGCTTACATTAAAAGAAAGAAAAGAGAGAGAAAATGGAGAGAAGAGGAGAGGAGGAGGAACGCGGAGGGGGAAGGAACAAGAGGAGGAAAAGTTGAAAAAAAGTTCTACGTACTCCTATATTCCAGCTTTGTTTCGACTTCTCTAAAATCCAGAAGAGGGAGAGACAAAAAAAAAATCTAGAGTTGGTTCTTTAGCTGACAAGGAGGACGAGAACGACGAGGAGGAGGAGAACGACGACGACTACAAAGTTGACAAAGTTTTCTCATCTAGACAACCGAGAACTTGTGGCCATATAAAACACAAGAAATGAAAGCCGCAGGAACCTTCATCACGCTACCTCCAGTTATAGAAGGGGGCGGTACTTTCCTCTATTATTCAAACTTACGCTGACTCGTCCAGAAATAGCGAGTCTGAAGGTTCGAGGGTCCATAAGAAGAGGCGAGAGGGACCAATGACGAGCGAGATGTGGAGAAACGTGTCAAAGCAAGGGTGGTTTTTCGCTGACTAGAGTGCGGTTAAGTGTGTGGATGAAGTGTGGAAAGTACGGCTGAAGTGTTAAGTTGGAGGAGAGTTTGGGTGGAGTGGGAAGAGTAGGTAGGTATATTGAAATGGTATGGTGTTGATGAGGACATTTTACGGTGTGACGATGAGTGTGTGTGTAGACGTGATTGCTATAGTGAAAGGTCTGATGCCGTGAAAGAATAGTGAAGAAAAACAGGAAGTATGACTCAATGGATATGTGAACCAGAAGGAGAAAATAAACACAAATATAAATTAAAGTAACACCATCGAAAGACTAACATGAAAATTGTAGAAAATTAAAAAAAGTAATGCCGGAATACATTGACTTAAGCTTAAAAACACCTGCAAACAATGGACCTAACAATGCCAATAAAGCAATCAAGGAGTATAGTTACAGAATTACAGTGTTCAGTATACAAAAAGTGTAAAAGTAAGTAACTGGATCAAATAAGGTATTTAAGTCGTCATTAACTCATTCACTACTGGAACACATACGTGTGTGTGTGTGTGTGTGTGTGTGTGTGTGTGTGTGTGTGTGTGTGTGTGTGTGTGTGTGTGTGTGTGTGTGTGTGTGTGTGTGTGTGTTTGAGTATGTGAGAGTGCGCGTGTGGGCGTAATAATAGAACTCGCTGCTCTAATTCAATAAAGGGACGAAAAAAGTGCTAACCAATCTGAGTCTCATGTGTATTGATCGCATTTCCTTCATTCTATAGAAAAAAGACCACGCGGGATGCCTTCGTCAGCGGGAAGAGCGGCACGTCCCTCCCTCTCTCCGGTCTGCGCTCTACTGACGGTGATCATAAGACGCGTGAGGCTGTGGGAGGCAATCACATTCAAACTCAATTCCCGCCTTGATTATCTCGGCAGGAGGAGCACGTGCTGGGTACAAGCCGCTGCGATATTACTTTCCAGCGTAGGCGTCACCTGCGAACTCTGAATATAGAGTGTGCAGGTGTTTTCATTACGGTCTTAGCGGCATTTTCAGGTAAGGAAGGCAGGAAGGCAAGTGTGTGTGTTGGGGGAGGGAGGAGACAGTTTAAAGTGGTATCCTCTTACTGTTGCGGAAACAATTACCAGTTCTAGAGGGAAAAAAAAGCGCGATAAAAGAGGAGGAAGGTATAATGAGGAAGACGTGGCAGAATGGAGACAGAGCGACGCGCGAAGCTGTGTGTGTCCTGATGACATTATCGCCTAACAAAGGCAATGACTCGTCTCTGAAACATGATTAGGTGGGCTCGCCTTCTCTCTCTCTCTCTCTCTCTCTCTCTCTCTCTCTCTCTCTCTCTCTCTCTCTCTTTCCATCTATCTCTCTTTCGGTCGTTGCACTTCTCTTCCTACCCTCATTTTTCTGCTCCTCAACTTACTTCTTCCTAACTTCGCTTCATTTCCCAGAGCACAACACTTTACAGGCTCATCAGTGACTTCCTGCAATGTTCTAACCTAACCTCATCCAACATGAATAACGTTATACAACTAAGATGAAACTATAACAACATAGTAAGTATTAAAGTGTACAGGAAATACACCCACTCTACGTGCATTAAGATATTAACATCACGATAAATATTCTTAATAATGAAGATGCAGTTCGTGGGATGGGAGAGAGGAGAGTGGAGGACTTAGACACCTTCCTCTCCTCCTATTCCCCTCTTCTATCTTCAGGATGTATGACTAAGTGAAACTTGATAACTATCTTTTTGTGCAAGCGCAGGCACACACATGAGCTATGTTCAATGAAATAATTCAAAATAATGCTAATTAATCTAAATTCAGAAGCAATAACATCATTGCCAGACATGATAAATAATAAATTACTCTGAAAGTTGAAAAGGTGCTTTGATAAATTATGTGTACCCGTGTCCCGCTAAATGAGTGTTTGCTCGCACCCAGCCTGGTAATCACTCCCGCAGGAATGGACCCCACCATCACTGGTGGCAGCGGTGGGATACAGTCTACTGGAAAACAGTTACCAATGCACCAGAGAATCATGAATTGTAAGTGGCAGTTTCCTCACGCTGCACTCTGTGTACTCACCAGCAAAGTAAGCGACGAGGGCGGTGAGGATGGCGCACAGGATGATGAGGGCAATGGAAGTGCACTTCCACGAGCATCTTTCCCGCCAAGTCTTGCCCAAGTGGAGGCCTCGACCAGAGAAGGAGGCGGCAGAACCCAGCGCCAGGTCGTTCCTGACTGCGGGCAGCGTCAGGGGACCGGTTCCTGGGGCGATGGAGCCTTTCTGAGAACCAAGAGTTCCTAACAGCCTGTAGGGGACGAAGAGAAGAGGAAGGTTAGGGTTAATTCATGTGTGCAATATTCTACTAAAAATTCCTTCTCGTTCTTTATTAATCTACGTAACGATGCTTCGGACCTGGAAGGAAAAATAAGTGGTGGGGAGGAAGGAAACTAAGTAAACTCAAATACCTGAGGAAAAGCTAAGGAAGACTCAGTAGTGGAAGGGTAGCTATCAGTCTGGGCCTGGGGGGGAAGGGAAGGTCCGCTACTATTCGTATTAATTTTGGTGAAAGTCGCGAGTGTGAGGGAGTTGGGAGAAGTTAGCAGGAAGTTGGGTAATGAATATATTGTTGGCCGCGACACCCACAATGGGGACCCTTCCTGTGGGGCGAGTTTAGACGGCCTATTGGAAAGTGATACAGCCTCGTACCGCACCCCATCTCCTCACATCTCTCTCTCTCTCTCTCTCTCTCTCTCTCTCTCTGCGCAAAAATAACTGATGAATGGCTCAGCACCCAGCGCACGGAAGACAAAAGTTTGATCTTAATGGACGTTTCTGGAGGAGGTCTGCCGCTCGTTACCTCGTCGTCAGGGGAACCTCAACAAGGACACTGACATTAGAGAGCGAAGGAGAGAGAGGAAGCAGGAGAGGAAGGAGCAAATTCCACGAGGACAGTAAACACTTGATGCTGCGGACAGCGACACCAAGAGTTCTTCAGTACCTCCTTCACTTCCAAGACAAGAAAACAACGGAGGTAAAATTTGATGCTGCCAGAAAGACAAACACCTAACATGGAAGCGGCGTGAATGTGTGTGTGTGTGTGTGTGAGAGAGAGAGAGAGAGAGAGAGAGAGAGAGAGAGAGAGAGAGAGAGAGAGAGAGAGAGAGAGAGAGAGAGAGAGAGAGAGAGAGAGAGAGAGAGAGAGAGAAGGCAAGATAAAAGCCAAAACACGACTCCAGAATAAAAAGCAAAAGTGAAATAAAGAAAAAAAATACCCTAAAAATACACGTAAAAAACAAAATAAAAAACCTCTTACAAAAATTTACATAAGGAAGGAAAAGTATGGAGGGAGGGAAGGAGGGAGGGAGGGAAGGAGGGACGGAGGGAGAGATGAAGAGGGAGCTATGGAGGCAGAAGGCAGGTGTAGAGGGAGGAAAGGGAGTGAGGGAAGGGGTTATAAAGTGACCTGATCACCCTAAATGGGCCCTGATGGCCTAATATGGGAGGCTGCCGCGAGTAATTCAATTATGAAGATGGCCATAGAATGTTAATTACGACAGCCGAGGTGGTTAACGACGTGCACGGACCCTCACCACCACCACCACCACCACCACCACAAACACCAACGAAACCATCAGCATTACTTAAACTGACGCCAACAGCACAGCCATCACCACCACCATGGAAACTGAGTAAGAATTCATAACATGACTTTCACCATCACAAACAGCAACGCAATCATCACCATCACCACATCCACCAACACCAACACCAACGAAACCATCACCACTACTTAAACTGATGCCACCAACACAACCATCACCTCGAAAAATGTGAGTATGAATTCATAACATCACTTTCACCACCACAAATAGCAACGCAATCATCACCATCACCATTAGAAAAACAACCACACGCAATTCTCACCATCATCACTGAAGAGGAAGACAAACCACAATCACCTTCACCACTACAAACATGACCATCAGTAAGAGGACAACCTTAGCACCATTGATACTACAAAATGGACGTCACTACCACCACACACCACCACCATCACCACCATCACAACACAGTAACCCTTCCCTATGAAAGACTCCTATACCATACTCGGAGTCCCCTTCTGACTATTTCTATTTAACTTCCTTAGGGAGCGGCACCTCAGAGGACCTTTTTTTTTTTATCAACATTTTTTGCCCTTGGCCGGTGTTAACTCTTATATAAAACACACACACACACACACACACACACACACACACACACACACACACACACACACACACACACACACACACACACAAAATCTTTCACAACTCATTAATAAACACAACAATCACACAAACTATCAATAGAAAACAAATAGAGAAAATAAAAATACTATGAAGATCCATAAAAGTAACATCAAACACCAACTAAACCAAATTTCCCATTTCCAAACATCAAACCTCAACACTAACTACCATAACTACCACCAAGAACACCTGCTTTACGTCACTTGCAGCCACTTGGGACCAGCACTCGAAGGTACATAACACTAAGAGGGGCTAAGCTAAACAGTCACGGGTCAAGGTTCACTAAATCACTATTCTGAGCGACCCTTAATGGCCCTTCCTGTTTGCCTGAATGGTGGCCTTTGAGATGAGGACGTGGAAGGGAGACAGTTGAATACCCCGCTGCACTATTCATTGACTGTGGGGCACTGGGGATACTAGGGGAGTTGTGGAGGATTAAGGGATGAAGTGATGTGTGTGTGTGTGTGTGTGTGTGTGTGTGTGTGTGTGTGTGTGTGTGTGTGTGTGTGTGTGATAAAAGGGATGGTTCATGTTATTATTCTGTTCTTAAACTATCTTTTTGTTCATCTTATTCAAGGTATTTCCCAGTTGTTATGTTTGGGTGTGTTTATATTGTGTTATTCAAAGGATTATTGTTCTTAGCTTTAATTTCTATAGAAGATAATATTCTATAGCATTTTTATTTCAGTGTGTGTCAATCATTTCTTTTCTTTTCTTTCTATGGTCACTAATATAGTAATGATGGTGATTATAAATGTGGAAAAGAGGCAATGTTATCTGATGTTTTCTTAAAATAGACTGATATTCTCTAAGATTTGGGTAACACACACACACACACACACACACACACACACACACACACACACACACACACACACACACACACTGCCATTACCAGCATCACGGCGCCTTAACCAGGACAACACACTCCCTGGTACACCCTCCCACACTGAGCTACACTCCACACACTCCACCAGGCGTTGCAACACTCCGCTATAAACACGAGGATAATTAAGCCCCCGTCAAGGATTCCGAAGAAGTCACCGTGATATTAGGACACTCCACAGATCCTTAGGGGTGGTAGGATGTCACCAGTTTCCTGTACCTCCCCTGGACCTGGCCCTTAACTCGTACCCTAGCTCACCGCACCATCAGCATCATCACCATCATCACCATCACCTTGAGAAAATGCAAATGCCCCGGCGCTGGAATCAGATAGCGGGGCCAATTTCCTCAAACAGCTCTCTTTGATTACTCCTGCCTGGCTCTCCCTCAGGCTCGTGGCAGGGGATTCTCGGCTCTACGGGGCCTGCTGGAGGGTCGAGAGGCATGTGCTCGTGATCATTGTCTTTAGGAAGCAAGGAGCAGCAGCAGGCGCAGGTTTTAGCGGCTCTGGATGAGGTAGGTATAATGTGCTGGTCTTTCCCATGCCGAGTTTTAATGACTGCCATCACGGAAGTACATGTGTTAACGGCGCGGTGCCAGACGCTGCTCCACACTCCAGACGCTGATAAGACCAGTGCCACACACCATACGGGCACTGCCACTGACTACCACCCCTGTCCCTCTCCCCCGCCCACCGTCATTACTACCACAGGCGAGGTTCGTTTACTTGTTTACTGGCGAGTGCTAACATGGGTTCCCTTTAACACCTCGTAACGTCTTCTCTTTTTTTTAGGCGATTTTCCTTCCATGTGATTTCGTTGGATTTTCCTTCCTCTCTATCCGCTGTTTGGGTATTCAAGTTTATCTCTATTATTCTTTAGTATCCCGTTTTCTTCTTTTTATTTCTATTTTCTTAGTGATTTCTTTGGTGTATTTGTCCTCTCTTCGACGGTTTCAGTTTGAATAAGATTTTTTCCTTCCTCATAAGTAAGTTAGGTGAAGTTAGGTTCAATGAGTCTAGGTTAAGTCATGATAGAAAAGATTAGGTTAGTTTAGGTTATTATTAGGTTGGGTTACCTTAGGTTAAATTACATTATGCAAGTTAAGTTAGATAAAGTAAAATACAGTTAAGTTTGATTACGTCAGATTAAGTTATGCAACGCTAGGTGGTGAAGGTGGTAATGATTCTTGTATTGATACCCTTTCCACCACTACCCTGGCGACCCATGTCCCCTCCAGCGGCCCTGTTGAGCCTCTACCAGAATCTTATCAGTAGTCAGGCCCTGCAGCGCCGCTTATGGCCCGCCGTCGCCCTAAGCCACTTCCTCATCCTCTCTACGCCTCACCACCATACCAAAAACCCTCCCTTTTCTGTCCCTTTTTTTCAGGGCTTTGCAGTACTTTGGTAAGACTGTACTAATGTAATTGTGTTTAGGTTGTAGGAAATGAAACTACAGGATCACTAAAAGGATCACGAAAGGGTGTCCAAAATAACAAGTAAATAGAAAGAAAATTAGTTCATAAATTAAATGATAAATCCTATGGAAAAATCAAGATTCATACACACAAAAAATATAAATAGATAAACGAAGTGATGGATTGTATAAAAAAAATACTACCTAGGATCAAGACAAAGAAATACTGAAACAAAATAGACAAAGAAAGTAACAAATAAATAAACAAAAATAACAGATAGCAGGTAAAGATCAACTCGTGACTCACCTTGGCTGGGAGTTATTGACGGACAGGTAATCAGGTGTGGGCGTGGAGCCGTAGAGCATCGGGGCGCCTCCTCCAGGGGACTTGGGGCTGTGCCGCTGCCATACCGAGGACTGTTGCCACTCATCAAATACTCTGTAGGAGGAGGTGGACATGAGATTAGCACAGGACGATAGGGGTTAAAAATGGAGGATTTGTGTGAATATTGAAGGAAGTCTGTTTATTACTGGTGAAAGTTATAGTTTCGAAATGAGTGAAAGTTATAGTTCAGATATAAAAGTCAGAGATTATGAATGAAGGTTTGTTTATAAATTGATGGAAATTAGTTTAAGAATAGATGGAAGGATAATGGAGTTATATTTAAAAGTGAATGAAGATTTGACTAAAGATTGATATGCTAGTTTAGAAATGGATGGAGGTTGGAAGGTTGGAAAACCCAGGAAGGTTAGAATTTAAAAACCAAGATAAATAAATTTACAAAATTGGACGAATTTTGCGTTTATAAATGGAGTGATTACAGTTTAGAAATGGATGGAATTTGAATGAAGATAAAACAGGTTAACTATGAAATGTAAAGGTTAAACCCTTAAAGTCAAATTTGGATAGATTCAAAGGTTTGGATATAGAGTACCAGACTGAAAAAAGATGGACATTAAAGCTTGCACTGTTTAGTCAACACGTAACAGAGACAACTAGACTGAAAGTGTATAAATGCAAAGAGAAAAAAAGAAATACACAAGTAACAGTACATTCCTACGAGACTTAACCTTTAACCTGTTAGAATATATTAAGAGGAATGGCAGGTGTAATGTTAGATGACAAAGGTAAAATTAAACTTGTCAGAATCTAATGAAGGCAATAAAGGACAGGTACATCTCTATGAAAACTATTCTTACCTTAGTTTATTACCTTAATGAAAGGACTGATGTAACTCTTAAGGATGTAATGAGAAAGCGAGAGAGAGAGAGGAAAGGTATGGTTTTACATGAAGCAGGTGGATGTAATATGTAGTGGGAGTTTAACAAGGTAGATGAAGGACAAGTACACTGCTACAAAATACAGCAACATCTTGACGTATGAAAAGCAGCATCGTCAGACAACAAATTCTAAACTAATTCCACGTTAAAATTTAATAAAGGAAATCTCTGACGGAAGCTTTACAATATACCTTACATTACACTAGCTGTAATTCACACCTTTAAATCTTAAACCAACGTAGTTAATGAGAAAATAAGTCATTCAAACAGCAAAGATCCTAAATAAAGCACGGGTAACAAATTCATACGTAGCAGCACACCATTAAAGCTTTATACATTAAAAGCAGATAAATGACAACATAACATACCATGAACTCCACCCAAAGTGAAAAGAAATACATAAAACCAGCGAAACATGACACAAGCGAAATATTCATTGGCTGTATATCCTGCCAGTGACGCGACGTGTATAAGATGGATTAGTAATGAGGGGAAGAGAACGAAAGGGTTTACCTGCGAACTCTCCACTGAATTTAAAGGGACGCAAAAT
>NC_059283.1:4007684-4050184 GCF_017591435.1 Portunus trituberculatus | reverse complement strand
TCCTTCTCCTCCTCCTCTCTAGTCTTTCTTCTCCCTTTTAATAGCTTCGGGAGGACAGTCAGTCGCCTCGCTTCTCCTGAGTGGCCACAATACTTTCGTGTGGTTCGTCTTACTTGCATTCATCACTGAGAGATGCGTGAGTGTGCCGGACAAACTTCAGAAAAAAATGGAAAGATGAAAACTATTCTTACTATTAACCATTTCAGTACCATGCTTATTATTTGGTGATTTTACACAGCTTCAAAAACTTAGAGAGGGATTAAAATAGTGAAGACTATGGCCATTGATCCTCTGGCCTTCATAGACCTTCGTAATGTCAATAAAATCGTCTAATCATAGCTAAACACATGATAACAATACGCCTCAGTACTGAAGTTGTTATGGAAAAAGTGATACGAAAATTAGAAATAGAAAGTACGGAAGTGAATTACACGCAAATACAGTAAACAATGAAAAGAAAATAGGAAGGAAAAACGAAGTAAGATTTTGGCAGTATAAAGGAAATACTTAAGAATGAAAAGGAAAAAAATTGAAATATCCTTGTCAGTATCATAAAAAAAAGGAGATATGCAGAGATTTACACGCCAAATCAACAGTGAATACATTGAACACACACACACACACACACACACACACACACACCAGAAAAAAATAATTAAATAAAAAAGAAAAAAATATAAAAGAGAGAACATAAGCGAATTACACACACACAAAAAAAAAAAAAAAAAAAATGGAAAGCAAAAAAAAAAAGACAACAACAACGCAATATATGATGGAGAAAACAAAAAAACAAAAGAAAATAAAAAAAAGAAGACAAAAATAGCAAGATAGACAAAAGTAAGATTAGCAGCGGACAGGACCTGATGATGTACGCACTCTGAACGCAATACACACACACACACACACACACACACACACACACACACACACACACACACACACACATTTCCAACGCTCCACGACGCGCCTCTCATTCATTTATTCACCAGCGTTCCGTGAAGTAATAAAACCCGCGTCAGCATTTTTTCCTTACGTGCTGCATTCATAAATACACTGAATAAATACGATGAATATTACACGACGAGGGAGGCAAAACACGGCACATGAGCGGAACACGGCAGTACAAGCAGCAACGTGAAGAGTAATTCTGCACGGGTGGCTGGCTGAGTGGGTGCAAGAGAAGGAGGAGGAGGAGGAGGAGGAGGAGGATAGATGTGAAGGAAAGAGATACGGAGGGATAACTAGTGTGTGTGTGTGTGTGTGTGTGTGTGTGTGTGTGTGTGTGTGTGTGTGTGTGTGTGTGTGTGTGTGTGAGAGAGAGAGAGAGAGAGAGAGAGAGAGAGAGAGAGAGAGAGAGAGAGAGAGAGAGAGAGAGAGAGAGAGAGAGAGAGAGAGAGAGAGAGAGAGAGAGAGAGAGAGAGAGAGAGAGAGAGAGAGAGAGAGAGAGAGAGAGAGAGAAATAGCCACCAACAGAATGAAACTTAAAAAAAAAAATGCATGCAATATTATATTTTTAGTATTTTCCTCTCTTCTTCCTTCCTTTCCTTTATGCTTATATTCCTCCAGGTCGCTCCGCCACACACATGCTTTATCACCCTTTCCTCTTATTTCTATTTCAATCAGCGTTATGAGTTTTTCCACGTACTCCGCAGAGAGAGAGAGAGAGAGAGAGAGAGAGAGAGAGAGAGAGAGAGAGAGAGAGAGAGAGATGTACCAGCTACACCACACACAAAACCAACACATTCACCACACCAACACAACTATAAGCTCTCTTTCCACACTTCCTCCACCTCTCTTCACTCCACTAATATTATTCCACGCACACACGATCACTCTCCCTTCCTGCTCTCACCCACCCTGGAGGAGGAAGAGGAAGAGGAGGAAGAAGAAGAGGAGGAGGAGGAGGAGGAGGAGGAGGAGGAGGAGGAGGAGGAGGAGGAGGAGGAGGAGGAGGAGGAGGAGGAGGAGGAAGTAGAATGCTGTATCAACGAAGGGAAAGACCGTGGAGGAGGAGGAGGAGGAGGAGGAGGAGGAGGAGGAGGAGGAGGAGGAGGAGGAGGAGGAGGAGGAGGAGGAGGAGGAGGGAGGGAAGTAGAATGCTGTATCAACGAAGGGAAAGACCGTGGAGGAAGAGGAAGAGGAGGAGGAGGAGGAGGAGGAGGAGGAGGAGGAGGAGGAGGAGGAGGAGGAGGAGGAGGAGGAGGAGGAGGAGGAGGAAGAAGACATGTTCAGAGGGACCAAGAGAGAATTTCTGACAATAATCTGATATCAAGACTCTGACTCCGCCATCCACGCAGACTTGGCAGAGGTGTGAGGGGAATAGGAGGCGCTGCTGATGGGGTAGGCGCCGAGGGGAACACGAGGCAAGGGGAGGCGAAGGGTAGAAGTCGCAACGGAGGGGAGAAGTTAAAGGGGACACTGTGTGAAGTTAAAGAGAGGAAAAGGGAGGGATTCATGTGAACAGTAAGGGGAAAGTGAAGGAGTAAATGGAGGAAAAGGAAACAAGGAAATGCAGAGAAGGAAGAGGAGAAGAAATGGAGGAGGAATCTTATGTGTACTGTGGAGGGAGGAACTGAAGAAGAAAGTGAAGATGGAGGAAAAGACACAGGAAAAACTGGGAACGAAGAAAAGAAACGGAGGAAGAGAGAAGGAAATAAAAGAAAGTGTGAAAGAAGAGGAAGAAAATATTAAGAGAATGAAGGGAAAAAAACAAATCATAAGAGGCTGACAGAGGATGTAGAATAAGATCAAATCCCCTTCTTTTTTTTTCCCCTTTTTCCCATCATCCCTTCAAGTTTCCTTACACAATCTTACTCCGGGAGGCGGCGCTGAAGGGGACAAAGTGACGGGGAAAGGAAGGGGGCGAAAGCTTAATGATAAAAGGAAGATAATAGGAGGGAAGTGAAGGGAGGGGAAGAGGCGATGGTTATACTAATGGAGACTTGTCCGTGGGTTTGCAAGGGAGGCTTACAAGGGCTTACGTTAATGTACTGTGCGAGAGGCTTACTTGATGGTACACTCATTACCATCGTCATCATTATTGTTATTGCTGTTGTTGTGGTGCTATTATGCATAAGGAGTCTGAGGAGGAGGAGGAGGAGGAGGAGGAGGAGGAGGAGGAGGAGGAGGATGAGTGTGTGAAGTGGCGGTGGTGGTGGTGGTGGTGGTGGTAGTGATGTGATGGTAGCAGTCGAGGTGGTGATAAATTATTATTATTATCATTGTTGTTGTTGTTGTTGTTGTAGTAGTAGTAGTAGTAGTAGTAGTAGTAGTAGTAGTAGTAGTAGTAGTAGTAGTAGTTAGTAGTTAGTAGTGTAGTAGTATCGGTGATTCCACTTTGATTTTTCGTATTACCATTGCCATTATTATCATTATCATTATTACCACCATCATCATTATCATCATTCACTTTCGATTCATTTCCTCTAGTTTTACATTTATTTTTCCAGTTTTGTGTCCATGTGTCCCTCATCGCAGCCTCCCACCTCTCTCTCTCTCTCTCTCTCTCTCTCTCTCTCTCTCTCTCTCTCTCAATAACACAATACCATGCAATTCTAGCCCCCAACACCACCACACTCACAAAAAAAGAGAAGAGAGAGAAAAAAATAGAAAAAAAAAAATTTCACTCTTGCACAACTTTTTTCTACATTTAATTACATATATATAATTCTTTCATCAAAGGACGCAAAAGGACGCCACGTAGAGTTGAATGCGTAATCAAGAATAATTATTTTGCCATTACCGAGAGCAGCAATTTATTCATTTTCAGTTTATCGCGTCGAGCAAATCCATCAAACACTGGAAGCCTGAACTCACCTGAAAGTGATATGATCTACCTGCCATTTGCACCTATTCCTCCCCTACATACTCTCTCTCTCTCTCTCTCTCTCTCTCTCTCTCTCATCATGTCACTTAAATGTCTCCCTAACACTAAAAAGAGATATTGAACTGTGTGTGTGTGTGTGTGTGTGTGTGTGTGTGTGTGTGTGTGTAATAGACGACTGACAACCACCACCTGCCACCACAAAGCACACACACACACACACACACACACACACACACACACACACACACACACACACACACACACACACACACACACACAGCCCTCTACCACCACCCCATTTACACGCACAATAAAAACAAATATACATACACATATACATATAAATGAAGTGTAAACAACGCAATAGAGAGGTCCGCGCGCACACACACGCACAAAAAGGTGAGGGGGGGTGAGGGAGAGGTGGGGAGTGGTGTTCATTGGGGGGGGGTGAACATGAAAATTCATTTGGTACTATCTATCCTAAACCAGACCTTTTATCTCTGTTATCTTTTGTATCTGTGTCTCTTGTTATCTGATTCGTCTCTTATGTAAAGCAATTTCCATTTTCTCTCTATTTCCACATTTGTTGTTGGTTGGCATTTCTATTTTGTTTCTGTGTCTCTTTCCCTCACTTTTTTCGTGTTACTGATCCTGTTTCCTTGTTTTTTTTTGTTTTCTATTAATTTTGTTTTTACTTTGTTGTTTTCTTTCTCCTACTTTCTTTTCTATTAAATATGTTTGTTTTCTTTTCTGCTTTCTTCCTTTTCCATGTTTCATTTAAGTCTACCTCTTATTTATTCTTCTCGCCTTCCATCTTTTTTATCTTTTCCTCTCTACTACATATCCTATTCTCTATTTCTCTTTTCCCTTTTCTTCATCCACCAAGTATGTATATCTCTCATCCTCATTTCTGTTACACACCCATTTCCTCATGACTTTCCTTCACCAATCCTTCTCCACTTCCTTCACATATTCAACCTATTCTCTCCTTCCCTTATTCATTTGTATCTAACTTTCTTTTCTTCCGTTCTACACCACTTTCTTGGCATCCCTTTATTCAACCTAACCCATCACCTCCCTTCCTTCATCTCCCTTACTGTATAACTCCCTCTTACCTTCCTCCTCCCTCTCTCTCCCTGTTCTCCCTTCATAGTAACCATCTCCTCCCTCCCTTCACTAAAATCACCCTCCTTTACATTCTTTACTAGCTCCTCCTTCCCATTTCTCATCTCCCTTCAGCCAAAACCCTCCAGTTCTCCCTCCTGGTTTCCTCACATACCCCCTTTTCATTACTTCCCTCCCTCATTTAATTTTCTACCTTCATCCAGACTCTCTTTCCTACCTTCTCGCCTCTCCGTTCTCCGCCGGGCGTCCCCCAAGGAAGTCTTTAGCCTGCAGGTCGTCTCCCAAAACTTGTAACTTAGAGTACATGAGAGAAGAGCCGCAGGACTTTTGCGTCGCTATGAAGTTTACCAGTTTCCCTCTGCACCATTATTCTCCACTCCAGGCAAAGTTTACGCGCCATTAAACCAACCTACATCCAAGTGGTGAGTTTTCATTTTTTTGTCCCTTTTATCCAGCCATTTCAACCCTTTGCCCTCCCTTTTTTCTAGTGTTTCCTCTGGTTTCCGAGCAGTCGAAAGGCTTCCCGAACGATCTATTCAGGAACATGGCTGGATTGAGTGGCGTTTCCAAGGACACTCGTGATCCTAATGACGGGATGTGATGTTTCGTTTAGTCCACGCTTAAAAGGGTTTCTACACGTTTTCTATGTCTAGCTTGTGGTATTGACGCGTTGTGATGCAGGTCGGGGCGGGTTTGGCAGGGTTTGTGTGTGTGTGTCCCTTGTTCTGTGTGGTGAGTGTGGTGAGTGTGATGGAGGGTGTGTGGTGAATCTGTTCCTTTGTTAGTGATAAGGGTAACTTTAGTGTGTGTGTGTGTGTGTGTGTGTGTGTGTGTGTGTGTGTGTGTGTGTGTGTGTGTGTGTGTGTGTGTGTGTGTGTGTGTTTGGAAGCAAAAGGAGAATGTTCTAGTAAATTTTCCAGTATTCGAGACCTGCCCGCCCACACCCACACATCCACCTCGTCCCCTCCCACACACACACACACACACACACACACGCCCGGTAGCTCAGTGGTCAGAGCGCTGGCTTCACAAACCAGAGGACCGGGGTTCGATTCCCCGGCCGGGTGGAGATTTTTGGGTGTGTCTCCTTTCACGTGTAACCCCTGTTCACCTAGCAGTGAGTAGGTACGGGATGTAAATCGAGGAGTTGTGACCTTGTTGTCCCGGTGTGTGGCGTGTGCCTGGTCTCAGGCCTATCCGAAGATCGGAAATAATGAGCTCTGAGCTCGTTCCGTAGGGTAACGTCTGGCTGTCTCGTCAGAGACTGCAGCAGATCAAAACAGTGAAACACACCGCGTAGTGGTTAGCACGCTCGGCTCACAACCGAGAGGGTCCGAATTCGAATCCCGGGAAGCGGCGAGGCAAATGGGCAAGCCTCTTAATGTGTAGCCCCTGTTCACCTAGCAGTTAATAGGTATGGGATGTAACTCGAGGGGTTGTGGCCTCGATTTCCCGGTGTGTGGAATGTGTTGTGGTCTCAGTCCTATTCGAAGATCGGTCTATGAGCTCTAAGCTCGCTCCGTAATGGGAAAAGGCTGGCTGGATGACCAGCAGACAATCTTGGTGAATTACAAACACACACACACACACACACACACACACACACACACACACACACACATAACCAAAAGAAGGAAGGAGAGCGGAGAACATAAAGAGAAAGACTGATAAAGAAGACGAATCGAAGAGATGAAGCTGATTATTATGTCAGGAGGAGGAGGAGGAGGAGGAGGAGGAGGAGGAGGAGGAGGAGGAGGAGGAGGAGGAGGAGGAGGAGGAACGAGAGAAGAAAGAGGAAAGTAAAATGAGTACAAGAACAAAAACGAAAAGAAAGAAAAAGAGAGGTAAAGAAGGAACAGAAGAGGAGGAGAAAGAGAAGTATTAGAAGTAAGAGAAGGTAGAAGATTAAAGAAGAAAGATCCGAACATTAATTCAGGTAACCTTTGTGTCTTATTTTTTCGTACACAACTGCAACATTACATTAACTCTTGCATGACGAATCTCTTTTGGAAATTAGCGTTCACATTATCAACTCAGCCATTTAACTTTTTTCAGGAAGACGAAATACAGAAAGGAAACGAAAATAAAAACGAGAACAGTTGCATGTTACAAAGATTAATAAAAAAGAAGATGGAAGAAAAAATGAAAAGAGGAAAGATGATAAAAACAGGACGCATACATACAAAATTTGATAAAAAGGAAAACTGAGGGAAAGACGGATAAGAAGAACGAAAGAGAATGAGAAAAAGAGAAAAATAAGAGAAAAACTTCGTCCCCCTCCATAAATAATTAAGAAAGAAAGAAAAAATAAGAGAAAATCTGGAAGAAAAATAACTAAAGGAATAAAGAGAGAAGAGAAACGAATAAAAAACGAGAGAGAGAGAGAGAGAGAGAGAGAGAGAGAGAGAGAGAGAGAGAGAGAGAGAGAGAGAAAACACAGGACCTCACCTATTTGAATAACTTACACAACCTGGAATTAGTTAGCGCATAGACACAACACAACCTGGAGATAAAATAAAATAATCCTTTTTTTTGAGGGAAGAGAAAAAGAGAGAAAGAGGGAAGTAAAAAAACAAGAAAATATTCAGTAACACGGCAGAAGAAACAGAGAGAGGAAAACACTGGGTGAGGGAAGAAAAAAATGTGCAACGGAGGGGGGGAAAAAGAATGTCAAAATATAGAATAACAGCAGAGAGAGAGAGAGAGAGAGAGAGAGAGAGAGAGAGAGAGAGAGAGAGAGAGAGAGAGACAATATACTAACGAGAAAAAGACGTTTAGAATAGTTCCTTGCCAACACAAGGAGCTTTATGTCTAACTCTCTTTCTGTACCTGATTTATTGTACAATTTATAAGTGTAAGATAATGTTTAAATAAAAAAAAAAAAAAGAGAGAGAGAGAGAGCAAATAAGACTGAAACTTCCCAAATCACTATAAAACACACACTGAATGGTAAATGACAAAATAAACTAAAAGAATGAACACAGAATGAAAACCTACCATTATAATAAGTCAATTTAAATGTAACTTGATAGGATACAATTAGACACTCCCATGCAAATTGAAGCTCAGAAGAGAAATCAAGATAACGAAATTTAACTTAACCTAGCCAAACCTCACAGGATACATTAAGCTAATCTATCCTAACTTAACCTAACATAATATAACTCATTCTCACAAAAAGCACTCAATACACAAAGGTTAAGTTAGTACATAAATAGAGGTAACGTAATCTAACTTAACCTAGCCAAACCTCACAGCAAAACATCAAGCTAACCTAACTTAATCTAACTCACTTCTACACAAGGCATTCCCTACACAAAGGTTAAGTTAGTAGAGAAATCGAGCTAACGTAATCTAACTTCACCTAGCCAAACCTGAGAGGAAACATTAAGCTAAACTAACCTAACTTAACCTAACTCATTCCCACAAAAAGCACTCCCTACACAAAGGTTAAGTTAGTAGAGAAATCACGCTAACTTAACATTGGTAAACCTCAGCATCAACTTACCTGACTTAATGCTAACATACCCTAATTCATTCACACACGAGGCAAAGGTTAAGTTAGTAGAGAAATAGAGTGAAAGTTATCTAATTTAGTCTAATCAAACATGAGACGAATCATCGAGCTAACAAAAATTAACTTAAATTAATCTAATCTAACTCAATTCTTTACTAGACACTCCTCACACAAGGATAATATTAGCTGAGAAGGCGAGTTAACCTAACCTAACCTTAACCTAAATGAACCCTACACCTCTCTATGCAAGAAGAGATTATGTAGTCAATCTAAACAAACCTAACCTAACTTAATCTATTTCCCATACGAAGGTTAGGGTGGAGAGGGCAACCTAACCTAAATTCTACTACCTTAACCAAACCTAATGTATCTCCACCCTACACAAGACACTCTCCCAGGTTAGACTCGCCAGCACAGGAGTCGCCGAGCTAATCCGCCAAATTACACGTCTTCTCAACTTGGCGCAACGAATGGAGGTCGTAACGTGCGCCAAAATCCACCGCCACAGAAAGTCGTAAGGCAAGCGAGGAGGGAGAAAATAAAAACACGATATTTTAGTGCGTGGCCTTGACTTTCCGTGTGTGTGTGTGTGTGTGTGTGTGTGTGTGTGTGTGTGTGTGTGTGTGTGTGTGTGTGTGAGGAGGAAGGGGAAAAATGCACACAAATTCACATAACTAGCTGCCTCGTCACACCTCTTCCTCTTCCTCTTCCTCTTCTTCCTCCACCCCCTCCTACTCCTGGTGCTCCTCCTCCTCCTCGTCCTCCTCCTCCTATTAGCTAAAAAATGTGGACACAAATTCACATAACTAGCTGTCTCGTCACACCTCCTCCTTCTCCTCCTCCTCCTCCTCCTCCCATTAGCCAGCCTCCCGCCGGCCCGCAGCCCCGATATATGTATTCTTACGAGACTCCTCATTGGACTTTAAACTTCCACGCCGGAAAACATATGAGGTCAATTTCTGGAATCCCAACTCGTGCTGTGAGTGGCGAGTGTCGAGCCAACTTGTGCCTTCCGCTAACAGACAGGAGGAGGAGGAGGAGGAGGAGGAGGAGGAGGAGGATGTAAAAGTGGAATGGAGAGTGCAATACAAAAGGACAAAGGGGAAAAAATGCCAAGAAAAACACGAGGAAAGATTAAGGAAGTGAAAAAAAAGAAAGGCGAGTGTTCGTGTGATTTACCTGAGAAGAGGAGAAAAAGAGGGGATGAATTAATAAAAACGAGACAACAAACCATTTCTCTACATCTTTTACACACACGAGATTCAGTTACATCTTACACATAATACCCAATATCACCTTTCAATGTTCCTTCACCAGTATTCTTTACCGCACGTGTCTCACCTTTGATAGAGCGGGAGAGAATACAACCTAACACACACAAACACGTAACACAGCATCAAAATACAAAACATATACGAGAGGTGAACATTATTTAAAGAGACAGTGAGCGACGAGAATCAATCACATAGAACTCAACAGTGACGAGAATATTTGAGTTATTTCTGAACACTCCAAGGAAGGCAAGACAGACTCGTGAAAGAAGGAAGTCTCGTCTCGACCCTGCGCGAAGAGAAGAAAAGGGGAATAATGTAATAAAGAAGCGGAAAGAAGAGGAACATAGAGAAAGACAGAAATAGAGAGTGAAGACAGACTTTTGAGACCGTGAAGGGAAGAGGAGAAAAGAATACAAAAGTGTTGCGTTACAGAAACCAAGAAGAGAGAGAGAGAGAGAGAGAGAGAGAGAGAGAAACACATACCATTGAAAAGTCAGACAAAAATGTATGCATATACCAAATATTATGCAACACAGTACAAAAGCGAGACAGAAAGCAAGGCAAGCAGAAAATGTTGGAAAGAAGAAGAACTCGAGAAACACCCCCAACAAACACCCGACAAAAGAACACACTGAGATGGATTATTAAAACACCCCCTAGAGGGCTTTGCTTACCTGCTTTGAACACTGTGAATGTACAAGAATTACATCAGAAAGACAAGTATACGATAAAATATGAGTTGAATTCTTCGCTACATGAATGAACTCTCTATCTATGAACATTAATCAATATCAATAAAAACAACAGTCATTCATATATATTGCTATTTCTCGCCCCAGAAGGATTGGTAGTTGTTTAATTTGTATAGATTGTTTTTCCGAAATGTGTCGTGGAATGTGACCAGCTTCAGATTGAATGGAGTGAACGACCTGGTGATCTTTGTCGCGACTCATTTCATCAGGCGCTAATGTATGAAAACAATGAAGTGTGACACAGGAGCGTTTTGCAATACATGTGCTGAGTGAGTGTCGCTGCTCTGTCATTTAGATTTAGATTGCTTCATTTTTTTTCTTAGTATATGAGTTCTTTACTTAATCTAAAGTTTGAATGAATGACATTTTTTTCGCAAACTATTAATTTTCAGTGTATTTATTCTTTATTGGAATTCAGAGTAGAAAATTTGTTTTAGGATTTTTGGGTTACTAAAATTTTCTCGAATTGAAGAGGTAACTGAATGAAAGTATTTTGCCTGATAAACATTTAAAGAATGAAAGGTTTTCTTATGTATATTTTGATTACATGTCATTTCTTTGCCTAATTTGCAGTATGAGCAATGACAATTTCTCAGATTCATGTTTTCTAATGAATTAAAGAATTCGAGATAAAAGTCACTCGGAGACACGTCACAGCAACTGCATAATACATTCCCAACGTGAAACATAATGTACAGTAAAAAAAGATCCATAATTTGTAGAAAAAACACGCACCAATTCAAGTATATGTTATATACACACATGAAAAAAAAAACTAGCATAACAATATGCAATGTATAAAAACTGCACACACCACCACCATTATTTTTCCCTAGAAATTATTCTGAAATATGAATTGCACAACATTCACTGCAGATACCGGAATTACGAATCACTCTTTCTATTGGTTCATACATACCAGTGTTGCAAGACCCCCCTCCCTGCCCCACCACACAGCCATTCACCTCTCCACAGCCTCCATATAGACATACATCACACATCAAAACACCCATACATTATAAACAACAAAACACAACACTGTCATTCTTTTACCTCTCATTCCTCTTCACACCTTCATCGATAACGTTCCCTCTTAATACCTCTCTACGCCCATATTTCCTTACATCCTTCCTTCTCTACCATTAATAACAACACGAATCAATAACCCTTCCTTTTCCTTTTCCTTCACGTGTCCTTTCAGTGGAGCCTTTCTCTACCCTTTCATCCTCCCCCTTTCTCTTCCTTCTCGTTCTCGTCCTGTGTAATTGTATGCCATTTGGATCACATATATTCCTACGCCGTCAACGTATTCATGCCCAGGGCGGGTAGACTTGCGGAATATGTAAATCTGAGATAGAAACAGGTGTTGCTACGCTCCCTCGCCAGGTGTGTGTGTGTGCGTTTGTGTGTGCGTGTAGGGGAGGGTGGTGCTCGCTACTCGGACACGGACGAATGAACGTACGCACGGACGAAAGGACGGGAGAAAGGACAGACGGACGGACGGATAGAGGAACACACACACACACACACACACACACACACACACACACACACAAAGGTAAGGATAACATTGTGCGTTGACGGCAGGAGAAATAGACTTTAGTTGAGAGAGAGAGAGAGAGAGAGAGAGAGAGAGAGAGAGAACAACACCTGCGTATGTGGTGTCGAATCGAGGCTTCCCATTCTGGTTCGAGCAAGTGAATCTATTCGTGTACATGAATCCCTGTGCTTGAATCTGCGTTGATGCTTCGGTGTCTGTTCCATCCAGCTTCGTGAACCTTCGTATGGAAATCAAGTACATTTATACACTAGAAGATTATGTGAGTGTATGCACAGTCCTCCTTCAGTGAGACTCGTTGCTGTGACTTTGTAGCGCAGTAGCAATGAGTGAATACATGAATACCTAAATAATAAATGAATAATGTAGGCACTCTTTCTTTCTCTCTCTATTACGTTATACTTCTTACTTCCACCTCTTCATTTTTCTTTCTCTCTCTCCTACAGTATATTCTTAACTTCCATCTCTTCATCCACACGTATCTCTTTCTCTCTCTCTCTCTCTCTCTCTCTCTCTCCTCTTCCTAGGTGCTCGGTATCTCCCCCTCAGGTGTCTCCCGAGGTAGACGCCAGGACTGAGAGATCAAAGGAGTCATTCTACATCTGTCCTTTCCACGCCAAGATGGGGAAGCTAACACCCACACCCACACCCACCCACCCACCACACACACCCAAACCCACACCCACACACACACACCTAACCTCTCCCATCTCCACCCATTTACTACCCAGCCACACCCAGTCACTTTCAGCTTCATCCAGTCACTACCAACTTCGCCCAGACACTCCCAGCTTCACAGTCACTCCCACCCATACCCAGTACTTCCGTCATATTCTTGCTATCTTAACCTGCTATTACCTCTCCTAGCCCCGTCCATGGAAACTTCACCTTTTCTTCCTTGTTCAAGCTACACTCAAACTTTTAACATTCCAGGATCAACCACAACACCTTATTTCCTGTCACATTCTTCCAGTCTTTTCTTCACCCTGTTACACT
This sequence comes from Portunus trituberculatus, assembly GCF_017591435.1. Lineage (NCBI taxonomy): Eukaryota > Metazoa > Arthropoda > Malacostraca > Decapoda > Portunidae > Portunus > Portunus trituberculatus. The sequence goes on along the minus strand of NC_059283.1, from coordinate 4,037,136 downwards.
AAGTTTTATATTTCTAAGCTTCTTCTCATCCTCTTACACTCATTCTCATCCTTCTAAGCATCTCCTTACCTTATTATATCACTCACCCTTTCAAAATTCTCCACACCGTCACACTCAACCTCACCTTCTTGAGCTTCACCCTATCACACCCTTCCATGATAAATCTAACCAACACTACACCTGATATTTACCAGTCACATCCTGCCAACTTCACTCACCAAGCCACACTGAGCTAAACTTACTCTTTCTCACTCTCGCCACGTTCACGCCTCACCTTGATCACCTGAACCAATCCCAGAACGCACTCTAATCATTCCTGCCGCCCTCGCACGTCTACCAATCCCAGCAATCCTTCCCCAATCGGTAACAGATGAGAATCCAGTAAGTCTGTGTCAAAACGAATCACCCCAAAGCTGATTAACTGGCCAAACACCTTCTTTCGACGCGCGTTCTGTCACAAGGAATTAAGGGAATGAAAAATGTGATTAGTTCCTTCAGTATTGCTGCGCTCTGGTGAATGCCCGCCCATTAGCTGATTCAAAGAGGATTTCAAAGAGGATTTTTTTCTCATTCAAGGTTTTTTTTTTAATATTTTGAGTCATCACTGATACTTTTTTTTTATTTATGGGAAAAGTGGATGTGATTCTTTTTCTTTTCTTTTCTTCTTCTTTTCATTTTATCTTGTATTTTGTTGATGTTATGTCTTCTTTTCTTTTATTTTTTTGAGTCAGTTTTTTGCACCTCCTCCTAAGCTGCTTTGGTCTATAAATAAAGTGTCTTTTTTTCTAGATATCCTGAGCGAGGAAAAGTATTGTACCAAGTCTGTTGACGGAGACAGGAAATTGTGCAGAAATGAACGTGGGGAGACTCATATTACAGTAATTAATTTTGAAATATTTACCATCATTTCACTTACATTAAAAAAGAAATATAGAATACAAATAAAAACTTTTCTGGAAAATTTAAGACTAAAGGAAGAGAGAAAAAAATTAAGAGAAAAACAAAGGAAAAAGTACGAGTGAAATTTAACCCTTTCACTTATTCAACCACATAAAAAAAAAACATGAAATAAAAAAAAAGTAAGAAAAAAACTAAAAACCAGGAAGAAAAAGATGAGTAATTTAGTAACTAGAAAAAAAAGAAAATAAATGAAAAAAATTCCTCAGAAACAAGGAGAGAGAAGAATAAAAGACCGTGTTGCTTGGTGAGGGAGATAAAAGGGTGGAAGTGGTCACAGCTCGCTACAACTCCCAGGCGACCGCGGCTTTCTAATGCTCCCTAAACACCCCTCCTGTCATTGTCTTCCTCTCTAAAAGCTCCTTATTTGTCCTTATTTATTTTCCTTTCTTTGTGTCCCCATTTAGGCTTTTCTCTCACTCTTCCCAACTGTCCCTCCCCTCTTTCTCTCTCCCCCTCTAACTTCTCCATACGGTAACTCTCTCTCCCCTATATTCCTCTTTTGTCTCCGCTATAACTTCTCATTACTCCCCTTTGCTATTATCTTCCTCCTCTTCTAACTGCGTCCTTTCCTTCTACCCCTCCTCCCTCTCCTACTCTTCCTAACTTTCTCCTTTTTGACTTTCTGCCATCTCTACTCACTGTCCTCATCTTTTTCCTCTAAGTCTCAGCTAAGATTCTCGCAAACGCCTTACTATATTCGCTTTATCTACTTCCCTCCTCCACTTCCTGCTACTCTTTGTCTTATTTCTGCTACTTTTTTATCTTTGTTATTCGTCCCAAGAACTTTTATTTTCTTTATTATATCTGTCTTAAACTGCTAATTTTCTCTTCTTATTTCTACTACTACTACTACTACTACTACTACTACTACTGCTGCTGCTGCTGCTACTATTACTTTCCTACCGTGTGTTTCTCCTCCTCTTGTTACTCTCTCGACAACTCTACTTCCTCATCTGTCTCTATCCTAAACTACGTCCCCGCTCCTCTTCCTACTTCTACTACAGCTACAGCAATATTACAGTGTCTCTTCGTCCTCTTTTTACTTCTACTATAAATCTACTTCCTTCATATTCTTTACCTCAAGATCACATTCCTCCTCTCCATCATTTATCATAACCACTACCATTGCTACCACTACTACAACCTTCTGCCGTGTCTCCCTTACCTCAAGCTACCTTTCTACTTCTCCACCTCCTTCTTCTAGCACTATTACTACCACGAGTGCTTCAAGATCACTTCCCTCCTCTCCATCATCTACCACAACCACTACCATTGCTACCACTACTACTACTTCTGCCGTGTCTCCCTTACCTCAAGCTACCTTCCTACTCTTCCACCGTCTCCTTCTACCACTACTACTATCACGAGTGTTTCTCCTGCGTGTCTCCCCTCCGCCATGCACTCATTACAGGGGCGATGGAACCAAAAATACTCACAGGTGGCTGACGCTCACAAGCATAAGCGGATTGCAGTGGTTATTAAATATTTAATCAAACGCTGGACGGCTGGCGAGTGAGACAAAGAGTGAGAGAGAAAGAGAGAGGGAGACAGAGAAAGGGAGAGGGAGAGAAGAGAAGGGACGGAGCAAAAGGGGTAAGGGATGATTAAATGAAGAGGAATAAAGGATGGTATGCAAATGTGGAGTCAAATGGTAATAGAATATACATTATCCCACAGACGGTTCATAATTACAGGTAAAAAGTTGCTGGGATGGGATATAATCAGGAGGAAGAAAGGCAGCAGCAGCAGCAGCAACAGGGGTAGGAGGAGGAGGAGGAGGAGGAGGAGGAGGAGGAGGAGGAGGAGGAGGAGGAGGAGGAGGAAGAGGAGGAGGAAGATAATGAGTACAGTTTAAGAGACTTGTGAAAATGTGGGAATGAGTAAGGAAATATTTTTGTGTGATGAGGGAAAAAGTGAAGATCAAAAGGAGAAAGAGAACGAGGAACGGAACTGGTGAGGAGGAAGAGGAGGAGGAGGAGGAGGAGGAGGAGGAGGAGGAGGAGGAGGAGGAGGAGGAGGAGGGCCGTGCACCAAGCCAGACGTACCTTCCGTGCAGCGAACATTCTGAATACAAATATTCTCTCAAGCGAAGACCACCTATTGGAATTTCAGATTTTTTGCCCCTTTTTTTCTCACCTTTCTTTCTACCCAAGCAATACGTAGGCTTTTTTTTCTCTCTCCTTTCTGGGAGGAAGGAAGGAATTTTTTTTTGTGCCACGTGTGTGTGTGTGTGTGTGTGTGTGTGTGTGTGTGTGTGTGTGTGTGTGTGTGTGTGTGTGTGTGTGTGTGTGTGTGTGTGTGTGTACTACGGAGGAATAGGAACAGGACGAAAGAAAAGCAAAAAAGAAAGAGGAAAAAACAGTTCACAATCACTACTTTTCCAAATATTCTCTTTTGAAACAATATGTACTAAACCACTTTCCAGAATACACAATATTGTACTTCTCAAAACAATACGCTCTTTTCAAACAACGTCTACTTCAATCTTGCTACTTTCCTCAAATTCTTTTCAAATTCAAGCAGACAATTACTTTTCACTAAATTTTCTTACATACTTTTCAAACTTAGGGGCAAATTTTCAAGGTTCTAGCGACACATCAGGATTGCTACTTGTCAAAATACTCTTTTCAAATCAAGGATTCAGTTAACTTTCGCCAAATACTCAAACTTTTCAAACTTCAATGCAAATCTTCGGGGATCAAGCAAGTCTTCAGGGTTCTAGCAAGGGGGTTTACCTGAGGCACACTACCCATTTTCTTCATTACCTGTGGCGTCTCTGGAGGTGCTGGGTTGGCAGGTGATGTCTCGACTTCTGCTGCCTACCGTGCCACTCTGACTCCCTGTAGCTTGACAAGATTCCTCTGACGCCTGATAACTTTTCGCGTCCACCTCCTGCTTGAGTCTCCCCTTCAAGACTTCACTGGTTTGAGACACTAGGACTTCACTCAGCACAGGATCCGAAGCCGTGATTATTTTCTTGGGACTTGGTTTGTAGTCGAAAATAGAGCGACTTTTTGAGCCTTTCCCTTCACTATTTTTGGAACTCGAGTCCAGTGAGGGCACAGAACTTGATTTTTGGTTCGAGTCCTTTTGGGGTTTTTCTTTGGGTCTTCCTTCGGGTTCTGATCAGGGTTGGGTGCCATTAAAGGTGCTAGTTCAGGGATTTTTGTAAGGTCAAGTTCTGAGGTCTGGCTGGATCTACTCTGGACCTTTTTGCTGTCTCTCTTTTTGTGCCTCGATCTTTCTTCCTTCTTCCCATCGCCACCTTTCTGTTTGGTCTTCTTTTCTGTTTCCTTTTTCTCCATCTTGTCTTTGTTCTCTGGGATTGTATTTATGGGAGGATTAAGAACAGATCTCTCTCTCTCTCTCTCTCTCTCTCTCTCTCTCTCTCTCTCTCTGCAATATGACACTGCAACGCCTAAGTTTTTTCAAGCGTCTAACACAATCGCCAGGTCCTCCATCAGCCACAACCCTCAGCCAGAAAACTTTGCTTCAACTTGCCACAACTTTGAAGGAAAGAAAGGGAGAGAGGGAGAGGGAGAGTCAGAGAGGGAGAGAGAGAGAGCACTTCACCCCTTCTGACCCTCCTTCTTCACTCCATCTGACTCTCTACTTTATATTTCAACTTAACTTTTATGAGTGAGGGTCTTTTTTATGAAAGGGTCTTATTTTCAACGTGCCTTTTTTGTTCATTTTCTGGACTTATCTATTTAAGCGTAAAACATGATTTACTTTTCATCTTGGAGAGGTTCAAACACTTTGCCGCTAAATGAGACTTGGCCCTTGACTGTTTCCCTGTGTGTGTGTGTGTGTGTGTGTGTGTGTGTGTGTGTGTGTGTGTGTGTGTGTGTGTGTGTGTGTGTGTGTGTGTGTGTGTGTGTGTGTGTGTGTGTGTGTGTGTGTGTGTGTGTGTGTGTGTGTGTGTGTGTGAATATAAAACAACATTCCAGAATTCCACATTATCTAATTTAAAGGTACTATATAACAGAGATAGAGCATGAATTCTCTCACACACTCACTCGTATAAAAATCCTTAGAAGCAACAATACTTCACGACCTTTCAGTAGACACAAGACAGATAATAAACAATGGCACCTAAAAAAAATAATAATGAACTTTAACCTAGAAGAGTATGTATTAGAATTCAACATATTTCTCAACACCTATTAAAGAAGCAACGACTGAATTGTGTTTATTTTATTATATGGAACTTGCATATAGTATTAGAATGGATCAATAATGAGAAAAAATACTAACAAGTCTCGTAAAACATATTTCTGAAAACACATCAGGAAACCACTCCTAAAATTACTTATGGGACTTAATCGACTAATGATAATGATTCCTGTGCAAGACTTCATAAATTCTAAAGTGAAAGAATAAATATTGGTAAGACACATTTCTACACATTTCAGGACAGTGAAAAAGCCACGTGTGAAATGTACTGCTATGATGACATGGAAACTGTCTATAGCGCCAATAAACCCTGTGTGAGATTTAATTCTAGCATTAGTAAGACACAACACACACACACACACACACACACACACACACACACACACGAATATCCACGCCACGCCTACCTTGGGAGAGAAAATTAGGCTGCTGGTAGGTGTCGTCTGGGTGGTGGTCTGGGTAGTGGGGGGATGGGGGAGCCACTGGGGGGTTGGTGCTGTTGGCGGAGAGCCCCCCCGCCGCCCTTCTGTTGGCCGCCAGGAGTGGGTGGTGGTGGGAGGGGCCTCGGATGGGCACCTCCGGGGGAGCGGGGTCTGGTGGGGTGCCGGCCGCGTCTGCAACGAGATCAGTTTTTGGTGAGTATTTGGGCGAGTTTTTGGTGAAAGTTGCCGCGCGCTAATGGACAGAACGGAAAGTGTTGGTGAGATATTAGTTGACACGCGGTGACAGAATGATTACTGTGTGTGGCTGCAGGAATGTTTAATTATGGATGAAATGGACACACACACACACACACACACACACACACACACACACACACACACACACACATACACACACACGGGCAATATCAGTTGACACATACAAATGACTCTGTGGTGAAGGAAAGGAGACAAACACACACACACAAAAAAACAGTGAAACATGTCATGACGCACTAACACACACACACACACACACACACACACACACACACACACACACACACACACACAAAATAAACAATATTCCCCCAAAAACAAAACCCTTTCCCCAAACCAAATCTCTTAAACTCATTACCATCACGCTTAAAACATTCCTTAGAAAACTCACGGGGAAAAATTGAAACCACCTTATAAAATAACCAGAGAATCACCGTAACTTGTGAATAAACACCCCCTTCTTTCCTCCCCTAAATAATACCCTTCCCTACACCGCTTTTATCTCCCCACCAGCGTATTGAACAGAATTTGGTAAGGTTTCCAATAGAGGGGAGAGAGCTAGAGCGAGAGCGAGAGAGAGAGAGAGAGAGAGAGAGAGAGAGAGAGAGAGAGAGAGAGAGAGAGGGGGGGAAGGGGTAGATAACAATAAATGGATGGAAGAGGTGGGGAAGAAGAGGAAAGATATAAATTCAATTATGAAAAAAAAGTGAATGACGTCATGTGAGAACAGAACACGGGATTATAAGACTGAAAGAAGGAAGAGGAGACTGAAGGAAATAAAGGAAGGAGCAACAAGGGAGAAGGAAAAGGCAAGTAAGGAGGGATGAATGATTGGAATGAGAGAGAGAGAAAGCACAGGATGAAGAAAAACAAAGGGAATGATGGAGGAGAGAAAAAAGATAGAGAAAAGGAACTGCAAGAGGTAGAGAGATTGGGAGGAAAGAGGAAATACAGGGAGAGGAAGAGAGAGAAACAAGATAAGGGAGGGAGAGAGGAGAGAGGTAGAAAGAGTGAAGGAAAGAGGAAGATTAAGAGGGAAACCAATAAAGAAAAGAGATGAATGATTTAAAGGAAAGAGGAAAGTTCAAGAGAGAGAGAGAGAGAGAGAGAGAGAGAGAGAGAGAGAGAGAGAGAGAGAGAGAGAGAGAGAGAGAGAGAGAGAGAGAGAGAGAGAGAGAGAGAGAGGCAGTGTATCCTTAATCTCAGCGAAGGAAGAAGCGAGGATGAAAACAAGAAGAGAGGGTGACTGTTTCGACCGAGGAGGAGGAGGAGGAGGAGGAGGAGGAGGAGGAGGAGGAGGAGGAGGAGGAGGAAAAGGAAAGTAGTGACGCAAATATCTTTCATGACTCCCTCCCTTCCTCCTTTACTTCCTCCTTCTCTCCCCTCCATTACTTCTCTCTCCCTCTCTTCTCTACTTTCCTCCAAGTCTGCATCTGTCTCGGGTACCTGCAGTGTTTGTCTCCAGATTTATCCCTCGCTGAAAGTTCCTCCTCCTCCTCCTCCTCCTCCTCCTCCTCCTCCTCCTCCTCCTCCTTTTCTTCCACCTCCTCCCTTCTTCCTCCTCATCTCCGTCTTTCCACTTCATCCTGTGATATCTTGCTCTCTCTCTCTCTCTCTCTCTCTCTCTCTCTCTCTCTCTCTCTCTCTCTCAATTTTTCCATGACATTTTATTGACATTTCCTATCTTCCTGTTCTCATTGGTTATCCTCTCTCTCTCTCTCTCTCTCTCTCTCTCTCTCTCTCTCTCTCTCTCTCTAAACATCACAGCCTAAGATATCTAGTCCTCAACACTATATTATTCAGTAGTAGTAGTAGTAGTAGTAGTAGTAGTAGTAGTAGTAGTAGTAGTAGTAGTAGTAGTAGTAGTAGTAGGTGGGAGGACTGGCATTTCTCTATTTATAAATAAACTATACTCGTAACCCCAAGAACAACTCCAACAATAAACCCCAACTAGTTACCACCTCCACTCTACCCCAACCGCTACCCATTCACTCATTACCTTCCCCACCACAAACACAACCTCCAACTGTCTACCGCACAAAACCCCACAAATAGCCTTAAAATACACCCTAACTTTTCACCCTAATATCACAACCATTACCTCTTTCTATGCGCCACATTGAAAAACACTGCCCTCTATCACGGCGACCATTTATAAGGGTCCCACAGACAATAAGCTGAATTCTATAGGTAGTTTTTCTTGTTGGTAATGCAGAAACTTTAACATGTCACTAGAATTACATAAACATCCTTAAAAACCCGTATTACTTAAATCAGAGCGCTTTGAATAATAGTAAAGGTGAATCGCGGAAGTGTTTCAGAATATAGGCCTTCATTTAACTAACCCAAATAACTCCAACACCAGAAACACTACCAGATATCAACACCAAAGTAACAACAGCCATCAAACGCTTAGTCACCGCCCGAACTGGACACTGTGGCACGGCGCTGCGCAACTGACTAATGTCCACGCCTACGTACAAACTGACCCCTGTGACGCACGAAACAACTCTCACTCCTTTCTCTCACCAGCTTCGCTAAAAGGCTCTGGCACCTCGAAATCACCCGGAAAATGGGGTAAATCAACAAATAAACAAAAATATATAAAATAAATGAGTGTGAACGGGAAAAAAAGGCAGTAAAAATTGGCTTGTGTATAAATTTCATCTAAAAAGTATTTGAATCTACTAAATAGTCACTTTATAGAATACTGAAATTAAATAAGAAGATTTTTGTGGAGAAAACAAAAGAGATGAGGAATTTTAGAGGAAAATTTACGTTAAGAATAAATTGAGAGAGAGAGAGAGAGAGAGAGAGAGAGAGAGAGAGAGAGAGAGAGAGAGAGAGAGAGAGAGAGAGAGAGAGAGAGAGAGAGAGAGAGAGAGAGAGAGAGAGAGAGAGAGAGAGAGAGAGAAGGGGATTTGGTTTGAGAGGGAAGTAGGGGATTTAAAATGAGGGAGGGAAGGAGAGGGAAAGAGAGGGGAGAGGAGGGAGAGAGGGGAGGGAGAGCGCGAATATATAAGGGAAAGGGGATTAGAATAGAAAAGAAAATGCGAACATGAAAGGAGAATGAGGGAAATGCAAGAAGAAAGAGGAAATAAAACAGAAAACAGGAAAAGAGGAGGAAGGGAAAGGTGAGGAAGAGAGAGAGAGAGAGAGAGAGAGAGAGAGAGAGAGAGAGAGAGAGAGAGAGAGAGAGAGAGAGAGAGAGAGAGAGAGAGAGAGAGAGAGAGAGCCCTTTTTTTTCGTACACTATGCAATAAGACTCATAGCACGGTGATATTAATGTGAGACTTTCGTCCTTTGTGCCCATCCCGCCAGCCTGCTCCCCCTCAAACAGTTAATCTGAAGCCAATTCTCAGAGGACTATTGCATTATTTACACCCACAGCTTCCCCCACTCCGGAATATAAGGGCAACAATAAACGAGTAAAATTTCATCTCTGCAACAAAAAAAAAAAAAAAAAAAAAAAAAATGAATGAAAAGAAATGAATAAAAACGAATTAAAATATATGCATAAATAAAGGACATTAAAAGCAAAATAGGAAGTAATTAATAAGGGATGATGAATAAGTAATAACAATAATGATGTTAATAATGATAATGATAATATTGATAGTAATAATAATAATGGTAACAACAATAAACTTAATTAACAAAGCGACAAGGAATAATAATGTGTGTGCGTGTAACGACGTAGTGGCTATATCGTCTCTCTCTCTCTCTCTCTCTCTCTCGGGACTTTTTTCAATTTCCACGATAAGGGAGCGGGATATGAAAGAGAGAGAGAGAGAGAGAGAGAGAGAGAGAGAGAGAGAGAGAGAGAGAGAGAGAGAGAGAGAGAGAGAGAGAGAGAGAGAGAGAGAGAGGGAAAGGATTATATGTATATTGATATTTTGTGACATGATACCTTTTCTCTCTCTCTCTCTCTCTCTCTCTTAGTATGCATCGTAGGTGTACAAAACCTCGAGAATTTTAAACCAGCAGAGAGTGTGAGACGTGATGTACTTTTTGACGAGAGAGAGAGAGAGAGAGAGAGAGAGAGAGAGAGAGAGAGAGAGAGAGAGAGAGAGAGAGAGAGAGAGAGAGAGAGAGAGATCCGAGGCACAATGAACGTATAAGATGAAAGAAAGACAATAGACGATAATAACAGTAATAATAATAATAATAATAATAATAATAATAATAATAATAATATGCAAGAGCCATATAACTTATTCAACAGGATATGATAAGTATGCTTAGAGGAGGAGGAGGAGGAGGAGGAGGAGGAGGAGGAGGAGGAGGAGGAGGAGGAGGAGGAGGAGGAGGAGGAGGAGGAGGAGGAGGAGGAGGAGGAGGAGGAAGAGGAGGAGGAGGAGGAGGAGGAGGAGGAGGGTGGCGTGGCATGATAATCTTACTCTTGGGGAATGTGTTCATGTTTTAGAGAATGAACCCTTTACTCACTTTCCCTCACGCTCGACTGCCCCCCCCTCTCTCTCTCTCTCTCTCTCTAACCCTGTGAGTGTGTCTGAAGAGGGAAGCAGGAAGGGGGGCTGGGAAGAGAGGGGGGCGTGTGAGGGGGGCAGGGTGACGTAAGGTTATGTACTGGCATTTCTTTACTTCCCCAAGGTCACTATGAAGAAGAAGAAGAAGAAGAAGAAGAAGAAGAAGAAGAAGAAGAAGAAGAAGAAGAAGAAGAAGAAGAAGAAGAAGAAGAAGAAGAAGAAGAAGAAGAAGAAGAAGAAGAGGATGATGATGATGATGATGATATGTGCAATAAAGAAGAGGAAGAAAACAAGAATATGATATTGTTGTGGGAAAACATTAGAAAAATATGGAAATAAGGTAAAAAAAAGAAGAAGAAGAAGAGGAGGAGGAGGAGGAGGAGGAGGAGGAGGAGGAGGAGGAGGAGAGAAAAACGGTAATGACCAAAATACCAGTAAAGGAAGAGGGGAAAGAGAATGGGGAAACAGAGAGAAGAAAAACGAAAAATGTACCCTAAAAAAACCTCACACACACACACACACACACACACACACACACACACACACACACACTCCCTTCACGAGGATAAATGCAAAATGAAAGACGCACAGAATCCCTCGCTTGTGTTGGCTGCACGACCTCTCTCCCCTCAGTTCCCTCAGGTGTGCCTTAATTAGCTTCCACGGACAGGTGAGAGGCAGCCGTGTCCAGGTGTGATCGAGCCTTGGATGGAAATGTAGAAGAGGATGTGGAGAAAGAGGAAGAGAAGGAAGAGAAGGAAGAGGAAGGTACACAAGAGTAATTTCACGTGGATAAGGAGGAATGAAGATAAGGAAGAGAAGGAAGAAGCGGAAGAGGAGGTCCATAAGAGCAGTTTCACGTGGAAGAGGATGTGGAGGAAGAGGAAGAGAAGGAGGAGAAGGAAGAGGAATGCAAACAAGAGTAATTTCAAGTAGATCAAGAGGAAGAGGAGATATATAAGACAAGTGGAAGAGAAGGAAGAGGAGGAAGAGGAGGTACATAACAATAATTTCACGTGGAAGAGAAAGAGGAAGAGAAGAGAAGGAAGAGAAGGAGGAGGAAGGCATACAAGAGTAATTTCACGTGGATAAGAGGAAGAGGATGTATATAAGACAAGTGGAAGAGAAGGAAGAGGAGAAAGAAGAGGAAAAAAAAAGAGATATATAACAATTTCATGTGGAAGAGGATGTGGAAGATAAAGAAGAGGAGGAAATGAAGGTATATGAGTAATTTTATGTTAAAGAGGACTATAGAAGAGAAGGAAGAGGAAGAAGAAGGAGATATAAGAATAATTTCATGTGAGAGAGAAATGTGAAAGAGAAGGAATAGGAGACAAAATAAAAAGCACCAATGAACAAATACAGGTTAAGTGAAGGAAGAAAGAGGGAGAAAAGAGACGAGAGAGAGAGAGAGAGAGAGAGGGGAGAGGAAAGGGGTAATATTCTCGGTCAATAAGTCTCCCCTCCCCTTTTCCTATCCTCCCCTTCCCCTCAGTTTAGCCATTCCCCTCACTCCTTTTCCCCTCTCTCTTTTTCTCCTTTCAATTTGGTTTTATCCCACTTCTCCCCTTGGTTTTGTTCCACTTTCCCCTGTCTGTCCCCTCGCTCTCACATCCCTCTTCCCCTCAATTCCCCTCGGATCTCTGTTTTTTAGTTATCTTCCCCCCATCTCTGTTATTCGACTATTCCCCTTGGACTGAGTTCCCCTTTGGTGGCTTTATCCTCTCTCTCTCTCTCTCTCTCTCTCTCTCTCTCTCTCTCTCTCTCTCTCTCTCTAACAAAACCCTATTTCCCTCTTCCAATCCTCACCACTTTCCCCTTATTCTTTCTCTCTCTCTCTCTCTCTCTCTCTCTCTCTCTCTCTCTCCGTCGAGCACTTGCTGGGATGAGAGCGTTGAGTGAAGAGGAAACTGGGTGAGGGAAACTAAACGGGAAAAAAGTAAAGACAAACTGATAAAATATAAAGAACTGAAATGCTGCAAATTATCACCGAAACAAAAATCAGGATAAAATCAAGTAAATAAAAAAAAAAAAAAGAACAGAGACAAAAAGGAAAACAAAAGAAAAAAAAAAAAGAAAACGCAGCGTACAGTGAAATAAATAAACGGAGGGAGTGAAATAAGAGTTAATAAATAGTCAGGGGAAAAGAAAAAAAAACACGTACTAATCTGTCCAGGGGTAAAAAAGGATGCAGGAAAAAAAAAAAAAAAAAACAGGAAAAATATGTGTGCTAAAAAGGTCTGAAAATGGCGGGATATGTATATAGAAATATGCCGACCAGATAATTAAAAAGATAAAAGTGTGTGCACGGTGATTTACAGAGAGAGAGAGAGAGAGAGAGAGAGAGAGAGAGAGAGAGAGAGAGAGAGAGAGAGAGAGAGAGAGAGAGAGAGAGTTATCTATCACCCGACGCCTTTCATACATTCACATATTTTTTCAGTCATCAAACAGTCTCTATCTCTTTTTTGAACATGAATTTCTTATTGATTTCTATAATGATACAAATTAATACATCTATTTACCTTTACAATCTACCTATAATAACTGAAACGCACCTGTCCATCAAATACACCTGTCATACACCAAACATTTGTATTTCTGTATCATTCACTCATACAAAGGCGAGTTTTTATATATTTTTAGCAGTTTTAATTTTCAGCAGTCATTTTTGGAGGTTTAAAATGTTTCCATGATTCTAGATATCATTTAACAAGCTCTAGCGGAAGTTATTGCGGTTTTCAGGGTAGTTTCGTGATTCAAGTGGTCGTTTAGCAGTCGCCAGTGGAAGGTATTGGCAGCTTCTATGGTGTTCTAGTATGTTTTAAAGGTTCTGCTGGAAATCATTGGAGTTTTCAAAGGATTTTTATGTTAACAGTTGTGGTTTAGCATGTCTTAAGGGTTCCAAAGGAGTTTTCATGATTATTACCAGTTTAACAACCTCTACTGAACATTAACGTGGATTTAAGAGAGTTTCACGATTCTAGTCATAATTTAGCAAGAATCCTGTATTAACAATAACAATAATACATGTAAACACAATTAGTCATCCTTGTAGTCTAGAATATACGAACATAAACAAAACAAGAGAGTCTGCAAGAAGCCATGAAGCGTACATGTGGCAGTATCTAAAAGAAACACACCTCCCTATTTCCACCTATCATCCCTATCCATAAATTCATCTAATCCTCTGAACCTCCCTAATGACTCCGCACTGACAACCTGATTACTCTTAAGAAAACACGGGAGCGATGCTGAGGAACACGAGCAGGAGCAATAACAATACTACTAACGCAGGGGGAGGTTACAGGGGTGCTCGCCAGGCCGCAGCAGGAGCCCGGCCACCCAACCCACCTGCGTCCCTCTCCCCAACGCTCACCTTTAAGTCCGCAGCGCCACGGCTTCGCCAAATCACGTCCGTGTGAAATACCGAACTTGCAGTGAGCAGCGGATGTTTTTTTTTCTCTCTCTCTTTCTTTTTTTCAGGGAAAGTACGACCACCTTGTGCTTGTTCCTCCCCTCCTTGTGTGCTGTGGTTGCTCCTTTTTTGTTTTGGTTTGTTCTCTCTCTCTCTCTCTCTCTCTCTCTCTCTCTCTCTCTCTCCTTTCCCTCGGCTCTCTAATATCCTCTTATTTGCATACTTATTCTCCTCATTACGTTTATTTTTCACAACATACGAACCACCACTACTACTACTACTACCACCATCACCACCACACCACCACCAACACCACCACTACCACAATTACACAGCAACATCATCAATACCCGATAGAAACAAAAGACGGCCCCTCCACCTTCCCTTCCCCTCAAAAAGTAAAAAGAACACAAAATAAAAAAAAGAGACGAAGTTACCCAGACAGCAACTCATCCTACCCAATAATAATTTCACTTTGAGCTGCAGGATAACGCTAGCGAGGACGAGGACGAGGACACGGAGAAGGAAGGGGATCTAGGCATTGGCAGGGGCGGACTGAGAAACCCTTGATGGAGTTAGCGTTAGGCAGGGAGAGGAAGGGAGAGAGAGGGAGAGAGACAGAAGGGAGAGTAGGTACTTGTTAGGCACAGAAGAGGAAGGAGGAAGGAGGGAGAGGAGGAAAGGGAGAGAAGATACTTAGGCGAAGGAGTGAAGGAGAACGAGGAAGAGGAAAACTAGAGATGAAAGGAGGAAGAGGAGAAAGAGAAGGAGTGGAGAATGAGGAAGGTGAGAAGAAAAGAAAGAAGAGAAAATAGACTGATTAGACAGAATGAAGGAAGAGAAAGAAAACAAGAAAGAAAAATATGATAGGCGTAGGAGAATTAGAATAGAGAGTAAATAAGAAGGAAGAGGAGAATGACAAGTACGAGGAGAAGGAATACTAAATACTGTTATGGATAAGGGAAGACACGGAGGAGGAGGAGGAGGAAGAGAAGAGGAGTAGGGGACGTAATCTACAGTCTCTCTAAGGACACGGATGCAGACGATCGGTGAGTAGGTAAAGTAATCCTCGAGAGAGTAGCATAGGATGTCTGTGGAATCTTGGGCTTTGTATTGTTTTGCTGGGAGGAGATAGATTGAGGAAGGCAAGGAAGGAGGGAGGGAGAGAGGGAGGGAGGGAGGGAGGCAAGGAAGGATGGATGGAGGGAAGGAGGGAGGCAAGGAAGGAGGGAAGGTGGGATGGAGGAAGGAGGAAGGAAGGAAGGAAGGAAGGAAGGAAGGAAGGAAGGAAGGAAGGAAGGAAGGAAGGGAGGGAGGTAGGGAGGGAAGCAAATAGGGTAGGAGACTCATGAAGAATGGATGTAAGGTAGATAGGGAGGAAAGTGAAGAGGGAATTGGTAACAAGGGAATGAAAGGAGGAGAGAAACAAAAGGAGAAAACAAAAAATGATACGGACAAAAGAGGAAAGGAGATATAATAGAGTGTATAAAGAGATATAATGAATAATGAATGGGCATAGAAAACGCAGAGATGAGTAAGAGAAATGAGACTGGTGGAGAGATGAATAAAGAAAGGAAGTAAAGGAAGGAAGGGAGGAAGGAAGGAAGGAAGGAGAAGGAAAGAGTAAAAGTTAGCTATGCTTGGTTAAGTCTGTGCTACAACTTTAGTTCTGTTTATCTTACCTCTCTCTCTCTCTCTCTCTCTCTCTCTCTCTCTCTCTCTCTCTCCTCCCTCCTTTCCTTACTTCCATCTTTATAAATCCTCCTTTTATCTTCTTAATGCCATCCACCTTTCCATCCTTTCTCTGTTTATTTATCATACCCTTCATTTACCTTGCTTTTCTTTCCCTCTTTCTTTCTTTTATCATATCCTTCCTTTATCTAGCTTTTTCTTATTTCCTTCTTTTATATGACTCTTCACTCTTTCCTTTCTTCCCTTCTATATATCATCCCTTCCTTTACCTTATTTTTCCTTCTTTCCTTCCCTTCTCGGTTCTTTTACCTTAACCTTTCCTTCTCTTACCTTGACTATTCATTCTTTGCTTCCTTTCTTCCCTCCTATATCTTATTCCTATACCTGACTTTTCCTTCTCTCCTCTTCCTTTTCCCCTTTCCTTCCCCTCCTTCACTTCGCCTCCCGCTCCTCTTTCGCTAAGCCATCAGCATATTTCATCAACTTTTACACTTGCCTTCGCCCGCCGGACAATATTTATGTTTCATCATCTTCCCTTGAATCAAAAATTACCCGCAGAGAAAATTTCCTCCCAAATATTATTAAAGTTAACCATGTTCTTCTTGTTGGCGAGGAGACGCTGAACCCAAAGTGGATTTATACACAGGAAAATAAAGGGGGAAAAATATTAAAAGTTTGGGTATTTTGTCTCCAAGTTAGCCAGTCAGTTAGTCAATGGATTAGTCTCAGGAAATAAATCATGGGAAAAGTCAAGAATACATTAAGAATAATTAATTTGTGTATGGAACCTCGTATCTTGTTATTTGTCTTCAGGTTAGTCAGTCAACCAGTCAAATAGTCAATGGATTAGTCTCTGAGAAGGATATGATAATGGAAAAAAAATCAAGGAAACATTAGGAATAGTTAGCTTGTGTGTGGAATTTCGTATCCTGTTATTTGTCTCCTTGTCAGTCACCCAATCAGTCAAATAATCAATTAATCTCTGAGAAGGATAAAAATCATGCAAATAATCAAGGACACATAAGGAAAAGTTAGTTTGTGTATGTAATTTTGTATCCTGCTATTATTGTTATGGTTAGCTTGATGTGGCACAGTCAGTCAGTCAATCAGTCAATGGATTAGTCTGTCAGGAAAGAAATTAAAGGAAGAATAAAGAAAAAGTCAGTTTGTGAATGGTCCATTTTTCCTCTTGCTACTGTTGTCATAAGTTGGATGTTAATTGTTTAGTCAATCCATCAGCCGAGAAATTTGTCTCTCGGAAGGAAAACAGGGAAAATTAAAGGGAAAAGTAAGGAAAGGTGCATGCAGTCGATATTTCTTTGTTTCCAGTAACTTTTATTGTACAATTTGGTTGTTTGTGACTCAAATAGTTCGTAAATCAGTCAGTGAATATATTTTCTTGGAGGAAAAATAAGAAAAAGAAAAAGTTAAAGGTTAAAGAAATATTTATCTATCTATCTGTCTGTCTATCCATTTATCTACCGATTTATCCTATCTATTACCCCCTGTACTGAGGAAAATCTTAAGGATATGTGAGAAAAGTTACGTTTCAATGCTGTACAACGCTCAATAAATATAAATATCAACAACAGTAATATGAAGGAGGAAAATCTCACAAAGGTACGCCAGAAAAGCGGAATAAATGTGAAATATATGTACCGTCCCGCGGCAACAATTACTAGATTTTCATACAAACAATACTAATATAGATGTAGCGTTGTATAAGCGCACCGAATTATATTATGCAATGAAAATTAAACAAAATATGCGGAAAAATGTTTAGTTTCAACCATTTCAACCATTTCATACATACAATAAGACCTTCAAGCAATTCTATTCAAAACATTTAGACATTTAGCAGTTACAGTGCAGATCTAGCCACTTTTGCATCCTTTTGGCCTTTTTCTTTTATCTCACAGTTATCAGCCTGATTTCTGTATATACTATAATTTTTTATCTAAATTTCTCTCTGTGCTTTCTTCCTTCCTTCCTTTGGGTTAAACGGTTTGCATCCCTTTTAACTGATGTTTTTAGTTCACATTGCTATCAAACATTTCAGATCCCTCAATAATGAAACAACGGACACCAGTGAATAATCAAACCATAAGGACTCTCTACGTACATTTCAATATCACAAGTACAAACAGCATTTTTTTGTCTGGAATGATCTCTATTTTAGTTTTCATTTTCTTCATTCATTCGACTTAACCCCTTCAATACTGGGACACATTTTCATCTTAAGATTTGGGTACGATTAGACCATTTTATTGACATTAGGAACAGTCTGTGGAAGTTAAAAAGATTAATGGCCACTTCACTATTCTAATCCCCCACACGAGTTTCTGAAGCTGTATAAAATCACCAAATAGTAAGCAGAATAAATATGGAAACGCGTCATGGTACTGAAAGGGTTAAAGTATTTTGAGACTTAATTTCTGCATCCTTTTCTACTTCTTTTAGTTCACATTGTTATTATAATTTCAGTATAAACTTAAGCCTTTGATTTGGAATTCTTAGTTTTCTATTTTTCTTCCTTAGAGCTCAGTTGTTTCAAGACAAGTATAGGAACATTTTCGAAGTAGAAGTAGCCTCAATTTATCTTTTATTCATTTCCCGTTCATTATTATCACTATCATTTATTAGAAGCAGTTATAGTTTCCACCCTTTCTGTGCCCTTCGTTTGCATTAAAAATGTTTCCACTCTACGATATAATTTGAAAGCGAGTGTTTCAATTTCAAGTAATCCTCACAGTTCAGCAGGGAGAGGAGGAATAAGTAAGCGATATAACCAATCAAACTTTCCATAAACTTTTACCTGATCGCTTATGTATTTTTCCTTCTCTATTTTTAGGGTCTTCAAATTGCATACAGGTCACGGGTTTTATCTTCACCTCCACGTGCGCGGCGTAAGGTTGCCACGCGCCGCGCCCTTCCATCACCATCCTGCCAATTTCTTTTCAATTTCCCATGCTTGATTTCCGTTTTTATCCCGTCCGCTTCTTTCTTCCCCCCATCTCCCATTCTCCTCCCCTAACACATCTCTCCCCTCCCTCAATATCCGCCTCCATCACCTGCTCACACCTGTACATCCGTTACCCACACCTCATATTCACTCCTAACCCCCACACACACCTGACATACCTGCAGATACTCACCTGTAATACCGATACACCTGCTAGCCACACCTGCCTACGCATACACAACTGTCATGCTTATCCTATCCGGTACCCCACACCAGAGCTACACCTGTCTTGTATACCTGTCAGTGTTATTATTCACAGGGGATGGCATTAACTTATTTGTGTGGGTTTTTTTTTTATATATTTTGATTTCCTTAAGTTATCAAAGTCCTTTAAGTTTGTTTGTCTAATTGCATTTTACAAACACATTATCAATTTGTTCATAATGAAAGAAACACTAAAAGGATACAAAACACCAATTTAATCCCATTTGTCGTGTGTGTGTGTGTGTGTGTGTGTGTGTGTGTGTGTGTGTGTGTGAGAGAGAGAGAGAGAGAGAGAGAGAGAGAGAGAGAGAGAGAGAGAGAGAGAGAGAGAGAGAGAGAGAGAGAGAGAGAGAGAGAATGTTTGCAGTACGTGTCTTTTTCATGTACCTAACAAGTTTTTCCCACCACAGCTCCCCTCGTCCCATTCTCCCCTCACCCCAGTTGTTGCCACAGGACTCTCTCTCCCCTCACTCCCCTCTCTCCCCTATCCTCGCCAGCCCCATAAACTTAATTTCAGTTCCATCTCCCCCTCGCTCCCCTCTCCCCTGCTCCCTCTCACCTTATAAAGTGTCTGTTATCAAGCTGCTTCACCTCTAGGGGCATTCTCTCTCTCTCTCTCTCTCTCTCTCTCTCTCTCTACTACAAATTCATATCTAAGCTAATATCCTAACATTGTGTGTGTGTGTGTGTGTGTGTGTGTGTGTGTGTGTGTGTGTGTGTGTGTGTGTGTGTGTGTGTGTGTGTGTGTGTGTACGTTCCTTCCTCCTTAGCAACCATTTTTCGTTCATCATCTACCCCTTTGCCTCTTTCCAATTCCTTTCACTCCTTGTCCTCCTCCTCCTCCTCCTCCTCCTCCTCCTCGGCGTTGACACCTCTTCAATCACTGTATTTTAAGACCTTCCTGTTGAGGTGATGATGGGAGGTATAAAGATTCCTCCTCCTCCTCCTCCTCCTCCTCCTCCTCCTCCTCCTCCTCCTCCTCCTCCTCCTCCTCGTCTTTCGGTGCACTAAAAAGGCAGACAAGTCCATTAATTTCACTCTTGGGCGTCGATCTTGAGCGATAATGATACATAACATCTTCCCTCTTATCGCCTCGCCTAATGCCTCTTCTCTTCCTCCTCCTTTAAGATCGAGGAGGAGGAGCAGGACGACGAGGAGGAAGAGTGACACAAGGTATTTCTCTCTCCCTCTCTCCCTGTCGTGTTTAACTGGTGGTGTATTTTGTATTTGTGCATAATTCCCGTCTTTATCCAGCCCTTCCCACTTCCTATCTTCAGTTCTCATAACGTGCACGCATTCTTCATTTCCTCCCCCTGTTTTCTTCCTTCGCCTTGTTTACTTAAGCTTCATACCCTTGTTTTGTTTCCCTTTTCGAGTGTTTAATCTCTTTCCTCCCTTGCCCTCTTCCCCTCCTTCACTCTCCTTACTCTCTTTACCCTCTCCCTCCCTCTCACTGACTTATCCCCATTCTCATATGCTCCTATTTACTTCCTACTCTTGTGCTTCTAATCGCTTTCCCCTTCTGTTTCCTTCATGAGTGTCCTACAGAGTCCTACTAGTGTCAAGAGTCCTTAAGTCCCCAGGGGTAAGAGTATCCTTGAGGTGCTTGATCCTCCTCCCAGTAAGAAAGGCTGAAAGGGAGCGCAAAGGACACCTGGGGTACTTTCAAGCCACGCGCAGGTGAGGGTGGGCACGTGTGAGGCGAGAGCAGGTGTGAAGGTTCAGGTGTGCTATGCTTTATTAACTTCCGTGGTAAATATGTTTGTCTTGTAATTATCTCATATTTTAGACACTTGTTTTGTATTGCAGTTTTTTGTTACTTTATTTCTACTCTTTTTTATTTCGCTGTATTTCTTTTTTCCTTGTGGTTATCTGATTTTTAAGTGATTTGTTTCGTGTTATAGTGCTTTAACCAACTATTTATGTTTATTTAATCCTTTATTTTATCTATTTGTTTTTCTCCTGTAACTGAATATAACATTTTCAACACTTGCTATTTGCATTACAGTATCTTAAACTGTTCTGTGATGTAAGAAAATACAAAAAAAAAAAATAGATCTAATTAACTTCCCGCTCTCTTTTTGCGTGTCTAAGCTAACTATTTTACAGCTCTGAATATCAACAAAGGAGGAACAGAGCAGTGAAAGACTTAAATGTGCCTTTTCCTCTGCACGTGCACTTCTATATGTATGTATGCATATGTGTATGTATTAAGCGTGCAGGAATGTATGTGTATGCATGTATGCAGACGAGCAGGCCAGACATGAACGTGACAGTGGATATGTATGCAAATAAATGAAAAATGTGATTAAAACTTGAACAAGACCAAAAATCCAAGACCACCAAAACACTGACTGAAGCTGCACACGCCACAGCCTTCCACCTTCCTCTCCTGTACTCCACAACCTCTTAACCTTTACCTTGCTCTCCTAATCCACCTCTCCACTCAATCTATCATCTTTTCTAACCCATCACTTGTCATTTCCCTTCCTTATAAAATCTCTCACTTCTTCCTCCCTTCCATACCTTGTTTCTATACTCATCTATTTTTTCCACTTCTGCACTCCGATACCTCCCTTTCCTTTCTTTTTTTTTACTCCTAAACATCCACATCTAAATCCCTCCTTACCTACCACCTCTTACTTCCCTTCTCTCTCTTCCTCCTTACACATCATCCTTCCTCCTCTCTCTGACCTATGACCTATACTTTCCTCCCGAAATCCTTCACTTCTCCCCACTCAAACCCATCACTTTTAACTTCCCTTCTTCATCTCACCCAAACCCCATCACCTCTCCCTTCTCTTCTTCCCGACCCATCATTTTTCTACCCTCCCTTCTCCTCCTCCACATCATAACAAACTCCTATGCACGAAGCGTAAAAAATTTAGACTTGTTTCAGCAGCAGACTCGACTGGGAATAGTACGGAAGGGGGAAGAAGGGGATGGAAGAGGAGGAAATAGAGGGAACTTGGTGACTGGGGAATCCTTGGAGGGGAAATACTAGAGGGAGGACGCTGTTCTGGGAGGTGATGGTGAAAAAAAAAAAGCAATGAAGGAATTTATGCCACCAAAGACTTACTAAAATTGGCAAAAAAAATGTCATGGTTCAAATTCATGTTTTTAATGTCATTTTTGAAGTATTTCTTTCATTATTATTTCACAATGGTGTTTCTTTTGACGTTTCGCGGTGGAGAATCACATAGTAGAAGATAAAATGTTAATAAAGAAAGGGATAAAGTAAAGTTTCGTAAGGTAATATAAAGAACATAACTTTCTTTTGCCTTCTCGAGTAATTGGCGTGCAAGAAGAAACGTGAATATATAATGAGAAGCGTCCGCCAAAGAAATTGAAAGAATACGAATAGGAAATAATAAAGTATGATTCAGAAATAACGAAATGACTATGAGAAAAAAAAGAATAAGAATGAAAAATGATAGAAAAATGAATAAAATGTAAATAAAGAAAATGAAAATAAAAGTAAACAGAGACAAAGCAACAAATGAATGAAAAAGCAACAAACAAAACAATGAAAAAAACACAATTAACAAAAATAGAAACAAACACAAACCAAAACACACAAAATACCAATAAAAATCCAAAACAAACGAGGCAACACAACCACTAAGGGCGAGGAACACCTTGGCTCGCCATTACAATACCACCAAAAGTTACAATGATTCTCAGACCGCAGTTTACGAGAGTCTGGGAAACACAGTGCTATATGGCTAGGATCCAATTTTGACATGTTTACCTACACATGAAAAGCTCTCTCTCTCTCTCTCTCTCTCTCTCTCTCTCTCTCTCACATAGAAGAGCTGTCAGGTACATATCCCATTCAGGAAAAGCAATCATACAAATACAAACACGCCAAAAGGAAACAGAGAGAGAGAGAGAGAGAGAGAGAGAGAGAGAGAGAGAGAGAGAGAGAGAGAGAGAGAGAGAGAGAGAGAGAGAGAGAGAGAGAGAGAGAGATACACACTGATCCAAACACGCTTATAAACAAACACGAGATAAACACAACTAGGAAAGAAAAGGAGAAAGAGAAAGAAAGAGAGAAAACGGGGGAGGGGAGGAGAAGGAGGAGAGAACACCCCCTCCCTTCCCCCCTCCAACACACACAACTTTTCACGTGGCGAGGCAGGAACAAAAACACAACAATCAAGAGTAACGCAGCGAAAGTTCTTAACGGTGATGTCAAACAGTTCGTAACAGTAATACGTTTCCCAGACAAAACACCACTCACAGGAGGAGGAGGAGGAGGAGGAGGAGGAGGAGTAAGAGGCAAGGAAGGTGCTGGTGAAGGAACGAAAATCTACCAAAAGAGGAAGAAAAGTTTGTGATGAAACAAGTTAGAGAGAGAGAGAGAGAGAGAGAGAGAGAGAGAGAGAGAGAGAGAGAGAGAGAGAGAGAGAGAGAGAGAGAGAGAGAGAGAGAGAGAGAGAGAGAGAGAGAGAGAGAGAGAGAGAGATACAATCACAAAATATACACACAGCAGAAAATAAATAAGATAGCAAACAAGAGAATCAGACACACAGCTAAATAAAGAGGAGGAAGAAGAGAAAGGTGGAGAGCAGGTGAGTGTCGGGAGAGGAAAAACCCAGGTAATAAAGGGCAGGTAAAGCTCATCCCTTGCAGGCACAAGAGAGAAAGAGAGTGAAAAAAAATAATAATCTAACTTGGTAAAAGACAAACTTCACGGAGATGAAAGAACTTTTTACAACTTCTTCTCCCCACAAGACGTTTGCTGTAAACTTTTTTTTATTTGGGTTTATGCATATGTATGTGTGTGTGTGTGTGTGTGTGTGTGTGTGTGTGTGTGTGTGTGTGTGTGTGTGTGTGTAAGCCAACCACCCAAATATACCTATGTAAACACACACACACACACACACACACACACACACACACACACACACACACACACACACACACACAATACGATAATAAAAAAAAAAAGAAAGAGAAGAGAGAAGAGAGAGAGAGAGAGAGAGAGAGAGAGAGAGAGAGAGAGAGAGAGAGAGAGAGAGAGAGAGAGAGAGAGAGAGAGAGAGAGAGAGAGAGAGACATACCACTTACTAACATTTTAATTCCGAAAATAAACGAATAACTAGACGATTGTAAATTCTTAACAAAACTCAATTCTCAGCAAAACAATAGTGGAAGTTTTACAGGATAATTTCACGAATTTAAGTGCATATAAAAAAATAAGAAAAATATTACAAAAAAATACAAAACGATAATGCCCAAATACAGATGATGATTTTAATGTTTAACTAAAATTCAAAATGCGAGAATATGACAAAGGTGATTATTATTGAAATGTCCTGAAATTATGAATAGAATATACAGGGAAGGAAAATAAAAAAGTTTAATCGTACACGAAACAAAACATGAAAGAGAAAGAAAACGAAGAAATATAGGACAGAAAGAGAAAATCCTTCATATTTGTCAAAGAAAACAAGAAAGAATAACACTGACACTAAAACACGACAAAAAGAAAAAGAAAATGACGAAAAAAATTGAGAAAACAAGGAGGAAAAAGGGAGCAAATGCTAATCAACAAGAACAAATGAGACAAAACACATGAAAATCAGGATAAAAAGAAGAAAAAAATAAATAAAATGTGAGGGGAAGGGGAAGGGGAAGGAAAACAGGGACGCTGTGTAAAAACGATAATGAAATACCAAAACAAGAGAGGGAGGTTTGTCTGCTGCTTCGGATAATAAATGACCACCAAAGCTTCATTTTTACATTACCCTCTTCAGTACCATGACCTTATTCCTTCTTATTATTTGGTGAGTCTATACTGCTTTAGAAACTCATGCGTGGGATCAAAATACTCAAGACTGGCCATTAATCTTCTGACCTCCAACGCTTCCTAATGTTAATAAAATGGTCAAATCATACACAAATCGCAAGGTTAAAATGCGTTCTGGTATCGAAAGGGTTAATATTACTCACCAGTATTCACGTCCAATTTTTTTTTCCCCTTTACTTTTTTTTTCAAGGGCGCGTTTCGGAATGAGTAAAATCGAAGCGCAATTAGTGGAAATCATTAATGTAGAATGAATTAATGAGTATGCTAGTGGGTGTGCGTTTGGGTTGCGTCACGAGAGCCTGTCAGGTGGAGGGGTGTCTAAAAATATAATGGGCTATGATGGTTTAGTATATAATGATAATATATGTCCAGAAATGCCTCGTT
Organism: Portunus trituberculatus; assembly: GCF_017591435.1. Taxonomy (NCBI): domain Eukaryota; kingdom Metazoa; phylum Arthropoda; class Malacostraca; order Decapoda; family Portunidae; genus Portunus; species Portunus trituberculatus. The sequence continues at coordinate 4,012,280 of NC_059283.1, read as the reverse complement.
TTCATGGATAAATAAACAGAGGGAGAAAAAAAAACATCAAAAAAATATCATGGGTTTTAGTGGTTACGTAAAAAAAAAGGAAGGAAAAAGTTGAAATATTATAAGTTACATACGAAAAAAGAAGGAAAGAAGGAAAATGAAGAGAAAAAAAGGAGTAAAGTGGAAAAAATTATGAGTTTTAGTGGTTACGTAAAAAAAAGGAAAAAAAGAAAAAAAGTTGAAATATCATAATAATTAATTAAGAAAAATAGAGAAAGTGAAAATGAAGAGAAAAAAAAAGGAGTAAGGTGAACAAAATCATGATGAATTTTAGTGGTTACGTAAAAAAAAAAGAAAAGAAAAAGTTAAAATATTATAACAGTTACATAAGAAAAGAGGGAAAGAGAGAAAATGAATTGAAAAAAAAACGAATGAAGTGAAAAAAAAGAGTTTTATGGTTAAGTAAAGAAAAGTAAAGAAGAAAAGTGAAAATATTATAACAGTTACTTAAGAAAAAGAGGAAGAAAATGAAAAACGAAAAAAATAGGTAAAATGAACAAAATATAATGAATTGTAGTGGTTACGTAAACAAAAGAAAAAAAAAAAGTGAAAATATTATATGTAAGAAAAGAGTAAGAAAAAGAAAAAGTAAAAAAGTTAAAAAAATATGATGGGTTAAACTAGTTACGTAAACAAAAGAAAAAAAGAGAAGAAAAATGAAAATAAAATAACAGTTATGTAAGAAAAGAGAAAGAAAGAAAGAAAAGGAAGAGAAAAACTAAGAAAAGAAAAAAAATATACGTTATGGTGGTTACGTAAACAAAAAGAAAACAAAAATTAATATATGATAATTTTATAAAAAAAAGAGGGAAAGGAAGAAAAGGAAGAGTAAAAAAAAGTAATGAAAAAAAAAGATGGATTATGGTGGTTACGAAAAAAAAAAAAAAAAAAAAAAGAAATATTATAATAGTTGTATAAGACAGGAGGGTAAGAAAGAATAGGAAGAAAAAAAAAGTGAGAAAATATGATGGGTAATGGTCGTTATATAAAAAAAAAAAGGGGAGGAAAAATGCCAAAAATATAACTAATTGTGGTTACTAATTAATTACCAAGGAAATTTAGGTGTTAAGGGAACGCTACCATATTTCACGCACCATATATCTTTTGCAACACTAGATGATGAATTAGTCATACTGAATACTGCCGTGTTAATTTCAAAGTGTCTCATTAAATCTAGCTAATTATTTTGTCCCTTCCTTTTCGCTCAGTGTGACTCATAACTGCATTCCTTGGTTAGTACCACTCATGAATATCACACGTGTATGAAGTCTAGAAAGAAATGCTGCATTGTTTTTTTTTTAATACCATTTGGAATTTTCACGGGAATTTATGGGCTAAAGGAGATACTTTTGGGGTATCTCCTCTCTCAAAGCCCACCCGCTAGAAAACCGTTGCCCCGAGAGAGGAAGCCCAACCTACACTAGGGCCGTGGACAGGATTCGAACCCGTGCGCTTGGAGAACCCTCGGACCCCAAAGCACGCATGGTTCCACTGTACCACGGAGGCCATACATTATGACGACTGGACGAAGAATTAAAGAAAAGAAAACAGTAGGGATTATAGTAACATTTCCAACACACCTTATTATTATTGCGAGTATCTTTAAATATAGCTAATTGTTTTATCCCTTCCTTTTTGCTTATAGGAGTGGGATCTCAGTGTGACTCATAATTATATTCCTTGATCAGTACCACTCACATAGAAATAAATAAATATTACACAGGTATAAAACATAGAAAGAAATGCTGCACTATTTTACCATACATTATGAATCACTGAACGAAGAATTGAAGGAAAGAAAACAGTAAGGATTATAGTAACATTTCCATCACACATTATTATTATTATTATTATTATTATCATTATCATTATTGCAAGTGTAGGAAGCACAATGAAAAACTGCTACATCTAATTATCGTACATTAAAAGAGCACTGGTTGAAGAAGAGAGGAAGCAATTAAAAGTTTTGTGATAATTGAAACGACATCTCATAATTCATCGCACGAATTAGAGGTAACATGTCAAACGGTCATATATTTCACATACTATAAAATTCTGGACCAATGAGTGAAGAAATTGAATCTTTGAAGTCCTGATGTTAATTCCGTCTGGTAATGATCAACTTAGGGAAAGGATTACCAGAACATATATAGACGGAGGCGAATTACGCAGCTAATTTCGAACCTTATTGATCAGCGTTGCGTAAAAGGCTATTTCCGACTGCTAATTAATTTCTGAAACCTACAGGTAAAAAAAAAAAACTATTCTATATAAATTTCTGGTAATAAGTGCCTCGGGAGTCAAAAAGGGACGATTATTTTCCTCTTCCATAATGTACAAGTGGTTATCGAGTGACCTCAATTCTTTCTGGGTAAAAGGAAAGGTTTTGGCTTGTACTGAGATAGTTACTGTTATTGATCTGTTTCTTTGGCCTTTTTCCTCAATTTCAAGTTTACTAATCTGATATCACTAAATGTGACGTATGAAATATTTTTTGAAGATTTGATAAACTGAAATGGAGATAAAATGCTAAGTTTTCTTCAACCCCTAGTTCATTGATCCCATAGTCTTACAAAACTTGACACCTTGTACATTCATAGAAGGTCATGATAATTGAAGTAAATGCCAAATTCTGCCCTTTATTTCAATTTCAATTCCTCTAATGTATAGTGTATGAAAATGATATTCGATTGATTGTTAGCCAGCCACAGAACTTCAGACCGCGGTGTCAAACATTAATCACAGCTGAGGCTAATTGAGGCACGTTTCTTGACTTCAGGACATGACTTACAAGTTTCTACACGTCAAGGTTCTTCGTGGAGTCTGTTATTACTGCTCAATCTGACGATTCAAAGATAGTAATGTCTGTTCCTTGTCTTTCTTTCTGTGTGTGTGTGTGTGTGTGTGTGTGTGTGTGTGTGTGTGTGTGTGTGTGTGTGTGTGTGTGTGTGTGTGTGTGTGTGTGTGTGTGTGTGTGTGTGTGTGTGTGTGTGTGTGTGTGTGTGGGCGTGGGTGGCTGGATATTAGAAGATATTGCTAACACCACTCTTGCCTCCCTCTCTCTCTCTCTCTCTCTCTCTCTCTCTCTCTCCAATAACGCTTGAAAAACTTGCAATTTTTTACACAATAAAGGATTTCATAATCGTTAACTATTAATTCGAAACGGATCGAAGGTAATTCTGTTCTTGACGTGATTCACAACGCCAAGAAGTAACAATTCCACACGAAAAAAGACTAATTTCACAAACATTTACTCACAATTATATAAAAGAAGAAAGTCAATTTTATCTCTGAATATTTCCTTTCATTCACATCCAGCACATCAATATTTACTCCCTCAAGGCAACAAATTCCCCAGACTCATGAGCGATTCACAAAAGAAACCGACGAAACCTCCGCTAAACACACACAGACACACACACACACACACACACACACACACACACACACACACACACACACACACACACACACACACACACACACACACACACACACACACCCCGGTAGCTCAGTGGTTAGAGCACTGGCTTCACAAGCCAGAGGACCGGGATTCGATTCCCCGGCCGGGTGGAGATATTTGGGTGTATCTCCTTTCACGTGTAGCCCCTGTTCACCTAGCAGTGAGTAGGTACGTGATGTAAATCGAGGAGTTGTGACCTTGTTGTCCCGGTGTGTGGTGTGTGCCTGGTCTCAGGCCTATCCGAAGATCAGAAATAATGAGCTCTGAGCTCGTTCCGTAGGGTAACGTCTGGCTGTCTCGTCAGAGACTGCAGCAGATCAAACAGTGAATTAATTACACACCGCGTAGTGTAGTGGTTAGCACGCTCGACTCACAATCGAGAAGGCCGGGTTCGAGTCCCGGTAAGCGGCGAGGCAAATGGGCAAGCCTCTTAATGTGTGGCCCCTGTTCACCTAGCAGTAAAAGGTATGGGATGTAACTCGAGGGGTTGTGGCCTCGCTTTCCCGGTGTGTGTTGTGTGTTGATGTGGTCTCAGTCCTACCCGAAGATCGGTCTATGAGCTCTGAGCTCGCTCCGTAATGGGGAAGACTGGCTGGGTGACCAGCAGACGACCGAGGTGAATTACATACGCACACATCTACACACACACATACACACACACACACACACACACACACACACACACAACTCTACCCTGAAAACTGAAGCCAAAATAACCTCCCACATCGCACTGGTAAAGCTGGCACCCGTCACTGGCACTCTTGTCCTAGCATTGGAGGAGGCACTGAAGGGAAAGTTAGAGACATTTATGAACAAACACCCACCCATGCGACCGTTTCCACGCTCTGTTCCTCCTGTGGACTTCCTTAAGCGCGTGGAAAGTGAACAAACAGCAAAGTGAAAGCAAGAGCGAAGGCAGAGAGCAGAGTTGGTGTGCGTGGGAGAGGTTTGCGATGCTTGAGTGAGCTTAAAAGGCATTGGTAGCGATCTGCAGCACCGTGACGAAACACCCACACTGACTGTATTTTTTTTGGCACTGTGTTGGCAGTGGTAGTGGTGGTGGTGGTAGTTGTAGTGATGACAATGATTATTCT